>NW_012149396.1:9211085-9213326 GCF_000956105.1 Propithecus coquereli | reverse complement strand
GAGAGAGAGAGAGAGAGAGAGAGAGAGAGAGAACACTTTCAATAGAGATAAGAGAAATAAATGTAACTCTGATATTACTTCCCATAGGCGACCAGTTCTGGGGCAGCTTTGGAAGCCACTCTGTTCCACTGTTCAGATCAAATTACACAAAATGATAGGCAGCCCTATGAGTCTCTGCCTTGTGTGTATTTTTATTTGATCTCCTTGCAAAGAACTACTTTATTTCTACTCTAAAAAGATTGGACTTTGAGAGACAGAGAGAGAGAAAAGTTAAGTTGATTTTATGAAGTTTCTTTCTTTTTTTCCTTAAGTGACAACAGCATAATTTTAAGATCTTAAAAGCTTTGCTTTTTACTCCAGAGAAAAATTACTTATACCTCTGGTCATTAATTTTTGGAAACATTTTTATTTTGTTTTGCTACATATGAAGTAATATTTTAAAAAGTTGAAGAATGGCACATTGTTCACTTGTCAAAGACAGCCTTTGAAGAAGAGAAAAATCAATACTCAGTGGTAAAGTAAGTTGTTTTTTGGAAAGATGGTTCTAGCCTAAATTATCTTCAGCAATTGCATACCAAAAAAGGGTCAGATGAACCAAAGCAATCCTGAGCCAAAAGAACAAAGCTGGAAGCCTCTCACTACCAGACTTCAAAATACATTACAAGGCTATTAGTAAACAAAACATCCCAGTATTGGTACAAAAACAGACACATAAAATAATGGAACAGAATAGGGAACCCAGAAATATATCCATGTATTTATAACCACTTGATTTTTGATAAAGGTGCCAGAAACTTACATGGGGTAAAGAACACCCTCTTTTATAAATGGTGCTGGGAAAACTAGATATCAGTACACAGAAGAATGAAACTAGACTCCTATCTCTTCCCCTATACAAAAATAAACTCAAAATGGATTAAAGACTTAAATATAAGACCTAAAACTATAAAACTACCAGGACAAAACAGAGAAAAAACACTCTAGGACATTGGTCTAGGCAAAGATTTTATGACTACAACCTCAAAAACACGGGCAATTAAAGCAAAAGCAGACAAATGGAACCATATTAAACTAAAAAGCTTTTGCATAGCAAAGCAAACAATCAACAGAGTGATGATAAAACTTTTTGAATGGGAGAAAATGTTTGCAAACCTCTAACAGGAACTAATATGAAGAATAGCCAAGGAAGTCAAACAACTCAACAGTTAAAAATCAAATAATCACATTAAAATTGGGCAATGGATATGAATAGACATTTCTCAAAAGGAGACATACAAATGACCAACAGGTATATAAAAAAAGCTCAACATCACTAATCATAGGGAAATAAAAATCGAAACCACCATGAGATATCATCTTATCCCAATTAAAATGGCTGTTATTAAAAAGACAAAAAATAACAGATGCTGGTGAGGATGTGGGGAAAAGAAAACTCTTATATACTATTGGTGGGAATATAAATTAATACAAGCATTATAAAAAACACTATGGAGATTTTCCAAAAAACAAAAAAGAGAACTGGTATATGATCCAGCAACCCCAGTACTAAGTATATATCCAAAAGAAAGGAAATCACTTTATCAAAGAAATACCTGCACTTCGTGTTTATTGCAGCACTATACAGTTAAAAAGATATAGAATCAACCTAAGTGTCCATAAAAAGATGAATGCATAAAGAAAATGTGGTATATATACACAATGGAATACTATTTAGCTGTAACAAAGAACAAAATCATGTCATTTGCAGCAACATGGATGGAACTGGAGGTCGTTATGTTAAGTTAAATAATTCAGGCACAGTTAAGACAAATATAGCATTTTATCACTCATATGTGAGAACCAAAGAAGATGATCTCATGGAGGTAGAGAGTACAATGATAGTTACCAGAGGCTTGGAAGGGTATGTAGGTGGGTAGGAGGACATGAAGAGAGGTTGGCTAATGGTTATAAACTTACAATTTAGACAGAAGAAAAAAGTTCTCATGTTTGACAGCAGAGTAGAGTAACCGTAGTTAACGATGTATCGTACATTTTAAAATAGTTAGAAGAGAAGATTTAGAATGTTCCCAACACATAGAAATGATGCCATCACTAAGGGTGACGGATACCCTAAATACTCTGATTTGACCATTACACATTCTATGCATATAATACAATATCACATAAACCCCATAAACACGTACAAATATTATGTATCAATAAAAAATTTAAAAAGTTAAAAAACAGAACATGTGCTATTTT
>NW_012149396.1:9201816-9210780 GCF_000956105.1 Propithecus coquereli | reverse complement strand
TGCTTTCCCAATCTTAACACATCTGTGTCTTTCCTTCTCTAGATGGGTAGAAATGCTTTCAGAGGCTCCCCATGTCATCACAAAAATATAAATATCTCAGTGGAACAGAAATTATTCAATATGGCCTAAGTTTTAAAATCCCTACTAACCATCATTTCACAGTCATCTATGAATCCCTTTCACATGTAACATTCATGGTTTACACTTCCACATACTTATCACATCTCTGGGGGATAGCAGAGGGGGAAATTCCTCTGAGTAGATGAGAATCATGAGTTTCAGAGGGGTTGTACACCTCATCCCAAGGCATGCAGCTGATAAATTGAAGACTGAGGCTCAGAATCTAGATCTTCTGCCTCTCAGTCCAATGCACTCTGTACTATGCCTCTCAACTGGATACTGGAACACTCAGAACTAGCCCCAGGGTTTTCTGGCTCCATACTTAGAATCCTTTTCATGCTATAAAGTACTTTATCTTAATCTCTCTCATGGGACCTATACATAAGCTACTGGGTTTTTTTAAGTTAAATGTTTTATGTTAAGATAATTGTAGACTCATATATAATGTAATAAATAATACAGAGAGGATTCATGTTCCTTTTACCCAGTTTTCCCATAATGTTAACATTTTGCATAACTATAATGCAACATACCAGTCAGGATATCAGGATATTGACGTTAATACCGTCCAGCTACAGAACATTTTTATCACCATAAGGATTCTTTTTTTTGCCATTTTATAGCCACACCTACTTCTCTCCTCCCTCCCATTCTTGTCCCAACACCTGACAATCATTAACTATTTTTCATTTGTTAAATTTTATCATTTCAAAGATGCTTAAGTGTTATTTTACATATATATCTGTGTGTGTGTGTATATATACACACACACACACACACACAGATATACGTATATATATAAATCTCCTTTTGGAATTGACTTTTTTGACTCAGCACAATTCCCTGGAGATTGATTCATCTACTGTGTGTATCAATAGTTTATCACTGTTCATTGCTGAGTAGTATTCCATAATAGGGATACACCACCATCTGTTTAACTATCCCCCTCTTTGAAAGATATCTGAGTTGTTACCAGTTTTGGCTTTTATGAATAAAGCTGCTATGAACTTTCATGTGCAGGTTTTTTGGTGAACATACATTTATAAATTTCACCGGCTGTTTTTAAATTATCAAAGTGTATTTAAATAGCTTTTTGTACAAAACTAATCAAAAGCCACACAACCAAGGATGACCTTGGGCTAGTTCTCTTCTGCAGCTCTAGAGAGCCCCTCTGTATCTGTCAGGGTCCTCCACAGAAACTCCAGCAGGAGTGGATGCTGCAGTTTTGAGGCAGAATTGCTTCTTCTCTGGGGAACCTCAATTTTTGCTTTTAAAACTTTACTGGGTGGATGAGACCCACCCACGTTATCAAGGGTAATCTTTACTTAAAAGCCAACTGATTGTAGATGTTAACCACATCTACAAAATACCTTCACAACAACTATCAGTGTTTGATTACATAACTGATCTAAAACAGCCTTCTTTATGGAACGAAGCCTTTCTTTAAAACTTTTTTTAAAAAGCCTCTCTTCCGTGGTATTTTTCTTTGCAGCAAGCTGCAGGGAAGGCAGGGTCTTTGTCAGAGGGATGAAAAAGAAACCAGCAAGAGATCAGACATGGATGGGGAATGACAAGTAGACAAAATTAGGACCACTATATTTATCATTCTGAATAGTCCTAAATGAAAGAGGAATTGCAAGCCCAGTGATGTCATTTGAGCTTCTGGAACAGTCGTATCTACAACCAACACAGGTTTTATCTAAAGCTGTTTACAATGGCAGAAAACAGCAAATTTCTCTTTGCCCCACGACAGTTCGGAGTGGATTTTAGTCACCAACAGAAACAAACGGTACCCTATGACAAAAATAACCTGTCAGTATTAGTTAACACAAATTTATATAATCATAAAATTCAGCAGAGCTCCTAAAAAGCCAATATTTCGCATGGAATCATTTTTTATTTATTCAGCACTTACTTATTTTATAGTGCATTTGGAATTCAGAGATGAAGAAATTATGTAAATAATAATCCTGACTCAAGAAGCTAATGGTCATACAAAGTTGTTTGTTGTGTAGATAGGTACTGGGTGTCCAGATTAATTAGTTCGGTATTTCACTATACTCCACATAGACAAGAAACAGTGATATTATTGGGTCCAGAACAAATTAAATTTTACAAATAATAAAAAAGTCAAAAAAAACTGGCACTGTTGGCTAGTATTTGGGTGTGCACGTCTGTGTATACACGTGCCTATACGTGTGCTCCAAGTGTGTGTGTTTTCTTTATCCTGGAGTTAAGAAGAGCATGATTGCATTTTTCAATTATAGTACTTAAAGGGCTCTTGTGGAAAAAGAGAGCTTAGATATATTCTGGCTCCAGAGAATAGAACTGGGCAAATAATTTAAGAGGCTGATTTCATTTTCAGGTAAGGAACTTAGCAACTTAAAAGCTTCTCATTCATCGAGTGTTGGGCAGATGGGAGGGGGCAGGAGGGGATAGGTACATACACATGTAATGGATGCGGTGTGCACCGTTTGGGGGATGGACACACTTGAAGCTCTGACTCGGGTGGGGCAAGGGCAACATACATAACCTAAACATTCTTACCCCCATAATATACTGAAATAAAAAAAAATTAAAATATCTAAACAAAGAAAAGGTACAGTAAAAATACAGTATTATAATCTTATGGGACCATTGTCGTATATGTGGTCTTTTGTTGACCAAAGAATTGTCATGTGGTGCATGACTGTATTTTTATTAGTGACCTGCTCTTAAAGTGCTTTTTCTTCGTGCATTGTGGGCTATTTTGCCTCTAATTGCCCCTTCATATGACAATGGTTTTATATTGTTTTCTATAGAAAGAATAGAAAATTAATTCAGTCTTTACTTTTTTGGGGGGGGTCTTTTTTTTTATTTCAGCATATTATGGGGGTACAGATGTTTAGGTTACGTATGTTGCCCTTGCCCCCCCCCCAAGTCTGAGTTTCAAATATGACAATGGTTTTATATTGTTTTCTATAGAAAGAATAGAAAATTAATTCAGTTATGTTTTTTTTGGAGGGGGTCTTTTTTTTTATTTCAGCATATTATGTGGGTACAGATGTTTAGGTTACGTATGTTGCCCTTGCCCCCCCCCAAGTCTGAGTTTCAAATATGTCCATCCTTCGGGTGGTGCACATTGCACTCTTTGTGTATGCATATACCTGTCGCCTCCTCCCTCCTCCGCCCTCCCCCCTCCCCCTGCCCAACATCCAATAGATGTTATTCTTATATGTGCACTTATGTGTTGGTCAGTTAATACCAATTTGATGGTGAGTACATGTGGTGCTTGTCTTTCCATTCTTGGGATACCTCACTTAGTAGAATGTGTCCCAGCTCTATCCAGGAGTATACAAGAGCTGCTATATCATCATTGTTTCTTAAAGCTGAATAGTACTCCATGGTATACATATACCACATTTTATTAATCCACTCATGTATTGATGGACACTTGGGTTGTTTCCACATCTTTGCAACTGTGAATTGTGCTGCTATAAACATTCGGGTGCAGGTGTCTTTCTTACACAGTATCATTTGCTCTTTTGGGAGATTCAATCTTTTCTTTAGCATGGATGTTTGATTTTTCCCTCAAAATTTAAGAAAGTGTTTTTCACCTTCACCTTCACAACTTGTTATTGATTGTACCATGTAAATTTTTAGAATTGTTGTTAAATTTGGGAAAGCCTCCATCAATTTTTTTTTCATGTTTTAACTGTAACATTTCAGTATATTTCAAGATTTCTTGTGCAGTCACTAGTCGTAAAGTTTTCTTGAGTTGATTACACCATTAACCATTTTGTTGCCGATGTGCTTGTCATAGTGGTATATTGTGTGATTTGTTAATTTTTTTCAATGTCAGAATTTTGTGTCAAATCCTCAAGAAATTTAAATCATTTCTGATGTGTTCATATGATTCACTCTTCTTCAGTAAATGTATTACCTAATATAAAAAAAAAAGCTTCTCAACAATTTATCAGGACTTGGTGGAGCAATGAATTTCCTGACACAAGAAGGATTCAGTAGTAGTTTATGATTCATTATCATACAACAAGGATACTGTACTTTGTGAAATATTGGATTGTAATACTTCTAAAGTCTAGTCCATGACGAGATTCTGCCATGCTAAACATTTGTAAAGGTGCCATAAAACCAGTGCTACTGTGATTAGAATACAATCAGCTCTCTCGTTCTCCTATTCTGGGTTCAGAGAGGAGGCAATAATAACAACTTCATGATATTATTATTATTATTTATGTATTCAATTTAGATCTATATAATATTGTGATTTTTGTGTACTTTCCCAAAACACTCAGATATCTAATTCTCTTTAACCCACAAAATAGTCCAATTAGAGTTTCCTTACCCTTACTTGAGTTTCCACAGGCCTTTATTTTTCCCCAATATTTACATAAATAAAGCATACGGAGTTGAATATATACATTAGGTCATTGTCAAGACCTGTGCCCTAATACCCCTCTCCAATATATTTTATGTCCAGGAAGTGTTAACTCAGGGACAAGAGAAAATTCTCATGTTCTTCTATGAAGCCAATGAAGAGAGGATTTTAAAGAAGACTTCATTTGCTTCTATCCATGGTGATGCATTATCTTTCATGTAATTTTAGTAACTGACTTCTCATAAGGAGATCACAGAGACCTGCTCATCATTCTCATTGACTTCCTGAAGTCACAAATCTCTTCAAAGCAAGAAATTGCTTCTTTCATAGCAAACAACATAAAATAATGTCGGCAAGGAATGCTCTATTGTATTTTGTACGTTAATTTAGCTGTGTTATTTTGTCCCTTTTATCAATGATTGACTCGCCTCCACTTGTTTTTTCCAACTGTGCAAGCTGAAATCTTTTTTATTTTTATTTTTTTCTTTACAAAGCATGCCTGAAAATATCTTCAGGTTCTTACGAAAACAAATGAAGTAATATATTTTTGTGAACTGCCTGTTACTGAAGAAGACCTTACAGTTGACCCACCCCTGTACCACGTGACTGGATTTCATACAAAGAAACGCCTGCGTCCGTATTTGCCTGTTTAACATCATTTTAATTCTGCTTGTTGTTTGTAGTGTCATAGTCCAGTGCTTCATGTCTTCCTATTCTCAAATTCCATACTTTACTGGCCTTTATGCTGCCACTAAAAGTAAGACATTCTTGTTACTTCATAAGTTCTTTTTCACTGAGCAGGTACAACTACATTTCTCTTCCAATGAAAAGAAAAGTTCATAAATTAAAGAAGACTATTTTACCTTGACTTGATAAAAAAAACACGTTTTATCACAGTTGCCGACAACTTCATGGAAATTACTTCTTTTCAATGTTTGGGAACACTTTGCTATTATAAATAATTTTTACAACTGAGTTATTTGTTATTGGGTTTTAAAAATTAATTGATTTTATGAGGCATTCATACTTTTAACAAGTAAAAATTTGGGACTTGTTTCCCTGAAATAATTTATTATATTCAATTTGTTGCTTCATGACTTATAGCTACCTAATTGTTGTCTGACGACTATCCAGTTAGGTCTGTCTTCATATATATACACATACACGTATATATATGCATTTAATTATATCTAAGTATAGACATATATTTGCTGATAAATTGTTACTGAGATAATTTTGAACAGGCACCTGAAAAAAACTTCATAAACAATATAAAACCTGGAAGGACTTCAGATATCATCTATTATAATCTCACCATTTTACAAAAGAGAAAAATGAGGTATTACAAAATCTATTCATAGCCACATAGCTAGTTGTTGGAAGATTTGTCTAGCTACATACATACATGCAAGTAAAACATACAGAATTGCTGGAGGAAATAAACAGCAACAAATACACTTAAAATAGTAACAAAGGATTACAAGAAGGTAAAGGGGCTTGGGGGATAAACAAAGCAAAAATCTCTTGGAAGAGAAATGGAGAAAGAAAATTAAAGTCAAAATTGAAACTATACCAGAACATTGCAGCTGGTGACAAATCTGAAAAGTTCTGACCCAATCAGAGTTTTTATGGTAGGGTCTTAATGGCTTCCTAAGGAAGGGAAACAGGGCCTTTCCTCACATAATTTTTTAAAAGATTGACTTGAGTCTATAGAATAAAGCCTGGTGCCATGAAAAACTGCTTTCTATGTGATAAAGGGATTAGAAAAACATGATCCATATTCCCAGAGAAGAAGCAAGGCAGTAAGCTGCCTGTTCATTTTCTTCCATGGAAAAAAAATCACCAAAGGTGACTTGAAAGGACTTCATTCATCAATGAATTTGCAAGTCTGTACTGTTTAAGTGGTGGTAAAGCTGCAAAACTGAGAGATTAATATAAAAACTAGATCCCAATTATTGAACCTCTTAGAGGTTCAACAGAAGAAAAATGAAGACCGCATCATTCAGATACTTAAACTGCCCAAGAATTTTGACACTACCACAGATTTTGCTTAAGTTCAAAGTAAAGCTATGAAAAATTCTTGCTTCAGAACATGAAGAATTAATTGCTACAGAAGTCCCCTTTCCTCATAAACAATTGGAACATTAGAAGAAATATATAACACAATGTTTTCAGA
Source organism: Propithecus coquereli (assembly GCF_000956105.1). NCBI lineage: Eukaryota > Metazoa > Chordata > Mammalia > Primates > Indriidae > Propithecus > Propithecus coquereli. Next base: position 9,204,106 of record NW_012149396.1, on the reverse strand, counting down.
CAGTGGACAATAGGCAGACTAGATTATGACCTGAGAGATGAAAAAAATAAAATGCCTTGAGGCAGTTTCCAGGCTGCAGCAGGGTGGGAAAACTGAAACAGAGTACTGTGGTTTTTCTGAATTATGGAAATAGTACTGTGGTTCAGGGAGAGCAAGGCAGCTTGAATCTGTGGAGCAGAGAACCTGAGAGAAGAGAGCTACACAGACAGAGAATTTAAAAGAATACCAAAAGGGTACCCTCAAGTCTTTGGCTAAGTGCTGGTCTACATCCCTGAAGATCAAGGCATTTAACTCCCTGAGGAATGAGAAAGGAACCACCAGAAAGAAATGATCAACAATTTATGAAGCTCACACAGGGATGAAAACAGTCTGTGTTTACAACTAGAGGAGAAAGAAATCTGTGTATAATTCACAGAAGGGTCATGCCTTATAGGGGAAATAAATTAGACCCACAATAAAAGCTACCATTGACCTAGATTTTTAGAAAGTTTAAAAAAAAGGCTTTAATGGATCAAACTGAACTGCATTACATAATGAAATTAAACATACTCTAAAAGTCTATAACAAAAAATAGCACTCAAAAATGTAAAAATATCTGGCATATAAATAAAAATTAGTAGGCACACAAAGATGCAGAAAAATATATCCATAACAGAAAAAATTCTCTCAGTTGAATCAGAACCAGAAATTAAAGGGGGATAGGAGGAGGAACAAGATGGTGGATGAGAAAAACCTCCAGCCCGAGTATATCCGCAAGAAAGATAGATTTTAGAAGAAAGTGAAAAAAAAAAATAAACAGGCAGACAAAAATAGATCAGATAAGGGTAGGAAGGAAGGGTGTCTGAAACTACAGGAGACTCCATAGGAAGAAGTTGCCAAGAAGAACTGGAAGGAGAAAGGCCCCCAAGAGGCTTGGAGATCAGTGACAAGGGTAGGTGGAGCAGTTAAATTTCCCCTAAATCACATCTTGGACTGCTGGTGGTCTCTTGAGCAGTTGGAGAGACCTGCTAACACCAATCCAGAGACAGCTGCTGCCAGTGAGTGCTGAGCCTCTTGTGGACAGAGCACCAGGCTCCCAGCTCCCTTGGGGCACCTCCTACCCTGCAGGCCCTACCCCATTGGTAGGCACCATTTTGCTTCATTCTCCCCTTACCCTTCAATACCCGCAGCTGCCCAGAGAGACAATTTAGCCACCACCCAGAGGCATCTGCAGGGAATGGGATCTTTCCTTTTTGGGCCCTATAGTGGACTGAGGAGTACTCAGACTGTGAGCTACCTATCTCCCAGCCCTTCCAGGTGCAGCTTGCCTGGTGACTCCAGGAGAGAGGGGCAAATCCCGAGGCAGAGAGACATTGATCCAGCTTGGGCACCCCATGGGTGACTTGAGACCATCACTCCTCTCCCTGGCAGGGTGAAGGATTGATATCTGGGGCCCAAGGGACAGGCCTGCTGACCAGATTCCATATACCCAGGTCTTGATCACATTGCATGGGGACACAGAAGGGATATTTGGGACACACCTGTAAGTCCCAAGGCCCCACCCACCACCTGAAGCACTAGAGTGTCTCTCCAGAAGAACAAGAGCTGGTTACAGGACCCAAAAACAACATTGCAGATTGCCCCTCCCAGAAAGCACCACCTACTGACAGGGAGGTTAATTTTCACAACTGTTTACTGTAACTACTGACTCATCATACAGGGTGAGGTCGATTCTCACCCACAAACACCACCTACTGGCTCAGAGACTAAACTGGACATGTCATTATCCAAACGAAAATCTAAAGGTAAGAAGCAAAAGCTGATCCAGATGGGAAGGAATCAGCAAAAGAACTCTAGAAGTATGAAAATCAAACAGAAAAGTTCCCCAAAGGGGAACACCAGTTTTTTATTGTTGGCCTTCACCCAATTTTGGACCTTTAAATTGCCGGAGGAGGATTTTCAACCTTTGTTTTTAGGAAACTTCATTGTTTTCCAGGGGAAATTGGTTACTTATTCCAAGGAACCCCCCCCCCCCCAAAAAAATCCAGGCCTTGGAAGAAAAATTCACTAAAGAAATTGAAATATTAAAGAAAAATCAAAAGAACTTCTGGAAATGAAGAATTTATCCAAGGAATTACAAAACACAGTGGAAAGCCTCAAGAACAGGGTAGATCAAACAGAAGAATCTCAGGGATTGAAGATAACACCTTTCAATTAAGTAAGTCAGTCACAGAGATAGAGCAGAGAAGTAAGAAAAAAGAGCAGAGCCTACAAGAAATGTGGGATTATGTGAAGAGGTCTAACGTGAGAA
>NW_012149396.1:9199989-9201766 GCF_000956105.1 Propithecus coquereli | reverse complement strand
GAAATGAAGAATTTATCCAAGGAATTACAAAACACAGTGGAAAGCCTCAAGAACAGGGTAGATCAAACAGAAGAAAGAATCTCAGGGATTGAAGATAACACCTTTCAATTAAGTCAGTCAGTCACAGAGATAGAGCAGAGAAATAAGAAAAAAGAGCAGAGCCTACAAGAAATGTGGGATTATGTGAAGAGGCCTAAAGTGAGAATCATAGGCATCCCTGAGGGTGAAGAAGAAAATACACAAGAGTTGGATAAGCTATGTGAGGATATCAGAGAGGAAAATTTCCCAGGCCTTGCTAAAAATCTAGATATCCAGGTACAAGAAGCTCAAAGGACTTCTGGAAGATTCATTGCAAACAGGAAGATACCACGACACATAGTCATCAGACTGACCAAAATAACCACCAAAGAGGCCCTCCTACAAGCTTTAAGGCAAAAGAAGCAGGTAACCTACAAAGGAAAACCCATCAGAATAACATCAGACTTATCAACTGAGACATTACAAGCAAGAAGAGATTGGGACCCCATTCTAACTCTTCTCAAACAGAATAATGCCCAGCCTAGAATCTTGTACCCTGCAAAACTAAGTTTCATATACAAAGGAGAATTAAACACCTTCTCAGGAAAGCAAGGACTGAGGGAATTCATGAACACAAGACCTGCCCTCCAGGAAGTACTCAAAACAGCGTCACACACAGATCGGCACAATAAACACTCACCAATGTAAAATCACCCAAAAGCTAAAGGTCAAAGGCCAGACACCACAATGGCTCAAGAGAGAAAACAAAGCAACAAAGTTCAATTCAACAGGATGAACAGAAATCTGCCCCACTTATCAGTTCTCTCAATAAATGTGAATGGCCTGAACTGCCCACTAAAGAGATGTAGCCTGGCCGAATGGATAAATATACACAAGCCAAGTATCTGCTGTTTTCAGGAAACACATCTAACCCACAAGGATGCATTCAGACTCAAGGTGAAGGGTTGAAAAACAATTTTCAAGCAAATGGAAACCAAAAGAAAGCTGGCATGGCAGTTCTGATTTCAGATAACTTAGTCTTCAAATCAACAAAAGTAATGAAAGACAAAGAGGGTCACTGTATAATGGTGAAGGGTACAATTCAACAAGAAGACATAAGAATTCTAAATATTTATTCACCTAACTTAGGTGTACCAAGATTCATAAAGCAAATCCTACTTGATCTAAACAAAATGATAAACAGCAACACCGTAATAGCCAGAGACTTCAACACCCCTCTCACAGAACAGGACAGATCAAGGGCATCCAAATGGGGGCAGAAGAGGTCAAACTATTGCTCTTTGCTGACAATATGATCTTACATCTAGAAAACTCCAAAGATTCTGCCATGAACTTACCGAAATTTTTAAATAATGCATTCCTTAGAGTCCATTGTGGTTATAGGATTGTCAAGAAATCACAAAAAAAAATCATGGAAAAGTAATTTGTAATGACAAAAATATCATGATTCTGCCTCTCCAACTGCTATGGACAATATGATCTGGCACTCAATCTCATCAATCCCGTCTGCTCCCAAGGGTGTAGCTACAAAGATAGATTCTTCTGAGCTTCATTACTACCAAAATACAGTGTCCTTTGGATACAGCTGCTGTCTACCACATAAGATTTTCAAATTCATATGATGGTAGGAATAAGCAGGAGCACTTGGTAAATATATAGATTAACAGTCATGAGATGTTAACTTTTTCATGGAATTTCTGATTTCATATGTTTGATTGGGTCCCCAATATCTGTAGGC
>NW_012149396.1:9196985-9197337 GCF_000956105.1 Propithecus coquereli | reverse complement strand
GGAAATCAAAAGATTCTTTGAACTAAATGATAAAGGAGATGCAAGTTATCAAAATCTGTGGGACACAGCTAAAGCAGTCCTGAGAGGAAAATTTATATCCATAAATGCCTACATCCAAAAGACAGAAAGATCACAAATAAACAATCTAATGAATCATATCAAAGAACTGGAAAAGCATGAGCAAACCAACCCAAACCCAGCAGAAGAAAAGAAATAACAAAGATCAGAGCAGAACTAAATGAAATTGATAACAAGAGAAACTATAACAAAAAACTATATAGAAGATTAATAAAACAAAAAGTTGATTCTTTGAAAAAATAAACAAAATAGACATGCCTCCTGCTAGGTTAAT
>NW_012149396.1:9196232-9196935 GCF_000956105.1 Propithecus coquereli | reverse complement strand
AGTGGAAAGCCTCAAGAACAGGGTAGATCAAACAGAAGAATCTCAGGGATTGAAGATAACACCTTTCAATTAAGTAAGTCAGTCACAGAGATAGAGCAGAGAAGTAAGAAAAAAGAGCAGAGCCTACAAGAAATGTGGGATTATGTGAAGAGGTCTAACGTGAGAATCATAGGCATCCCTGAGGGGGAAGAAGAAAATACACAAGAGTTGGATAAGATATTTGAGGATATCATAGAGGAAAATTTCCCAGGCCTTGCTAAATATCTAGATATCCAGGTACAAGAAGCTCAAAGGACTTCTGGGAGATTCATTGCAAACAGGAAGACACCACGACACATAGTCATCAGACTGACCAAAATAACCACCAAAGAGGCCCTCCTACAAGCTTTAAGGCAAAAGAAGCAGGTAACCAACAAAGGAAAACCCATCAGAATAACAGCATACTTCTCAACTGAGACCTTACAAGCAAGAAGAGACTGGGGCCCCATTCTAACTCTTTTCAAACAGAATAATGCTCAGCCTAGAATCTTGTACCCTGCAAAACTAAGTTTCATATACAAAGGAGAATTAAACACCTTCTCAGGAAAGCAAGGACTGAGGGAATGAAGACAAGACCTGCCCTCCAGGAAGTACTCAAAACAGCGTCACACACAGATCGGCACAATAAACACTCACCAATGTAAAATCACCCAAAAGCTAAAGG
>NW_012149396.1:9194025-9194859 GCF_000956105.1 Propithecus coquereli | reverse complement strand
GGAATCCTCCCCAACACATTTTATGAAGCCAACATCACCCTGATACCAAAACTAGAAAAGGATGCAACAAAAAAAGAAAACTATATACCAATATCCCTTATGAATGTAGATGTAAAAATTCCCAACAAAATCCTAGCAAACCGAATTCAGGTGCTTTTCAAAAAAATAATCCATCACAACCAAGTGGGCTTCATCCCAGAGATGCAGGGATGGTTCAACATACGCGAATCTATAAATGTAATTCATCACATAAATAGAGGCAAAAACAAAGACCATATGATCCTCTCAATAGACTCAGAAAAAGCATTTGACATAATTCATCACCCTTTAATGATAAGAACACTTAACAAAATAGGTAGAGATGGGACTTAGCTAAAAATGATACAAGCCATATATGACAAACCCGCCAACATCATATTCAATGGGGAAAAACTGAAATCATTCCCACTTAGAACTGGAACCAGACAAGGTTGCCCTCTACGTCCACTTCCATTCAACTTAGCGCTGGAAGTCCTAACCAGAGCAATCAGACAAGAGAAGGAAATCAAGGGCATCCAAATGGGGGCAGAAGAGGTCAAACTATTGCTCTTTGCTGACAATATGATCTTACATCTAGAAAACCCCAAAGATTCTGCCATGAACTTACCGAAATTTTTAAATAATACATTCCTTAGAGTCCATTGTGGTTATAGGATTGTCAAGAAATCACAAAAAAAAAAAATCATGGAAAAGTAATTTATAATGACAAAAATATCATGATTCTGCCTCTCCAACTGCTATGGACAATATGATCTGGCACTCAATCTCATCAAGCCCGTCTGCTCCCAAGGGTGT
>NW_012149396.1:9188595-9192835 GCF_000956105.1 Propithecus coquereli | reverse complement strand
ATGTGTGTGTGCACATGTGTATATAAACCATTATATATTTGTGAACTATGGTAACGTTAGAGCCATGAATTAATATAATTCGTATTTAAGAATCTGTATATATAAATCCACATAAGCACCAATGTATGTTTTGGTGTACTAAGATATTTTCTTTGGTGGGTAGAAGGTTGGAGCATATAAATTTTTGAATATTTTTAATGGAGTTCTCTATAATTTCAACTGTTACTTTTTTGTAAATCAAATATAAGTGTAATTTGTGTATCAAAATTTTACAACTGAATTCATGTACTTTTGGATTTTTTTTCACATTTTAAACACTTCTAAGAATCATCTGGAAATTCAGGGTAGAGGCAGTACATGAACTTCATACGGTGTTCTGTTTTAAGAGTCCTTAAGAAACACTTAGACATTCCTAGGCAGTATGCCATTATCCATTTGAGTTAAATTAACTAAATATGTAAGATTCATTACTCAGAAATATTTCCTTGCCTCTCCTCTGCATTTTTCTGCATGTTTTAGTCACTATTCTGAGTCATTTGATGTTAGTTAGGGTCCTTTCTCAAGAATGCTCTTCATCTTGAATGTTTTAGTTGGACTGTCTCCAAGTAGTACAATCTACAGGTGTCTTTCTCTCACTCTGCAGTGTTTTGAGGCAGGAGTCTAGAGTTCCAGTTCATTTGTCTCAGGACTCGGTTTTTTCCTGCCATTTTCCAATCTTGAAGATTAGAAATATGATGGCAGTTTTAATCGTTTCATTTTGCTAAATAATTTAATTTTCCTTCATGAAAGTTTTAAATATTTTTCTTCTATTTCTTTGTATTTCACGATTTTACCACAAAATTTGCGATAGAATGTACCTAAAACTTAATCAGTACTTTTCCTCTGCTGGCTCAAAATTTTGGTTCAGGGAAATATTTCCGTAGTAATAATTTTATTTTCATTATCCCTAACCCTTTTATTTTCCTCTCTAGGATTCCTATTTTTTATGTGTTTTCGTTATCTATTTGCTGCATAACATTATCATAAAATTAGCAGCTTAAAAGAGTACACGTTTATTATCTCAGTTTCTGTGGGTAAGAAATCAGAGCACAGCTTAGCTGGATCCTATGCTCCAAGCTTTCAAAGCCTGTAGTCAAAATGTTGACCAGGTCTTTGGTTTCATCAGAGGCTCAATTGGGGAAGGATCTGCTTTCCAGTTCATCTGATTGTTGACAGTGTTCCTAGTGGGATTTCAAAGCCCTTTGCTACATGGATTTATCTATATGGCAGCTCACAATATGATAGGTTGTTTCTCTGAAGCCAGCCATGGAGAAGTCAGTCTTAGAAGACAGGTTGCAGTTTTAAGTAATATTATCACACAGGTAATCACAAACATCCTGTAACCTTTGCTGTATTCTACTGCTTGGAAGCAAGTCACGGGTCCCACTCACACTCAAGGTGATAGGATCACAAGATGCATGAACACCACTGAGCAAGGATCATGGTAGTGGCCTCAGAGTCTGTCCATCACAGTACGATATGTCCCCTGAATCTATTCTCCAAGGCTCTGATCTTTTCCAGCATAAGATCTATCACTTTCAAGCTTTGTTTTATGCTTTGAAACATCTCTCTTCTTTGGACTCCAAGCAGGCTGAGACACACATTTTACCAATTTGTATGTAATTATCCCATTTAATTCTCATATAATCTCATGTATTAGGTATTATTATTATCTTCACTTTAGAGATGAGGAAATTAAGATGCAGAGACGCATAGGTAAGTAGAAGAAGTCATATAAAACAAGAAAAAAACACAGATGAATTCTATTGCCACTACTATTGAATATTTAGCATTTTACTGACATTTTAGCAGTGGTAAAAAATAAATAAAATTAAGTAGTTGGTACAAATAGTGGGAAGAAAATGACAGAAATTTTTATTTTTTTATATTTAAGTCATTGTCTATATAGGAAATATTAATATAAGAAAATCAATTGAATTATTATTAGTATTGATAAGATCATTAATGGGAAATGATACAAGTAAACATCAATAATACTTGTTTATATGCTAACAAAAAAGTTCAAATATAATGGAAAAATTATTCCATCATACAAGCAAAAATTATTTAAAATATCTAGAAATTAATTTAAATAGAAATGTTCAGGATTCATATAAAGCAGATTACCAAACTCTGCTAAAGGCATAAAACATCCACCTAAATAAGTAGAAAACAAAATAATTTTGTCTATTGGAAAAACTTGGCAAGATAAAAATTTTATGCAGAGTTCTTTATAAATTCATTCTGATTCCAATCAATACCCTCAAGGGTATTGTGCTTGGAATTCAACAAAACTATTTTAAAGATCTTTGGTAAGAATCAGTTTAGCTATAAACTTTTTATGAGTAATGACAGAAAATTGTTTGCACTACCCCCTGAGTCTATAAAAGCCAAAAAATGTATAATACTAGCATAAAATCAATCAAAAGCACAAAATAAAAAATACATACACGAATGGTTGTACTTGATTGTAATTTAGCGTGCATTCTGTGCAGACACTGCAACCTCAGGGACAAATAATACCCCAGCCCCAGTCCTAGTGAGATGATTATTCTGAAGGCACCAGGGTGAAGCAAGAGTGAAGTCAAGGGCAGAAAATTTAAGAAGGGACTCTCAGTGCAGTTCAAGAGCCAATCCTGTATGTGCATGACTCTGGGAGTGAGTGCCTCCTTAAATTTTGCAGCCAAAGTGCCTCTCTTATCTAATCCTAGTCCAGGGCTAAGGACCACTCCCCTTAAAGGAATTGCTTAGACCACTACAAGTAGCCTCACTGATTTCATCAATTGACACCTAAATGATAAACCCCTGGCCACTGGACCTTAGTCATACATTTATTCTCAATGAGTTCTGTGTATTTTTGCTCCTGACTCAGCCATTCTCTCGGAAAATTGTTTACTGTGCCTTGGCAAATACAGCCCCATTATCAGCAAACTCCCCAAACATCCTCAATCTTTACGAGATTGCCCCTGTATTTGCTTGTCTTAATTGACTCTCAAAGCACAGTATCCCTTAAAGTTTAGTCAAGTCCTATACTTGTGCCTCACGACAAGAGGTAAGATTTGTATTCTTTTTTTTCTTTGAATTGCCAGATAAATAACTACAATTTTTATCAAACAGACAATTCTCCAAAACCCTGTTGCAAAAAAAAATAAAATCCCGCTCCATTTGTCTTTACCATCGCCCACTCGTTGTTGTTATCCTCCATCCTCATAGTCACACCCCTGATCCATTTAAGAAATGACTGGGTGGCTAAAAATTTTCTTCGTTTTCCAAATTCTCTCATTACCTTAAGAGACTCAACATTAATGCCCACACAGCACCCTGCTTCTCAGTTCTTGATTTTTCTCATCTTTAATGATCTTCTTTATTCTTCCTCTTCACCCTATATTCACAACATAGCCTGAATAAATTGTTTCCCAAAATTGCTCCACCTTCAATATCACTAGTCCAAATATCCTAGATTCTGACCCCAACTTGCTCTCCTTCTAGCTTGCTTCTTCAGCCACATGCTCAGACTGTTCCTTAACATCAGGGACCCTATTCCACTGATTCCTTTACTTTCTCTCAGTGTATAAGCCTTTCACTTTCTCCTCTCTGTGAAGTTCTGTGACTCATCATTTATTGAAATTTTTGAAACAAAATCCCTTGCACCCTTGTTTGTTTTAATTATTTTCATACACCAAAACTCCATCCATTGGTGAGATGGAATTTCCACACGTGAAACTGCGAAACTGAGCAATAGGTGAAATAGTTGTACATCAAGACATTCATAACCATCTACCCTCAAAAGACCTTCAAAATTGGTTCAGTTTCTAGTATAATACTTTTTTCTAATCAAAGCATGCTACCTTGATTTACAAAACCTATTTTAACGCACCACCCTTTTCTACTTTACAGAGGACAGCGAGAACAAAGGATGAGATCTTCTTTAACTTCCCAAACCCGCTTGTAATCCTATATAAATCCTAATATAGCCCATTCTTAATTTTTCGTTATATTGAACAAGGACTTCTCCAAATTAAATTCTATCACTGTGCAATTTTTCTGCATCCTATGCCCTCTCATCTTCTAGGAATCTTATATTAACTATAAGGTTCATTTTGCTGGCTATTCAACTATTCTTTCTCAACTGAATCATTACCATAAAATTTTAAACATATGCAAGTCTCTTCCATGTAATTGATTTTCAAAGTACTTTTTG
>NW_012149396.1:9185581-9187938 GCF_000956105.1 Propithecus coquereli | reverse complement strand
ATAACTCACATAGACCAAGAAAATAGTTCTACACCACAAATCACAATTGTACACTACTATTTAAGAGAATATTTTGTCTAAATATAACAATGGAATACAGTTGACCTATGATATCAAACAGGTAGGAAAAGTACCAAAGACAGGTATTTTAGAATGTCTACTTTGAGTTTCCAGATAGCAGGTAAGTGTGAGTAGTGCAGCCTGACATTTTAAAGAAGAACCATATACTTCCCAATCTGGGAATACCTAGGAAAATGTCTCAGGACAATAAAGAATAGAACTTCAATGGACTTTGAAGAAATGTGTGATGGATGTACTATACAATTGTAACTTCTGTAATCATCTTTACATCCTTAGTATTAGTGGTCTGAAAGTGATATTCCAACCCAGGGCAAGCCAGGAAGTAATTTGATATTATAGTTAATATCACCCAGCAGTATCTCAGAGGTATCAAAATGTTATCTTCCTGTCACTCATTTTATGCCTACAAAAAATTTTCCCTACAAGGGAAAATCTCCACATTCTCCTTTTTTCTACTGCAAAATAAAAGAAAAAGAAAAAGGAAGAAAAGGGAAAATAAGAAAAAAAGTTTCATACAAATAAAGCTATTCTTGTGGAATAGAGAAGGAAGAAATAGACATTTTAAAAGTCAGTCCAGGAAGCAAGTGAGTGAAAGTTATTCCTTTTCTGAATGAGTCTTCATATATTTAGATCATCCATTCTGAACAAATTACCAATTATTTGTTCTGAAATGTCAGAACAAAAAAAGCATCTATATTTTTTAATAAACATTTAAGGCTTCAAAGACCATAACATCTCTTGTCACAGTTGTAGCATGAAAAAAGCCATAGATAATACACAAAGAATGGGAAAAACTTTGTGCCAATAAACTTTTATTTATGAACACTGAAATGTTAGTTTCATATGATTTTCACTTGTCAGGAACTATTATTCTTCCTTTGGATATTTTTAAAACAATTAAACATGAAACTATTCTTATCTCTGAGTTCATGGGCTGCATAAAAACAGACAGCAGGCACACAAGCCCAAAAGGAATAATTTGTGGACCCTTAAACTATTATATTCCTCTATCATGATATTTATTATACTGTTATGCAACTATTTACGCAGTCATTTGTTCCACAGACTATGAATTTCTTGAAAGCAGGGATTTTTGTCTGTGCATATTTATACCTCCAGAACTTGGCACAGTGATTAGCATATAATAGGCTCTCAATAAATGTGTGGTGAATGTATTTAAATGTATTAAAGTTATCCTACATTAAACACTTCACATTTTCTGTGACACAGTGTTCCAGCAAATCTATTGAACCCATTAAAACTCTGAGTTCTAACAAACCTTATGATAGACATACATATTGTATGTCCATCACTGGATTCTAACTATATTACGAAACCAAAGCAAATCAGTTTCATAATAACCTAAGATACATTTTAGTTAACTGTCCTGAGATTAAATTCTAAAAGAAGCAACACATCAAATAAAGTTGTTGAGGGTTTTGGTTGAATAAGGATGATGTCTAAATAGTCCATCAGATTTCCGAGCGTCCTACCAAAAGCCTTTATCTACCATGGAGGGTATCATCAGCATGATTCCTTATTGTTGTCTCAAGTAAAATAACACCACTTACATTAGAAACTAAGGTATCATGACAATACCTCAATAGACCAAAAGCAATGTCCAAGAACCAGTTATAACTATTTTTAGAACCTCTATTTTCATCTCTGAGCTACTATATTCAACATGAGCTGAACTATTCAAATTACTGAAGACTGACAGACAATAAGACAAGGATTAGTGGTTCAAAAGAATCATCCTCAACTAAGCAGGAAATTTAAAGTTAAGACTTTTGTTTGTAGGTTGAATTATATCCCTCTAAAATGATCTGTTGAATTCCTAATCTTCAGTTTCTGTTTATGTGACTTTATTTGGAAATAAAGGCTATAGCCCTGAGAGACAGCATAGACCTTATGACATCTTGATTTTGGATGTCTAGCTTCCACACTGTCAGGGAATAAATTTCTGTTCTTTTAAGCTACCCAATTTATAGTAATTTTGTTATGGAAACTCCAGGAAACCAATATAGACTTCTAAATAATTCTATAGATGAAAGTCCAACAGAATGCACTTTTTTTTTTTTTGGTAGCTTTATAGTTACATCATTATCATGTACAAGATGCTATTCTGAATCCTTTACAAAAATTAATTCATTTAGTCTTCATAACTCTGGCATGAGGTAAGTACTATTGTTTTAACAATTTTACATATAGAGAAACTAGCACACAATGGCACTAAGTAACTAGCTTAAGTTCACATAGTGGCAAAGCAGAGATTT
>NW_012149396.1:9184181-9184447 GCF_000956105.1 Propithecus coquereli | reverse complement strand
ATTTTCAATGCAAAATTTAACAAAATGGGCACTTTCCAGAAAGTATATTGAAATAAATTTTAATTGGGAAAAAATAGACAAAAACGTTTAAAATTATTTCTCCTCCTAGAGCAGTGATTCTCAAATTTGGCTGCACATTTGAAATGTGCTTTAAAAAATACTATGGCCTAGGTCCTACCATAAAATATTTATAAATAATTGCATATTATAAGTGTTTTTTTCTTTTTTGTTTGTACCCTCTCCCTCACCTCCATCCTCCACCCACA
>NW_012149396.1:9183630-9184131 GCF_000956105.1 Propithecus coquereli | reverse complement strand
CTGGTGAATGATGTTTGGAAAGAAAATTCTAATAAACTGTTGTGGGAATGTAAATTAGTAAAGTCGTTAAGAAAAACATTATGGGGATTCTTCAAAAAAGTAAAAATAGAAATACCAAATGATCCAGCAGTACCACTACTGGGTATTTATCAAAAGGAAAAGAACTCAGTATATCAAAAAGATACCTGCACCCCCATGTTTATTGTCATACTGTTCACAACTACAAAGATACAGAATCATCCTAAGTGTCCATCAACAGATGAATGGATAAAGAAAATGTAGTATATATACACAATGGAATATTATTTAGCCATAAAAATGAGTGAAATCCTGTCATCTGCAGCAACATGAACAAGCCTGGAGGACATTGTTAAGTGAAATAAATCAGGCACAGAAAGACAAATAGCACATGTTCTCATTCATATGTTGGAGCTATTAATAAAAAAGCTGGTCTCATGGAGGTATAGAGTAGAATGGTGATCACCACAGGCTGAGGAGGAT
>NW_012149396.1:9180927-9181259 GCF_000956105.1 Propithecus coquereli | reverse complement strand
CTGTTTTCTGTTTTTTAATTGCTACTATAGCTATCGAAGTGGAAATAAAGTGCTATTTCATTATGGTTTTGACTTTTATTTCCCTAATGTCTAGTGATATTGTCCCATCTTTTCATATGTTTATTGGCCATTGTATAACTCCTTTGGAGAAATATCTATCCAATTCCTTTGCCCATTTTTAATTGGGTTATTTGTCTCTTCTTTGTGCATTGTAAGAATTCTTTATATATTTTGGATATTAGACCACCAGATCTGGAATTCCTTAAGCTTTTGTAGTTTTCCAGTCAGGTAGCCTACTCAAAATACATGGTTTCATTGGAGTTTTATGACTT
>NW_012149396.1:9180160-9180815 GCF_000956105.1 Propithecus coquereli | reverse complement strand
CCAGCCATTTAGTCCATCCTGAAAGAAGTGAGGATTTTGGGAATTAGCCTCATCGATGCAGTCTTTTTACATTGTTAATTGAGAAAAATGGGTGCCCTTTACAGAATTTTTAAGATTAGGAAATAAAATGACCTCTGAAGGAGACAAATCAGGACTCTAATGTGGATGCCTGATGATTTCCCATTGACACATTCACAAAATTGCCCTGGTTTGGTGGGACCACTGTCACAGTGGAGAAGGACTCTCGGGTGAGGATTTCCTGGGCATTTTTCTGCTGAAGCTTTGGCTAACTTTCTCAAAACACTGTCATAATAAGCAGATATTATGGTTCCTTGGCCCTCCAGAAAGTCAACAAGCAAAATGCCTTGAGCATCGCAAAAAACTGTTGCCATGATCTTTATTCTTGACCAGTCTATGTTTGCTTGGACTGGACCACTTCCACCTCTCAGTAGCCATTGCTTTGATTGTGCTTTGTCTTCTGGATAATAATGGCAAAGCCATGTTTCATCTCCTATTATAGTTCTTCGAAGAAATGTTTCAAAAACAACAAATGCTGGCAAGGATGTGGAGAGACAGGAACACTCTTACACTACTGGTGGGACTGCAAATTAGTGCAACCTCTGCGGCAAAGAATTTGGAGATGCCTTAAAGAGCT
>NW_012149396.1:9173716-9174292 GCF_000956105.1 Propithecus coquereli | reverse complement strand
TTCCATATTGTATGCATATATCAAAATATCACATGTATCCCATATCTATGTACAATTATTATGTATTAATAAAAAGGGTAGTTACAATTTAAAAATTATACTATTCTTTACCTAATTTAAAAATAAATATTTGATAAGCCAATTTATTCACTAATGGTTAAGAACATTATATTAACAATAACACATTGAGCTAAATTCCTCAAGCTTAAAAATCAAAGTCCAGTAAAATAACATTAAAATTGTCTGAAGTAAAAGAAATATTAAAGCAATTTTAACACAGGAAAATGTAATAATTCAAATAAAAAGAATTTTTTGACAAGGTACTCAGAAAATAATGGCCATATTATTTTAAAAAATGATTTCTTCAAATGAAAATTGGAAAAATAAAGCTGTGATAAATTTTGTTAAATGAGTCAAGAATTTTTTTCCAAAAGAAAAATTATGAGGTACAATAAAAATGAAAGGAAAACTAAATTATGATATAGTTCACTGAAGAGTAATATCTACTTTTATGACTTCATTCAAAATACATCAAAATCTTTTCAGACCAAGAATTTTAAAAGAAAAGCTCATTTT
>NW_012149396.1:9163710-9165513 GCF_000956105.1 Propithecus coquereli | reverse complement strand
AACCAAGCTTGTGTCCCTTAATTTTGTTTGCTGTTTAAATAAGTCATTTCCCAAGAAACATCACAGGCCTCCTTATAATAAATCCCCTATAGATTAAATCACCTGGACTTCCAGATATATCTAAATTTGGGAGTAAACAATTGAGGGACATACTGCAAAGAAATAACAATGAAATGTTTAAATCAAACTAATCATATTTCAAGTTACTATAGAGTAACTCAGAGATTTGTGGAAAATAAATAAATTGGCCTAGTCACCATTTTTATTTTACAGAATAATGGAAAGGACAAATCTTGAAATCCAAAAACAGTAATAGTTTGTTGACTATTCAAATGACTTTGCCTTGATATCCAGCTAAGTCACTGCTGATCTCTGTATGTGTTAAATACAAGTTTGGACAAAGTACGACCTCTGAGTTTCAGTTTTATCATTTATAAAGACTGAATATTTACAAGTTTCTTTTCAATATCAAATAAAGTGATCAAGTGAAATTGAAAGCAACTTGCAAATTGCTTTCACAACACAAATATTAGTTATTGATTTCCTCTTCACTCTCACCATGCACTCTCTTATATTTTCCTCTCCTCCTATTCTCAAAGCCCTTGTTGCTAGAGAGAGGTTTAACATGTTACATAAAACCTTAAAATACAAAATTTAAAAAAAAGAAAAATCACACAATCTAAGTCTTCAATTTGACTTATAATGTTCCCTCTTAACATCAAATTTTTAAAAACAATCCCCAAATTACTACTACTAAAATGTACATCATATATTTTAATGAAGCCCCAAATTCCTTAATCTGTCATGGCAGAAAAAAGGATAACCAGAATATTTTAGTATACTCTATAATAAAGCGTTTCAAGCTTTTTTGACCATTTCTCACATTGCAAAATATATTTTACACTGAGTCCAGCTTACACACACACACACACACACACACACACACACACACTCACCCCATGAGTTCTCATGGATCAGTACTTAATCTTACTAGAGGTGATGCATTATGGTATGTTCTTATCTATTACATTGTATTCCATTTTTTTAAGTTTGGTTGCTACCTATTAATTAATTTCACAACCCACTACTGGTTGTGACTTGAAGTTTAAAAAATAATGCTCTATTCCCATAGTCAGGGTTTGTTCCTGTCAAGATTCTTGTTGAAAATAGCAGAAACCTACTGTACTGGTCTGCCAAGGCTGCCCTAACAAAATACCACAGACTAGGTGACTTGTACACCAGACATTTATTTTCTCACAGTTCTAGAGGCTGGAAGTCCAAGATCAAGGTTCTGTTGGGGTGGTTTCTGGTGCAGCCTCCCTTTCTGGCTGGTAGACGGCCACCTTCCTGCTAGGTCCTTGCATGTTCTTCCTTCTGTGCACATGCTGAATAAGAAAGAAAAATCTCTGGTGTCTCTCTTACTATAAGGACACCAGTCCTACCAGATTAAGATGTACCTTTATGACCTCATTTAACCTTTATGACCTCCCTATAGGTCCTAACTCCAAATTCTGTCACATTGGGGATTAGGACTTAAACATATGAATTTGGGGTAGGGGGGCACAATTCCATTCATAATATCTATCTACTCTTGCTAATGCAAGCAGAAAATTAATGAGTAAGACACCAGATGTCTCACGGAATCAACAAATAAATAATAGAAATCAAGGTAGTCTTCTGGGTATTAAAGATTAAACCCAAGGTTTTGCCATAGTAATTATCTGGTTAAGATACATCTGCATGTGCTGCCACCACTGGTCATTCCCTGATGCCAGTAGAAGTGAACTTCCTTTCATGTCTGTA
>NW_012149396.1:9162717-9163660 GCF_000956105.1 Propithecus coquereli | reverse complement strand
TTATTATGTACTGCATACAAGATATTGTACTGGATACAATAGTGAATGTAGAGATAAAGTAACAATATTTACAACCTAGGGTTAGATTAAGACTTGTCCTCATTAATGGATTAAAAATATATTGGAAGTAAAATGTCATAAAAGAGATACAAGCAGTATTATTAAAGAAAAAATGATTATGTCTATTCTACCTGGGGTGAGGAATTGTGGAAGTGATTATAAGTGAAGAAAATGTATTAACAAAAAGAAATTATAGGAAAAGGATAAAATAAACAGACGCACAGAGCCTCTAAAGTTACAATGTATTTGGGAAATAGCTAATATCCCAAGTTAGGTTAAATGGTTATACTTTGAGAAATAGCAGTTGAATCAATGAGAAAATTGAATATTATTCTCTTCTAAAGTGACCCACCCTTTCCTATGCTGTACCAGTTTTAATCTGATAATTTCATAAAGTCCAGATTAAACTTATTTTCTAAAATCCTCCTTGATCTTTCCAACGTGAAATAAATGGCTGTTCCTTTGAACTGCAATAGCATTTATTTGCCTCTCACTCGTGGCACTTGCCAATCATGAAGGTATAATGTGTTATACTGAAATTTCCTTATGGACAGGAAAAAATCAAAATGCATTGTACATAGGAGATGATCAATGAAATTTAGAGATTTGTAAATCAAATTCATGGCAATGAAACAGAAATAAATATCTATGGAAGGCTATAAATTCCCAAATAAGAAATTTCAACATTATTGAGGAAGTACATGAAGTGTCTTAGAAGACATTCTAAAGAGTAGTTACATTTTTAAAATCATATGAATCTTTACAAATGGGATTATATCAAGCTAAAAAGCTTCTGCACAGCAAAGGAAACAATCAACGGAGTGAAGAGACAACCTACAGAATGGGAGAAAATACTCGTAAACTACCCATTTGACCATAATGT
>NW_012149396.1:9162352-9162667 GCF_000956105.1 Propithecus coquereli | reverse complement strand
GGCATGCCTCTAACCGTCGCTTGGGTGAGGCAAAGACATAAAATGTAACCATAATATTTGTACCGTCATAATACCCTGAAATAAAAAAAATAAAAAAAAATAAAGACTGCTCTAGGCACCAGCTTTTCTTAGTGCACATATTTTAAATATTTTGTAATATGTATTTATCAGTAATTTCAATTCCTCATATCTAAATCACAAGTAGCTCCACCTTAAACTTGTGAGTTCTATGTATTTTCTAGTTCTCTTCTGTAAGACTAGTCCCTCTTCATCACTATGATGGCAAAATTGGCTTCTCTCAAAAGGAGGGTAAAA
>NW_012149396.1:9157921-9159892 GCF_000956105.1 Propithecus coquereli | reverse complement strand
GAATGGTTCCTTCTCATCTTGTCTCTCAATCAAGAGCTGAGGGTACTAGGGCTGGCTTATGGACCTCTCTCTGAGCCCCCAAAGATTGGTCCCTGACCATGCCAGGGAGAGGAGTGCTGATCCTGAGTTGCCTTTGGGGAGCTCTGTCCGGTTTGATGAACCTCTCAGGCTATGCTGCTGCAGTGGCTCCACTCTCAGTGGCATGCTTGGCTGAGAATGCACCCACACCACAGAAAAACAGGCTTCTCAGCACTGAGCACTCTCATGGTTGCTATGGGGGGGAGGGGCCATGGTCTTCCTGCACTGCTCTTGTGTCTGGCAGTCACCAGGTCCTGTCCGCCGTTAATGAACCCACAAGGCAGGGTTCAGTGTTTGCTCATGGCACAAAAAGCCATTACTGAAACAACGAGGACTGTCAAGGAAGAAAGGATTTATTTCAGTGAACGTATCAACTGGGAGGTGGGAGGGTGAACTGCCTCAAATCCCTCTCTCAGGCCAACAGGGTCAGGGGGCTTTTCTGGAGGTGAAATGAATAATACATGAGGGGAGTGAGTATCATTACGTGTTTGGGGTAGAGTGCAAGGTATCCAAGTGCAGTGAGAAATCATGCTAGCATATACATTCCATTGACCAAAAAATGGCAGAGAAGTCCCTCCCAGGGTGAGGATTTTTGTGTTATAATGAGCTAGGGGTAAATATTGGTCATTCTTTCAGCCTTGTGCACAGGCTCAGTGGGTCTTTGGTCATGGTCTGTGGTGGAGTATCACTTATCTTGTCTTCTCTGAACAAACAGATGGTATGAGGCTTTGTAGTTATCTTGTGGCTGCAAGGAGGCTCTGCCATTTCTGGGAAAGAAACTCAAAAGAGAATGCATCAGTGCAACAGAAAGTTGCAAAGTTCTGGCCAGCAAATCTTACCAAGAGCTCTCTATTTTCTGTCTATTTTGAGACTCTAGCTGCTAAGCTACCAGAGCTGAGATAAAACTCATTGTCAAGGTCACTTAGAGCTGCCAGCCCCAGCCACAATGTGAACACTAAAAATTCACCTGAAATATGAGGGAACTAAAAGTACTATTAAGAAAACATTTTCTTGCATATGGGGCCAGTTACAACGCTGCAGTGGCTCCACTCTTCGGTGGCAGTCTTGACCAGGCATGCGCCCCCACTGCAGAGAAACAGGCTTCTCAGCACCAAGCACTCTTGCGGTTGCTCTGTGGGGTGAGGGGCCACGGTCTCCCTGAACAGTTCTCGTGTCCTGGGGGCTCCGGGTCCTGTCCACCTATCCAAGCCACCTACGGGCCAGTCCAGGAAACACCGCTGCTGTGTCTCCACTACTGCCAGGAATGCACCCCCACTGCAGAGAAACAGGCTTCTCAGCACAGAGCACGCTCCTGGTTCTATGGGTTGGGGGGCTGCTGCGACAAGTCTGCTTGAGCCAAAATTAGTTTCTGTGGTGCCAGACATGGAGGAGGTGCAGGGGAGGTGTCTAGGTGTGTGAATGCCAGCTTTCTGGTCTCTCGTGGCACTCTTTGGGCGGGGGAGGGGGTGGTTGTAAGAGTTTTGCGTCCTGCTGCTCACTGGAGTCACCCAGTTGAGGAAGCGCAGCCCCCCTTACCCTTTCACTGGGCTCCAGGACTCTCTGGATTTGGTCCCTGCCACTGTCTTCTCTTCTCTTCTCTTTCTCTTTCTCAGCTTCCTAGCCCTTCTCAGTGGGGTCCCTGGATGCCTCTGCTGTCTCTTCCTGTGACCCACACCCAAGCCCACAACTGTTCCCCACTCTCCTCTGTCCAACCTTCTATGCTTCAGCCGGGACAGTCCGACAAGCCCTGTCTCTAGTCGGCATCTTGGCTCCCTCCTCTCATCAACTTTAAGGAACCCATCACTGCAGTTCCTTCCCTGTGGGACTCAGACATGGCTCTCAATGGGCAGGGATAAAGGAAAATCTTCAATGACATTTGGCATTATAATCAGA
>NW_012149396.1:9156615-9157871 GCF_000956105.1 Propithecus coquereli | reverse complement strand
CTATGTATTTTCTAGTTCTCTTCTGTAAGACTAGTCCCTCTTCATCACTATGATGGCAAAATTGGCTTCTCTCAAAAGGAGGGTAAAAGTGTCCTACATGCTCTAGGAACATTAGTCTGGTATTAAATAATCAAGATACGACTCTAAAATAAAATTAGTCTCAAAAGTACAGACCTCTGAACCTATACTTCATAATTCATAACATCCTGTTATTCATTATAATTAAAAAAAGAAACCCACTTTGCACTAAGTGATTCTAGGTATTTTGTAGTGGGGAACAAAAAGATAAACAAACCATGTTCTTTCCATCCTTAACTACAATTTTGAGTTAGAGGGAAAAAAAATACTTCTACAGAAATCACCATAGTAAAATATAGAAGGTGGCAAGTGCTACAACAGAGGTACAGATAAATTTATAATGGATTTCCCTCAGGTCACCTCAACCTGAAGCGTGTACTAGCATCACAGCACCAGTAATAAAACATTCTCATCTGGCTCTGCCCCAGGAATCCAGTCCCTCTACCTCAATTACACACAGACAGCCCTAGTGGAAATATTACTTGTTTACCTTTCTGTCTTCTCAACTAGACTCTAATATGCATCCAAGTGGGAACTTTGTCTGTCTAGCTGATCATTATAACCCTGGAACCAAATACCGTAGTTTATTCACAAATGTTTGATGAATAAATGAACACATGTGTAAACAAAGGGTCCTACATATCTTGGTCTCCTGTGAATTTGTGCTCTCCACATCTGTGATGCCCACTTTTGACCCTTTCCACTCCAGCTGTGCAGTGATGTCTTCTATTCAATTGCTGGTGCTGTTGACCTAAACAGCAGTCTTGTTCTTGTTGATAACTTTGACCTCCTTTGGGACCACAGCTTGATGTTACATGTTTTCTCCTAATTTATTTTAACTAAGAAGGTGAAAGACCTCTACAGAGAGAACTACAAAACATTAAGAAAGGAAATAGCAGAGAATATAAACAGATGGAAAAACATACCATGCTCATGGATCAGCAGAATCAACATTGTTAAAATGTTTATACTTCCCAAAGTGATCTACAGAGTCAATGCAATCCCTATTAAAATACCAACATCATTCTTCACAGATCTAGAAAAAATAATTCTATGCTTCGTATGGAACCAAAGAAGACCCTGTATAATCAAAGCAACCTTAAGCAAGAAGAACAAATTGGGAAGCATCAATTTACCAGACTTCAAACTATACTACAAGGCTATAGTAAACAAAACAG
>NW_012149396.1:9142196-9143875 GCF_000956105.1 Propithecus coquereli | reverse complement strand
AATAAAAGTGGCACAATAAAATTTTCTCACCCCATTTCATTAAAAGGACTCTTGGTAAACTGCTATTTTTTAATAATCATTTTAATTTCAAGTAGAAACAAGGACATTTTGGACATGTTCCAATGTTATCACCACACTATATTAAATTGAGCAGCCTAATTTGATTAAGCACAGTTAATTGTCTTACAAAATTAATTCCTTAATAAAGAAAACACATTGTCTGTCTCAGGACACCAAAGATAAAGTTACCATGTTTGAAATGGTAAACAACATTTTTGGGTTTTTTGTAGTGTTGAAACTGAGAGAATAAAATGGAAAAATTTATACTTGAAAGCAGAGTTTAAGTTTCATTGACTTTGATTCCTCCGAGATGCCCCAAGAGAGATGGTAATACCTGGTAACCATGGCAACGCATTGTGGAGGACTCCCCCAGAGCCCTAACAGAGCCAAACTGCAGGATGCTAGGAATAGCTAAAGCACCAGCTTAAACACAGGACATATGTGAGGACAACTCCTAGAGGCTTCAAAAAATACATGAGCAGAATTCTACTTTCCATTAAAAAAAATATACAAAGAACCCATGAGACTTGTGTTATTGCTCTTAATGTCATCTGCTGATCTGTACTCCCAGCATGTCTTAGGGAAACCTGCGCTACCTAAAAAAGGGAAACCACTCTGTCCGTGCACTTCCTACTTCCTACCAGTCTCTTTCTCTGTCTCTCTCCACCTACTGAATGTACTACCTATGTGTGTATTATTTAGGGAACACTAGTATCTCTTTAACACATCCATGTTCCAAACTTTTAATGGCTCAAATTTGATAGAAGTTCATTTTTTGCTTATCCTGAGCAGCTGCTTATGTGTCTCTTTACAAAAGGGATAGGGAGGTGTTCATCCAGGGACAAGCCTTCCCCACCATCAACTCATTCTTCCCAGTGTCACTGGTTGTCTCCATCTGCTCAATGGAAAAGAAACGAGCACAGATGATCTCTCATGGAAGGCTCTGGAACCAGAACATGTACATAATTTCTACAAATATCCCATCAGAGCTCAATTATAATGACCATACTTAACTAGAAGAAGTTCTAGATATCTGTGTTGTCAGAATGAAGAGAAACTGTTTTTAGTGAACATTTGGCAGATACTGCTACAACAAATTTATTTATTTATTTATTTATTACCGTTAATTTACCATGATTTTTTGCAAGCTTTCTTTGAGGGAATCAAATTCAAAAGTTCACAATGTCTCATTATGTGTATGTATAGTAATGCTTTGAGTTCTTTCCTCAATCAGGAGTTTACCAAGTTCAGGGATTTGATAAATAACACTGCCATGAACATTTTTATACATTTATTATTAATCATAAGTTAACTTCCCTAAAAGAAGTGCATAAAAAAGAAAAATAATGACTAAGAACACGTTAAAGTCTCTTAATTCCTCATGACTTTACAAACTGCTTTCCCAAAAGATTGGACCAATTTATATTTCCTTTGGAAGAATGTGAGGGGGCTCAGATGACCATGCCCTTATGACTGATTATAACTCTCTCATTCATATTTACTGTTTTGAAAAACAAAACAATCATCAAAAATACTGCTTGAGGCCGGGCGCAGTGGCTCACGCCTGTAATCCTAGCTCTCTGGGAGGCCGAGGGGGGTGGATTGTTTGAGCTCAGGAG
>NW_012149396.1:9129348-9129979 GCF_000956105.1 Propithecus coquereli | reverse complement strand
GTGTGTTGCCCTTGGTTCCCCCCCCACCGGAGTCTGTGTTTCAAATATGTCCATCCTTCGGGTAGTGCGCATTGCCCTCCTTGTGTATACAAATACCCCTCCCACTATTAAAAAGTGATCTCAAGTTCAGCATTTCTACAGCAAAAAGTTTCCTTACTACACATCTAACAAAGTAAAATTATTGCCTCCAACCACCACACCCAAACACAGCAGACCCCGAATTCATTCATTTCACAAGTATTTATTGAGTTTCTACTGTTGAGTGAACAAAATAGGCAAGTATCCTATCCCTGTGGTTCTTTGCCCTTTTTTTCCAGATCTTCTATAATCTGAACACATCCTGCGTGTCCCAAAACCTTCCACATGGATCTCTGTACTTTCTCCTCCTTGTCCCGTAAACATACCATTCTTATTCTTGCCTCTGCTTTTGGTATGTGTATATCATGAAGTTCTACTCATCCACAAAAAAACAATGGTGATTTAGCACCTGTTGCATTATCTTGGGTAGAGCTGGAGCCCATTCTGCTAAGTGAAGTATCACAAGAATGGAAAAATAAGGACCACATGTACCCATCATCAAATTGGTATTAACTGATCAACACTTATGTGTACATATAGTAGTAACAGTCAT
>NW_012149396.1:9125495-9129298 GCF_000956105.1 Propithecus coquereli | reverse complement strand
ATGGGAGCTAGATATGAATGTTTACAGTGTGCCTTTTACAGGAAACCTGTTTTAACTGGTGGACAGCCTAATGCCTACTTGTCTGACATACAACCAGGACTCCCTCACACGGGAAACGTGTGTATCCTGGCAGATGCCCTTGTGGCTCTTCTCTGACTCGTGTCTACTTTATTCCTGCCTGACCATCACTCCGGTGCTGGGATCCTGACCTTGTGTTCTCTCCTGCATCCCAAGAAAAACCTGGCCTGGAGGAGGTCCTGGTTCTTTAGATGGAAGGCATAAATTTATTACACCATCACAATAGGAAACAAGTTCAAAGATTTTTAATCACAGATCTTGGGCAAGGAGGGAGTGATGAGTCCGGAGGGCAGTCTCTATCCCCAAGTCATACGAGGCAGGAACAAAGTCAGGCAAAGAGAGTGTGCGTGGCAACCAGCAGTATATACAAAGAAACAGGATTTGGGTCTCTTTCAAGTATGTTGGAAAATGCCTGAAAAGTCCTTTGAAAGGAAGTAGAGGGAACACTGGAGCCTAGTGTGCTAGGTGGGAGAGATGTCTCTAAGTTCTTATCTCTGGCCACCAGCTTGAGCCTTTTGGGTGAGATGTAGAGCTGGAAACCGTCAAGGGTGACTGAGCCCTGTTTCTGGTATAAGAAAGTTAAACTTGTATTTAACATGGGCACTGAGACAACATAAAATTATAAGAATTCTCTACGTAAAAAACCTCAACTTTGAATCTTACCAATACTTAAATAATTCAAGATACTGAAATGTATGGAAAATATTCATTAGTGCCTTAAATGTAAGAGAAAGGTTGATTCTGTTTATGAGTATACGTAATAAATAGATATAAATTGGTACAGCCTACTTGAAGAACTCTTTGTCACTATCTGTCAAAGCCCATACACATACCCAGTGATCCAGTAATTCCACTCCTAGGTAATATTCAACAGAAATGTGCACCAAAAGAGGAAGAAAAAGATATTGGTAGAAGCCCTATTCAAAATAACCAAAAACCAGACAAATAAATTGTGGCATATTCATTGGAATACTACAGAGCAATGAAAGCGAGCTAACTATTCTAAAGACAACAATATTAATAAGGCAGGCACACAAACAAAATGTTGAGCAAAATCCACAAGAATGCATACTGTGTGTGTATATATATACATAAATAATTTTAATTTTAAAGCAGTCAAAATTAATCTATGGTGTTAGAAGGTAGTGAGTACCTTATGAAGGGCTGCTGATATATGAAAGGGGGAAGAGAGAGGAAGGGACAAAACAACCCAAAATGATTATACAAAGAAAAAAGATGTGTATGGTCACAGTTTTATTCCAGTACCTAGCATCCCCTGTTGGAGGCTGGGCCACACACACCCTCCCCAAGTATTTATAGATGTCAGCACTAATGACACCCAGGCACCAATGCTTATCCTACAAAGTTTATTATTTACACAACAAATAGCAAATTGATTCCCCAAGAAGGGCTCGAGTTCCCTTTGGAATGAAACACGGGGTGTGGGGGGTGGCTTAGATTTTTGTTGTGGCTGGCGATGGAACCTAGGTAGGAATGCCACTCAGGTAAAACTTGCCTGATTTGAAATTTCCACCAGTGCCAAGGATTGGAGGGTACTGGGCTTTCACATCAGGTTGCCAGATGTCAGGCAAAGGGTAAAGGGTAGTTCTGGGAACTTGAAAGTTGTTAGTGTCAAACATCAAAAATGGGGGTCTGTTTATTATAATTACCATTGTATATTTTTTTATTTCTGAATTTTATGGGGGTACGAAAGTTTTGGTTACATGAGTTGCTTTTGCACAGTTTGAGTCAAAGTTATAAGTGTGCCCAGATAGTGTGCCTTGTACCCGTTAGCTGTGAATTTACCCATCCACTCCCCAACCACAATCTGCTTGATTTCCATTGAGTTTTACTTTCATATGTACATATAACTGTTGACTGATTTGTTCCAGTTTAATAGTGAGGACATGTGATATTTGTTTTTCCATTCTTGTGATACTTCACTTAGAAGAATGGTCTCCAGCTCCATCCAAGCTATTATAAAAGGTATCAGTTCATCATTTTTTATGGATGAGTCTTACTCCATGGTATACATATACCACATTGTATTAATCCATTCATGTATTGACGGGCACTTGAGTTGTTTCTACATCTTTGCAATTGTGAATTGTGCTGCAATAAACATTCGAGTGCAGGTGTCTTTTTTATAGGATGTCTTTTTTTCCTTTGGGTAAATACCCAGTAGTGGGGTTGCTGGATCAAATGGTAGGTCTACATTTAGTTCTTCGAGGTATCTCCATATTACTCTCTGTAGAGGTTGTATTATTAATAGTTTGCAGTTCCACCAACAATGTGTAAGTGTTCTTTTCTCTCCACATCCACACCAGCATCTGTTGTTTAGGGACTTTTTGATAAAAGCCATTCTCACTGGAGTTAGGTGATATCTTGTTATGTTTTTGATTTGCATTTCCATGATGTTTGAGGTGTTAAGCATGTTTTCATATGTTTATTGGCCATCAGTCTCCTTTTGAAAAGTTTCTGTTCATGTCTTTTGCCCACTTTTTAATGGGGTAGTTTGATGTTTTCTTGCTGATTCGCTTGAGTGCTTTGTAGATTCTGGTTATCAGCCCTTTATTGGACGTATAGAATGCAAATATTTTTTCCCATTCTGTAGGTTGTCTATTTGCTCTACTGATTGTTTCCTTGGCTGTGCACAGTTGTATATTTATGTAAAATTATGTCTATATAAAATTATACAAACAGTTAAAATAATAAAAAAGCACTTCAGATAAAAGGAGAAAAATCTTTATCCTTTTATTAAAAATTACAGCCTCTTTAAATCCAAATTATGTCTTGTTCAGTTATGGATAAATCCCAAAGCCCTTACAAAATAAATTGTGACATGTATATCAAACACTTATACCAGGCAACTGGAAAGTACGGTAACTTCTATGCATATGTTCAATACTAACAGCTGGTTTTGAAGTTGTACAGTTATATTTCTTCTTTCATTAACTATTCCATCAGCACAAATATTTTAGGTAACTGAAAGGCCTTATATTACTTGTTTTATTCATACATGTTATGTGATATATGGCTCAAGCAGGATTACAATGTTTGATCAAGGCAGAGGACAAGGGGTTTTAGCAAAAGACAATGTTTATCAATATTAAATTACTGACTTATCTTTGCCCAAATCTTCCCTAAAGTAGACTTTCTCCGGCTAAAGTAGAAAAGCCATTGAAGCATTTTTATCTTCTAAAAAACCTTGAAATATTAATACATCTCCTTCCTCTAAACATGGCAAAGAATAATTGTACTTTTTCCCCCTTATTTCAAAATTTCCTTTTAAAGAATGATTGCCTCAATACTTCTGTAACCTCCATTCCTTATCTGTGTGTGAAGAATTTTTAGGAATTTATAAAGGAAAGCCTTCATATCCAGTACCGCATGAACTGTAGGATAAGTTTTTAAATGTAGATAATGTGTTCTTCCTTCTTTCTTTATATTTTTATCTGACGCTGCCAAACATTGCATGGGACATAGTTAAGCTAAGAAATTTTTCATTGTTTAACCAAAGTTCATATTTAACTTGGCATCCTATATTTTATTTGGTAAATCTAGCAACCCTGTTTTTATCTCAGGAAGTTCTTTTCCACTTGTGGATTCATCTTTCTTCTGCCCACTGATGTTGTCAATCTCTCCTTACTCATATCTTCCCACCTAAGATGCAGCCATAGTTTCCCACATACCCACTAGATTTTTTTTTTATTATTATTATTATT
>NW_012149396.1:9125068-9125445 GCF_000956105.1 Propithecus coquereli | reverse complement strand
AGCTGTACACTCTGTCTCAAAATTTCCTATACAAATGATCATCATAACTAACAGGAGATGAAAATGAAGTACCTGGACTAAATTGGATGTTTTTTCCCTAAAAGACCATTTTCTATTCTAAATGATTTCTAATATTATGCAAGCAGAGAGTCTGACTAAAGGACCACGATAATAAGAAATACATCTTCTGAGAGATATGAGGATTAGTTGAATTATCAAACCCCTTCCCAGTTTTTCACCAGGAATCCATTTTGTAGACTTAAGGCAAGGTTAAAATTCTTCTACAAAAATTATAGTATCTGGGAGGCCGAGGTGGGCGGATTGTTTGAGCTCAGGAGTTCGAAACCAGCCTGAGCAAGAGCGAGACCCTGTCTCTA
>NW_012149396.1:9110437-9112385 GCF_000956105.1 Propithecus coquereli | reverse complement strand
TATTGCCTGTTTAGTTGTTGGACAGCGTATTCGGAGAACATCAAAGACAAACTACAAAGCCTCCAGAAACTAGTGACTAGAATGCTGAAGAGGTTCTTATTCTTGTCAAGTGAGAGATGATGAAGAAATAGAAAAGGTTTGTCTATAAAAATTGATAATAAGAGAAATATTAATGACAATCAAAGCTAACACCTATAGAATATTTACTATGTGTCACATATTGTTTAATGCTCTTAACTTATATTGACTTACATATTATCTTATATTAACTCATTTAATCTTCTACCTTAGAGGAGGTTACATAATTTATAAGTGGCAGAGCAAGGATTCTGGTAGAGCTTTCTTAATCCTACACAACTCCATTTCACTATAGCAGGTTGCAATAGACCAGGAGCAGATATAATAATTACTATTTACTGTTTTATAGAAAATGTTAGAAGTCATTTAAAATCTTGACATAAAAATGTTAGGTTGTTGTTGAGATAAGGAGCTGAGCACAGTATGATCAAATGTGTGCATACTCTCATCCTGTAATAGAGTGAATGCTAGAGACTGAATTGTGCCCTCCCAACTCTGCAAATTTGTATGTTGAAGCCCTAATCGCCAATGAGACTGTATTTGGAGCTACGGATTTTAGGAGGTAATTAAGGCTAAATGAGGTCATAAGGGGGGGATTGTGATAATTGGTGGCCTTAGAAGAAAAGGAGGAGAGAAAGATTTCTCTCTCTCTCCACAAGTAAGATTCAAGGAAAGGCCACATGAGCACAAAGGGAGACAGTGGCCTTGTGCAAGCTGGAAGAGAGCTTTTATCAGAACCTCCCTCCATGCTAGCATCCTGATCTTTCCAATCTTGTACTTCTAGCCTCCAGAACTGTTAGAAAATAAATTTCGGGGTGGGGGGGTTGATTTTGTTTTTTAGAGACAGGGTCTGTTGCCCAGGCTGATCTCAAACTCCGGTGCTCGAGTAATCCTCCTGCCCCAGCCTTCCAAGTAGCTGGACTACTGGCGTGCAACACCTCTTCAGATCAGGCTAAATTTCGATTTGACAAGCTATCCAGCTTTGTGCAGATTAGCAGCTTTGTGACCCATCTCTGTCACCCGAAAGAGCAGAATAAAACCATTCCCATGTTTACATGGCAACATTTCTCTGAGCATTTAACAGTCTAGGTTCTAATCATTCATTTAAATATCTGCCTCCCTCATTAGATTCAAAACCAAACAAACAAAAAAGAGATCACTAACATTCTTGTCTTTGTTATCCCAATGGTTTAGGGCAGTGCCAGACATAAAATAGCCATTAAAAAAACATTGGAAGAATGAATAAACAAAACAGAACAAAAGAACACCAGAGTAATGATCTAAAATGTTCTCGAGAGACTAAGATAATGGGTTAAACTTAATAGGGCGAACTTTAATAATAGTTCATAGAAATCCTCAAAAAATTGCTGAAGTGCAATGTACAGAAAACATGGATGAGCAGCAGCACATACTGTGGTTTTGTCTCTACATGAATAAACATAGTGACATTCTTGCTAAATTTGCTAATTAATTTGCTAATTTGGTGACTATTCACAGAATTAGTATAAGGTCTATTGTGAAGTAGTGCCACATTAGAGTGTTTAAGATAATGAAGGAATTTTAATCCATTTTAAATGAGGAATGGATGAAGAACTCAGATTTTTCCAGGGAGAAGAAAAAAGGCTAACAGTGAATATTATTATTTTGAAATACCACTATGCAGCAATGGGGATTATATTTGTTCTGTATGGCCATAAGAAATAGAACTAGAACCAATAGTGAGAAATTGCATCAAGATTTTGGCTTAATAAAGTATTGAAAAATATTTTCATTCTTCATATGAAAAATGTACTATATACTCACTGTTCACGGGTTACCCATACAAACACCAATAAAACTGAATAAAAGATTAATTCATTTTTTAAATTTT
>NW_012149396.1:9105481-9107965 GCF_000956105.1 Propithecus coquereli | reverse complement strand
ACCAAAATAAGATAATTGCATATTCTCATCGGTTAAATAAACTTTTCGTTAAAACTTATTTGGTAATAAAAAAATATCTTTCAAATTTAACAGAGATGCTCCATTTTCAGTGATTTTGCAACTATTCATTTCTGATCTCATCCTCTCACTCTGATGAGGAGAACACTATGTTTCTACTGACAGATAATTATTCCAGAATTGATGTAAGTCCACAAACTCCGATACATTTTTAATATATCAAATTATACATCTTAAAGGAAACTCAATAACATAGAAGAATGGCCAAGTAACAAAAGATTAAGTGGAACATGTCCTGTTTCTCTAGAACTTGGACTGAATGCTAGGGACAGAAAATGATCAAATATTGAACTTTCTAAAGAAAACTTCAAATGAGTGGGAACCACACGATCCTCCCAGAGCTCACCAATAAGTCACCTTCCCTTCACCCAACCATCCTTTGTCATCTCCTAGCTATATGAACAGAAGACCAGTGAACGGGAAGAGAAATTGAATCACTGGAATGAGAAAATAAGAAAAAAATTATGTCATCTGTTAGACAAATGATTTAGCTGCAAATGAGAATAGACTTGTCTAATCAGAAGGTTGTCCAAAAATGGGGAGGTAGGGTAACATCAAAGATGTGGTTGCACAAGCAATACAATGTTAGAGGGCTTCTCTGGAATCTAACGGATACCTACAGGCAACACATTCAACTGCTGGGCTGAGTGTCAAGCATCATTCCTGATGACAAACAGATGTGACCAAAATACCAGCTGCCGGTGTCAGCACAGGCCTCAGGCCAGGAAAGAGTTAAAAGAAGGCTGTTTGTACCCCAATAACACAGCATGACAACTGAATAAGTGCAGAGAATTTAGAAACAGGACTAAACCCATGAGTAGGTATAACCCTGAAAAGTAAAGAAAACCCTTGAATAGGGCTGAATTTTTAAATGCTGTTTTCATTAATATAAAACTTATCAATTTTATCAACAATGAACAGATATTAGAGAGCTCATGCTAGAAAATTATGATTGGATTATAGAAAGGCAGATATGAACATGAACATGTGATCTTTAGCTTGAAATTCACATGCATTTCATTACGTTTTAATATTAAATATATGTTATTTGTTCACAGACCAAAAATTCTCCCCAAATCAGAAATTTTGGCTCTGTGACTATAGTAATAGTTTTCAGTAGGTATTTTAAACCTGTCATTAGTAACAAAATACTCATTTAAATGAAATGCAATTTTAAATAAAGCTTCAGTTTAAATTGTCAAGTTCTGTCAAATACCTGACACCTTACAGTTATAAAAACAGAAAAATCAGGATATCCTACTTAATTATTTTAAGAATTATTTTACATTGACTCCAAACTTATTTTAAGATAGTTTCTACTGCCATAAACCAATGAAAAATTTAGGAGTTTCTAGCAGGCCAGAGATGGCTAGTTTCCTAGGACCAAATATTGATTTGCTTATAAGTTCTCACATAATCTTTTCATATTTATTTACATACCTTTGAAATTCAATGTAAAATGAAGCAGCAAGCTCTGCACATCACTGACTCATTCAGCTGCTATACACTCCCCATGAGAATATTACTGGTCTGTTTTGGTCTCTACTATATCCTCAGCACCTAGAATAGTCCCTGGCTTACTAAACATGTGTTGAATGAAAAAGTGAATATTTGACTCTTAACCTGTAGTCCAGTGACGCATGCAGAGGAGGTACTGTTATGGGCTGAATTTTGTACCCTCAAAGCTCATATGTTGAATTCCTAACAATGCGTCTGTATTTGGAGATGGGACTTCTAAAGAGGTAATTAAGTTAAAATGTATCCTTAGGGTGAGCCCTAATCCAATATGACCGGTGTCCTTATAGGAAAAGGAAACGAGGACACAGACACCTATGGAGGCAAGAGCATGGAAAGACACAGGAGACAACAAGCCATCAATAAGCCAAGGAGGGAGGCCTCAGAAGAAACCAATCCTGCTTACACCTTGATCTCGGACGTCTAGAACTGGGAGAAGATGAATTCTTATTGTTTCAGCTACCCAGTCTGTGATACTTTGCATTGGCAGCCTTATCAAACTAATATAAGTATTTAATGAAATTTTTGATTGAATGTATAAAGAATGAATAAATGAATGAATAAAGAAACACAGACTTTCAGAAAAAAAAGTTGCAATGTTTGAT
Source organism: Propithecus coquereli (assembly GCF_000956105.1). NCBI lineage: Eukaryota > Metazoa > Chordata > Mammalia > Primates > Indriidae > Propithecus > Propithecus coquereli. The sequence continues at coordinate 9,105,767 of NW_012149396.1, read as the reverse complement.
AAATGTTACATTTCATCTTGCAGCAATAATCAAGCTATTATCATGAAATATGATGTGGTCCCTTTAATGGTGAATTCAAAGCATTGGTTTTACCCCTCTCAACTACATTAAAATGACATTTGTGAAACATCCAAATCTTGTAATCTATCAATGATCATAAAAACAGAGTATTACCTATATTAAATTTTAGTTGCCTAATCCAGAAGCAGTCATTATATTTAAAATTACTAGAACTCAAGCAGAAGCAAAGACTGTAATATGAAGAATAATATAACAGACCAGAATC
>NW_012149396.1:9095904-9103551 GCF_000956105.1 Propithecus coquereli | reverse complement strand
ATCCCTTATGTTCCGTGCCGTGTCTTACTTCTATACCATTGTTAAAGTTGTCCCCTGGACCTGAAATTCTCACTCCTCTTTTTTTCACATAATTAGCTCCTGCTTAAAGGTTAAGATTTGGTGCACATGTTGTTTCCCAAGGAAGTCCTTTGTGATCTCTCTAGGCTGGGTTACATATTCATACACAATAGTCTCTTAATACCTGTGTAAGTCTTTTTCTCTGAATTCCCACATTATTTTATTAGAGTCTACTTGTTTTCTTCTTTACTCCTATAAGAACAGCTTGAAAGAAAGAGCTAGAACTTATTTACTTAAGCTTCTCTTGAAGGCAACTCAGCACAATGCCTCGTTTATCATAGACATTTAGTAGATAGTGCGTAAGTGATTAAATGAATGAATGACTAAGTGACTAACTTAAGGAGAGACAGATAGTTACAATGGATGAGACTTTATTTCCTGCCTTTGATTCCCTATAAAAGATTTATTTTTTTGCCTCCAAATTTTATAGATCTTTGCCTAAATTCACCCATTTGGGCCTTCCTACAGCTAACTAAAAATATCAGGAAATAGTGTGTTATGTCTTAAATTTCATACAAATGAAAATCATTAGTATAAATGGTAACCTAAATATGTTCTAATATATAGGGCTAACTAATCATTCTAATTAATTTCAGTTTCATTTTTTCTAAAAATATAGAATCTCATGATTTAATAAATGATGATACAATTGATCAAAGAATAATTTACCTATTTTCAGAGGAAGCAAATACCTTTTAACTGTATTTGGGTTTTTTTTTCAGATAACACACTAAATGCATTGTAATCAAGAATTTATATCCTGGTATCTTATAGCTTTATACAATATCATTTTTTTTCCAAAAAATGGATATATATTTAACAAGTATATCATTTTATAATTTCTATTCCTGCAGAGAATGACAAAAATTCCTTAGATTTACAATAAAGATAAAACTTTAAAAGATTAAAGACACCAAATCATGAAACAAAACAATTCTATATTATTCTAAAGATGTTTCTTTCCAGATTCTCAATCATGAATGAAATTCTCTTCAAGGAATTTATGTCTATCTTTATATTTATATCTATATATGCATATCTAACATATCAGGCAGGTACTTAACATAGAGTGGATCTAAATTGACATAAACTTTAGTAATATGTAATTATTTTTCTATTCAAGGTGTCATATTAGTTGCTACAGGATACATAAAAAGAAGAGTCAATGACACTTTCTTTAAGTGGCTTAAAAAGGGCCTAAGATAGGACATGAACATGCTCAGTAGACAGGCTAAAATTTAGGGGCACAAAAATGGTATCCTTCCTAACTCATTCTACGAAGCCAATATCACCTTGATACCAAAGCCAGGAAAGGAGACAACAAAAAAAGAAAACTACCAATATCACTCATGAATATAGATGCAAAAATCCTCAACAAAATTTTAACAAATCAAATTCAGCAGCATATCAAAAAAATAATTCACCATGACCAGGTGGGCTTTATTCCAAGGATGCAAGGCTGGTTCAACATACACAAAGCTATAAATGCAATTCACCACATAAATAAAAGCAAGAACAAAGACCATATGATTCTCTCAATAGATGCAGAAAAAGCGTTTGACAAAGTCCAACACACCTTAATGATAAAAACTCTTAACAATATAGGCATAGACGGGTCATTCCTTAAAATTATCAAGTCCATTTATGATAAACTCATGGCCAATATCATACTGAATGGGGAAAAATTGAAAGCATTCCCACTTAGAACCGGAACCAGACAAGGTTGCCCACTATCTCCACTTCTATTCAACATAGTGCTGGAAGTCCTTGCTAGAGCAATTAGACAAGAGAGGGGAATTAAGGGCGTACAAATGGGGGCAGATGAGATCAAATTCTCGCTCTTTGCCGAAGATATGATATTATATCTAGAAAACCCCAAGGATTCAACCAAGAGACTCCTAGCATTGATAAACGAATCCAGTAATGTCTCAGGATACAAAATCAATACACACAGTCAGAGGCATTCATATTCACCAATAACAGTCAAACCGAAATTCAAATCAAAAACACAATATCTTTTACAATAGCCTCAAAGAAAATTAAATATCTAGGAATATATTTTATGAAAGATGTGAGAGACATATACAGGGAGAACTACAAAACACTAAGAAAAGAAATTGTAGGAGATATAAACAGATGGAAAAATCTACCTTGCTCATGGATTGGTAGAATCAATATCGTTAAAATGGCCATACTACCCAAAGTGACCTATAGAATTAATGCAATCCCTATCAAAGTACCATCATCATTCTTTGCAGATCTAGAAAAAATAATTCTACGCTTTGTATGGAATCAGAGAAGACCTCATATATCCAAAGCAATCTCAAGTAAAAAGAACAAACTGAGAGGTATTGGTCTCCAGACTTCAAGCTGTACTACAAGGCTATAGTAATTAAAACAGCATGGTACTGGCACAAGAACAGAGACATAGACCTTTGGAACAGGACTGAGAATCCAAAGATGAAACCATCTGCATATGGTAATCTAATCTTTGACGAAACAGACAAAAATATACACTGGGGAAAATAATCTCTTTTCCATAAATGGTGCTGGGAAAACTTAATAGCTACATGCAGAAGCTTGAAACTGTATTTGGTTTTTAATTTTAATTTTTTGTTTTAGTTCCTCTCTTTGAATGTGGCAAAATTGATTGAAAAAAATATTTTATTAAAAAATTGCTAAAATAAATAAATATGAAAGAACTCTAAATAATCTCTCAAATGACTTTTTGTTTGTAGCACTATACTTCTGATGTTATAGTTTTAAAACTAAAAATAAAATTTTGGGACACTGTGTATCTGAAAGTTCTCTTCAGAAGTGCAAACATTACTTTTTCAGAAACCAGATCAGTTTCTGAGCCATGCATACCTTAAATAGAAAGATGTCTGGGGATGGAGTGCAGAATCTATTAAAAATGTTTGTAAGGTAGCTATCCTGTGTGTGGGTGGAGGGAAAATCTACTTTGTATTTGAAATATTTCTATTAAGTTTGCAGGATATTCCCTCAGAATCCAATCTGCCTACATCTTGGGCCCTCATTTGTCTTTCCAGATAATTATCTTTCCAACAAATAGTATGCCAATAAAAGACAACGTAATTGAGTCTACAGGGAAAACACTTTATCTATGAGAAATTTCTTGTAATGTACATTTTCAGCCAAAGTACAAACTGTCCTAACAATTTAACAGATATTTGAAAAGAGTTATAAAAGGTACTAACCTCAAATAATTGTCACAAAAGTATATTGCTTCCTGGATGAAAGAAGACGTAGAATATCTAATTATCAAATTCTTGATTTTTAAAGATCCCCATTTTGATTAGATTTTATGACATAACAGCTCTTCTAAAACAGACCACTATTTGCAGCCTTATTTCATCTCTGAGCTGGCAGTTAAAGTGTTCACATTATCTGTGGCCACACTTTGGTTCATTTTTCTAAACAGAATCCAAGAATGTAAAAGGTAGAAAGGAATCTTAGTAGTAATCTATTTTGTAGGTATAAATACTTTTATTTTAAATAATATGGAACCAAACACCTTACCACAGGTAGGAAGAGGGCAATGATGTAATCACCTGCACAATAATTTGCTGAGATTTAACTTGCCCTGAGGTTTTGCACTCAAGTTATTGTTGTTATTGCAAAGTGTATTCCCAGAGTTAGCTTGCTTCTTCTTTAAAATTGTAGCTCAAAGAGAGGCAAAATTCCCTTTCTTTACCTCCTTGACAAGTTTTGCAATTAATGAAAGAGAGCAGACTGTGGCCAGGACATATGCACTAGGCTCCAACTATGGTGCCTGCTCTATCACCATCCCCTTTAAGTGAGACTACTCAGGATACCACCCTTCCTGCTCACAGAAATCTACTTTATATCACTTTGCCCCATGCCCATCACAGCTGATTGGACATAGAGACGACACCTGACACAAGAAGGGCTAGTCCATGTGCTGGCTTGTGGTCTATGACATGCTGAGGCATCCAATACCCTCTCAGGAATCCGAAATGAAACATGGAAAGAACTTGAGAGTTAGCAGTGGGCGCTGAAAGTGCAGTTTCTATAAGGTAGTGTTGGGGCCATGTGCAGAGTCCAAGGCAGGCTGATATTATTAATAGGTTATATGGAAGATAAAGGTGCAAAATTAGAAACCTAGATAGAAAAAGAACAGATGAAAATAGATAATGTAGAGAAAGAAACTATGGCAGCACTTGTAACAGATAAAAGAGGTCATGATTGGTCCATCTGACAGAAGTTCAATCCTTGATAAACTCTCTTACTTGGGGTAACTTGGGTAAATTTCTTTTTTCCTTGCTACCAAACAATCTGCCTCAAAAAATTCTGGGAGGCAGTAAGGACCCAATCCTCTTCAGTCTCCAGCTGCTTCACACACACAAACTCGTCATTTCGGACATCTATTATCTTGCCACAAAACCAAACTGTCACCATTTGTTTCCTTCCATTCAGGCAAACACCTGGTTGAACGGGCATGGGACCAATACTACCTTCTCACTCCAGTGAAAGACACACAGTCAGACACATACTGAGCACAAACAAGAGAAGAAACATTATACATCCTTAAAGTTAATTTTGACATTTTAATAAATAAATTGAAGAGTCCTTGCCAAAATCAAATGCAACCTGATCAGCACAGGAGTTTTGACCTGCTTTGTTTTTGACCTGGGCTGGTTCACCCCTCCTTAGGCAATCTGGTGGTCCCCCTCTCCCAGGAGGTCACCATATTGATGCTGAACTTAGTGCAGACACCCGATTGGCATAGCGCACTACGGCCCAGAACTCCTGGACTCAAGCGATCCTCCTGCCTCAGCTTCCCGAGTAGCCGGGACTACAGGCGCACACCATGAACAGAAACTTTTCAAAAGAATACAGAATGACGGCCAGAAAACATATATAAAAAAATGCTCATCATCTCTAATCATTAGGGAAATGCAAATCAAAACCACAATGAGATATCACCTAACTCCAGTAAGATTGGCCTTTATCAAAAAATCCCAAAGCAACAAATGCTGGCGAGGATGTAGAGAGACAGGAACACTCTTACACTGCTGGTGGGACTGCAAATTAGTACAACCTCTGTGGAAAAGAATTGGGAAATACCTCAAAGAGCTGTAAGTAGAACTACCATTTGATCCAGCAATAACACTATTAGGCATCTACCCAAAGGAACAAAAGTCACTCTGTAATAAAGACATCTACACTTGAATGTTTATGGCAGCACAATTCACTATAGCAAGGATGTGGAAACAACCCAAGTGCCCGTCAATCCATGAGTAGATTAATAAAATATGGTATATGTATACAATGGAATACTACTCAATTATAAAAAACGATGATGATCTAGCACCTCTTATATTTTCATTGATAGAGCTTGAGCCCATCCTCGGAAGTGAGGTATCACAAGAATGGAAGAATAGGCACCACATATACTCGCCATCAATTGGCACTAATTGATCAACATTAAGGTACTCACCCAGTAGTAATATTCTTTGGGGGTAGGGGGCTTAGGGTGGGTAAACTCACAACTAATGGACGCGGTAAGCATTGTAGGGGGGGAAGAGCACGTCTCAAATCATGGCTGGCTTGTGACAAAGTCATAACATGTAACGAAAATGTACCTCCATAATTTCCTGAAATAAAAAAAAAAATTAAAAAAATCCAACCCGAATAAAAATAATTCATGAAAGAAATCTCCAGATGTGTTGGTTAGATGTTGCAAGACCTCTTATGGAATCTCAAATTTCTCACGTACATGAAATGACAAAACTCACCATTTATGGGATTTGACTTCACAAAACACTCAATGGGCATTTATGGACATTTTTTATAAGATTGATGTGAGATAGCATTACTACTTTTCTTTCCTACAATATAAGATCAATTAAAGTGCTAAAAACTTAGCTATTTTACAATCTGTTATTTTGGAAGTCATAGGAAAAGCCAAGGGCCTAGTATGTACTATTGTGCAAAAGTATCAACTCTATTTTACCTCATATAATTGGAAGCAGAGAAATAGCACAAACACTGTCAAGAGACGAATACAAGAAAAACCCAAATTTATAAAATCATAAGTGGATAAATACTAAGTTTCATTACAAATTTGTTTATCATGGATTTATCTAAGTAGAGGTTTACCTATGATATCAGATTATTGATTAACAGAAATGTTGGAGCAGAAAATTTCAGAAGACTCTTTCAATTAAAAACAAACTAAAATTCTGAAGATTAGATTTATAAGAAAGCTTTTAAGAATATATTTGCTGCACACAGAAACCTATTACTTAAAGTGTGTATTAGGACTTTAGAATATTTATTGGTGGAGGCTTAATGAAGCAAGACACTCTCCTATAATCTACCTTTCCCACCAAGGCAAGAAAAGATTTTAAATATCCTACTATTCTTCTCCTACACCCCAAATTTAAGGAAAATCTATCAAATGGCAAAAATTGATGTTTCCAAAGTGATTACTTTAGTCTGTTTTTGTATTGCTGTAAAGTAATACCTGAGGCTGGGTAATTTAGAAAGAAAAGAGGTTTATTTGGCTTTAGAGACCTGGTGCCAGCATCTGCTTCTGGTGAGGAACTCAGGCTACTTCCACTTACAGCAGCTGGCAGAGGGGATCCAGCATGTGCAGAAGTCACATGGTGAGAGAGGAAGCAAGAGAAACAGAAGAGGAGGTGCCAGACTCTTTTCAACAACCAGTCCTCTCTGGAAGGAATTAAGAGTGAGAACTCACTCACTGCTTCAAGAAAGGCACCATGTGACTCATGAGGGATCCACCACCACATCCAAACACCTCCCACCAGGCCCCACCTCCAACACTGGGGATCAAATTTCAACATTAGTCTCGGTGGGGGGCCAAACGTATCATATCCAAGCCATAGAAGTGATCCATTGAGACAAAGACCACATCAAGTTTCTGCAAGGGAGGATTTATCTACAGACTTTTTGATTACAACTCTCCACTGACATGTAAGCAAATGCGCCCACTTGGTGGCTAATTGTAATCTACATGTTATTGAGCGTGAAGTGATTAAATAGCGCCACCCTGAGCTATTGCTGTGCTGAAAATACAAGTTTAATGATACATGAAGTATCACAGAGTGTTCGCACATAAAAAGGAATTGTTTTCAGTGTCTATACCTTATAAGTAATTGAATTTCATTACCAAAAGTATTTTTAAAAACTGCTCCCAAGATCATGGAGGGCCAAAAAAGTTGGATCCTTCGGAGAATGTGCAATCTCAAAACAAACTACAGAGCCACAAAATATTACTTTAGAAAAATATAAATAACTATGGCCAATGCTTCTATAGCATTTACTGTGTATAAGGCAAAGTCAAAGTGTTTCATATGTATTGACTCATTTAATCCTCATAGTAACCATTTGAAGTGATGATGATGATGGTAATGAGGACCCTAATTCTAGAGAGAGGGAATTGAGACATACATTTAAAAATTTTTACACAAAGTTATTATGACAGATCTAATTAGTAATATGTTGTTTTTAACTGTGATTAGTATTACTGAGAACATAATAATCTAATGGAAATTATCTGCC
>NW_012149396.1:9081302-9095819 GCF_000956105.1 Propithecus coquereli | reverse complement strand
CTGCCCCAGCCTCCCGAGTAGCTGGGACTACAGGCATGTGCCACCATGCCCTGCTAATTTTTTCTATATATATATTTATCTGCCTATATTTTTATGTCATATTTTTGATCAGTAAAGATACTGTGAACAAAACAAACATCTAAAAAAATCAGTGACCACACTGATTACAGGGAAAAAAAAATCTAAGAGTTTATGCAGAAATGCTGGTATCTCCAATGGCACTTATGACTGGAAGTTTTTTCTCTTCAAAGTTTTTCCAGCTTGTTCCATAGTTTAAGAGGTTTTCATTTGTGATGTGCAGAGCTATTTGGACTCTGGCTTGAGAATTTGATGGATTGGGCTATTGTTGCTGATTGATTTCATGTACCAGTAGTTCAAATATCTACACTAACATAGATGCAGGATAACTAAAGAAATACAGCTGTAATCATAGAAACTGTATTCTAATTCTAGCTCTGATACTCATTTGGAGTGTAAACTGGGACAACTAACATAATTTCTTTCACCTTTGGAAACTTATTTATAATATAATGATGTTAGACTAGAAAATCTTTAAACTTCTATCTTAATTCAAAATTCTGTGGGTATACATAAGTTGACATCAAGAACATAGTTTCCATTTGACAGAATAAAAATGATGGTAGTAAAATTTTAGATGAAATAGACCAATTCCTTGAAAGATAGAAACTATCAAAATTTACTCAAGAAAAAATAAATTGCATAGTGTTTTGCATACATATTAAATACAAGCAACTCATATTTAACTTCTTTCCAACAAAGAAAATTGCAGACCCACAGCTTTCACTGGTAAATTATACTACCATGTACAGTTTGAAATAATATCAAATCTACGGTACAAGTACCAGTTTTAAATGAAATAATATCAAAAACAGGAGTATTTAAGTGTAAGTAACAGAGAATATGGGTAGGCTCTGTATGCTGAAAACTATAAGAGATTGATGAAAGAATCTTTGAACTGTACAACCACAAAGTGAATTTCACTGTGTGTAAATGCATATTTCACAGATCTAGAAAAAATAATTCTATGCTTTGTTTGGAACCAAAACAGAGCCCACATAGCCAAAGTAATCCTAAGCAAAAAGAACAAAGCTGGAGGCATCACATAACCAGACTTCAAACTATACTACAAGGCTACAATAACCAAAACAGCATGGTATTGACACAAAAACAGACATAGACAAATGGAACAGAATAGAGACCCAGATATAAAACCATCTACCTATATCCAACTGATCTTTGACAAAGCAGACAACAATGCACACCAGGGAAAAGAAGCCCTATTCAATAAATGGTGCTGGGAAGATCAAATAGTCACAGGCAGGAGAATGATACAGGACCCCTATCTCTCACTATTCACAAAAATTAAATCAAGATGGATAAAAGACTTAAATGTAAGTCATAAAACCATAAGAATTCTAGAAGAAAATGTAGAAAAACCATTTCTAGCTATCAATTTATCTGACATGTGGATAATTGTGCCTCATAACACATTCAGTGAGCTCAGGAAGTCGGTAAATGATTGAGGTGTGTGTGTTTTGTGTGCTCCCATGTGTCTTGGTTCAGCTGGGTACAGTTTTCCACATTCACTTATTATTTCTCTTAGACAAAGTTGTACAAAAAACAAATGTGAAATTTACCTTATGTTCAAAATGTTCCCTGATACATCAATCAAGTTTTGAACAAATTTACATTTCAAAACAAACATAATAAAAGAACTAAATGTAATAGGTACTTGAAAAATAAAAGTGGAAGAAAGAAGAGCCTATATTCCAATAAGTTTAGGAAATAGGTGGATTAAGCAATTTTTTACATAGGAAATTTCAGAAACCTTTTATGCTGATGTAAACTCTGAAACTTCATATCTTCCAAAATTATTTGACTTTGAAATCTTTCCCTTTTTTTGTGATGGAAAAACTATTAACATCTAAATCTGGTAAACATTTCTCTATAGTGTTTCATATTTATTGTTATAAAATATAAGATAAGCATTTTGATTGGAACAAAAATAAATTATGATCTAATTCAATCTTCTGTGTATTTAAAAAGGAAATATATAATAAATTTTCAAAAATACTATCAGTGTGTCTAACATTGCTGGTTATATTTTTTCTGGTTCATAGAGAACTAAACCATGGTAGACAAATAAGATGCCTCCTCAAAGATCATCTTTTTAGAATGATTAACCATACAATTAAGATGTTATAAATCTCCACTCAAAAATTAAACGAGATTTTAAGGGTACATGGTATTTTAGGATTTCTGTGTAATCCTACTGTTTATAAATAAAACTCTTTTTTGGAAAAAAGATTTTAAAGAGGAGAGTAATTGATTTTGAACTTAATTACTAATTTTACCTATTATTGTTTCTAAATTAACATTTTTATTTCATTTGAATTTTTACCCAATTCTTGTCTTCTTTCATTTTTCATATGCAAAGTTTCTATAAAATTTAGAAAAAGTATGAAATAGTCATTCAATCATTCATCAGATAGTCTGTTAAAGGAGAATATCAAAATAGATCAATCTAATATAATTCAAAATTTGTTTTCAGATGAAAGGCAATGGATGGAAGATGACCTTAGTGAAAATGGTAGAGTAAGGACCATTAAAAATTGTCTCATCAACTAAAGCAACCAGAACACTTTCAAAATTTGGCAGAATTAACATTTTCAGAACTCTGAAAATTAACCAAGCCTTCAAGCAACCCAGAGAGGATTTATTTTTTTTTAAATGGCTGAATTACAGTACTCACTCAGCTCCACAGTCACCTTGAAAACTAACATCCAGTAAAAATGTCCACACCAGTAGCCTAGCAGGAAATGTGGAGGGCAAAGTGGAGTTGGAGCTCCTTCAAAGCCCCATTCCCATTCCCAGAAGAGTGTCATTATTTGACCTGTCTGTTGGTTCCCTGAAGAACCCCACTTGCAGGGCTTTCTTATTTGACCTGACTCAGAACTCACCCACTGACGAAATCCTTTTCCCCAGGGACATTTGTGGGAACAATCAGAGGAAATTGTTTAAAATCATGGCTAGCTGAGGCCATGGAAAAAAGCTGGGGAAAACAACTGACTATTCAAAAGTTTAAAAAGGAACATTAGGGAATGAGATGTTCATAGGGACTTAGAAAAGATCTGACACATTCTTGGGAATCAAGAAAGCCATGCATATGTATAGTATTGTGCCTAGGCTCAAGAAAGACTTAAGAAGGCCCTAAGCTCACTCTTCTGGCTGACCTCAGCAGAAAGTAAGGTTAAGAACTAAAAGTAGAACTACCATTTCATCCAGCAATCCCATTATTGGATATTTACCCAGAGGGAAAAAAAGACATTTTATCAAAAAGACAGTTGCACTCAAATGTTTAAAGCAGCACAATTCACAACTGCAAAGATGTGAAAACAACCCAAGTGCCCATTGATACATGAGCGGATTAATAAAATGTGGTACATGTAAACCATGGAGTATTACTCAGCCATAAAAAAATTGGTGAACTAATGCCTTTTATAACAACCTGGATGGAACTGGAAACCATACGTGTAAGTGAAGTATCACAAAAATGGGGAAAAAAAAAAAAAACACATGAACTCACTACTAAATTGGGACTAATAGATCAACACTCATGTGCACACATGGTAGTGAAATTCAATAGAAATCAAGTAGGAGAAAGGGAGGAGGAGGGGATGGGTGAATTTACACCTAATGAGGACAGTGCACAATATCTGGGTGATGGACACATTTATAACTTTGACTCAATCTTCAAAAAAGCAATTCATGTAACCAAAACGTTTGTACCCCTGTAATATTCTGAAATTTTAAAATAATAATAAGGCTAAGGCAGATTTTCCAAATGCCTGGCTGAGCATTGAAGGCATGTGCCAACATGCACACAGAGCCCCTCAGCAAAGAGTAGGAGACTTGTTCATTGAGGCATCTAAGGAAATCTCTGTCCAATTATTAGCTGACAGCTCATCTAACAGAGTAGGGACCTCACTGGTCACACAAGACAAAGAATATAGGCTTTATGGCATTGTTTCAGAAAAGTTACTAAGCAAGCAAACAATAATAACAAACAATAGCAACAACAAACCCTGGGTAAGAGAGAGAACCTGATTCTCAGAGTTGCTGCATTATATCATTTAAAATTTTCAGTTTTCAATAACAAAAATAAAAACAATAAAAACCACGCAAATAAATAACAAAGTATGGCCCTTACAGGGAAGAAAAAGATAGTTAATACAAATTATTCCTGGGGAATCCTAGATGTTAGATTTAATATAAAGACCTTAAATCAGTTATTATAAACACGTTCAGAGGCTAGAATTTAAGGAAAGTATGAAAACAATGTCTCGCCAAATATAGAATAGCAATAAATAAGTATAAACTTTCATGACCATGGATTGGGCTTTTTCAGATATGATCCCAAAGCACAAGCAATCAAAGAATTTGATAAATTGGACATCATCAAAATTAAACTGCTTGTGCTTCAAAGAATACTATCAAGAAATTGAAACTCAATAGTATTAGAATATGCAAAGAACCATTATAACTCAACAATAAAAAGACAAGTAACCCAATTAAAAATGGGTGAAGAATTTTAATGGACAATTCTTCAAAGATTATTAAACAAGTGGCCAATAAGCACATAAAACAATGCTCAACATCATTGGGTGTTAAGAAAATAAAACTCAAAAGTACAATGAGATACCACTTCACACCCTTAGGATGGCTAAAATAAAGAAGAATAAAGAAGATGACAATAGCAAATGTTGACAGGGTTATGAAGATATTTGAACTCTTATACACTGCTGGAGGAAATGGTACAGCCATTGTGGACAATACTTTGGTAGTTCCTCAAAAAAAAAAAAAAAAACAGTTATCATATGACCTAGAAATTCCATTCTTGATTATGCAGCCACGAGAACTGAAATCATGTCCACATAAAAATTTGTACATGAATGTTCATAGAAACATAATTTATAATAGCTAAAACCGGAAACAACTCAAATTAATGATGAATGAATTTTAAAACATGATATGTCCGTATAATGGAATATTATTTAGCCATTATAAGAATTCAAATTCTGATTCATGCTACAGCATGGGTGAACTTTGCAAACATTATGCTACATGAAAGCAGGGAGCCACAAAAGGAAACATATTGCATTATTCCTTTTTAATGAAATATCCAAAATAGGCAAATTTATAAAGACAGATAGTAGATTAGTGGTTGCCAGGGGATGAGGGAAGGATAAATGGAGAGTGACTGCTAATGTGGTAACGAAAATGTTCTGGAAATAGAAAGTAATGATGGCTACACAACTCTGTGGATAAACAAACAAAAAACAGATGAACTCCAAGATGGCTGACCAGATGCGGCTCGTAGGCGCCTCCTCCACTGAGAGGAAACAAAATTGTAAGTAGATATTCACACTTCCAATTGATCATTGAAGAGAGAACACTGGAATTCAGCAGAAAAGTGATATGAAGCACTGAAAGCAAGGAAGGAGAGGGAAGCAAAGCAGCTTGCTTGGCTGGGATCAACTGGAAGCCAAGAGGAGCTCCTAGATGTGGGGAAAGGTTAGAAAGAACCCCCCAGGTCTCCACATTCCTACCACAGTCTTTTACAGTCTTAGCTATGGTAGAACCCCTCAACCCATGTGGGCCTCAACAGTAGCATAGGAAGCTGCAGGTTGCACAAAGGCATTGTTTCAGAGTGGGAACTCACACGGAGTCCCACAGACACCCAAGCCCAGAGCAACTACAGCAGCTGCTGCAATTCTGCGAGCCTAGCCTCCACAGTCTGTGTCCTGTCCTAGGGCTGCACTGCTGCTGCCACTGCCACCACCAGACCAAGAAAAAAGAGGGAAGACTAGACACAACCACACACCCTGAGGACAAATCTCACTGCCGCTGCTGCGGGTTGCTATGGGACCAAGGCACAAGCAAACTGCACACCCCACAGATACCTGCCCATGCTGTTAGAGCTGAGAAAGTCCCTGCCCTGTCTAGGGGCAGGTCTGAAGTGCAGCTACCAATCACCACACCTGAACATTCTGCCAACAGCTGGGGACCGCCTGTCTCTGTCTATCACAACCAGTGCCTGAACACACTACCAGGGGGCCTGAGGACAAGTCTATTGACCAGGTCCCATTCGCCCATTATTCAAGCATGCTATTCAGGGGTCTGGAAATCGCCTAGCCCAGTGCGCTACCACGGGTACCTGATCACTCCTGACGGAATCTGAGGTCAGGGTGACCCAGCCTGCCAATACCTCCACAGCTGGCACTCATTTGCACGCAACAAAAGCAGACCAGGGAATTGCCCTGCCCAACCAATTGTAGCCATTGCCAACACAATCACAAACCACTAGGGTTCCAGTTGGTTGTTTCATCACTGTTACTACCATTGTCCACATCACACCAGCTGCAAGGGGACCAAGAGCATGTACGCATCTTCACCCCCGCTGCCACAACCAGCATCTGAGCAAGCCACGTGGGGGCCCCAAAATTAGCCCTTCTGGACCCATTAACACCAGTGCCAGTGTAAGCCATGTTGAGGGCCCAAGAACAGGCATGTTTAGCCCACTGCTGCTGCCACTGGGGCCCAAAGACTGACCCCAGCAAAACTTCACCAGTCTTCACTAAAACCACATCCTAATCTACGGTGAAAATCACAGATATCACTCTGTTTATACCCAAAGGGAAAAAAAAGGCATTTTATCAAAAAGATACTTGCATTCAAATGTTTATTGCAGCACAATTCACAATTGCAAAGATGTAAAATCAACCCAAGCGTCCGTCAACTCAAGAGTGAATTAACAAAATGTGGTGTATGTATAGCATGGAATACTACTCAGCCATGAAGAAGGATGAATTAATGCCTTTTGTGACAATTTGGATGGAACCGTAGACCATTACCCTAAATGAAGTATCTAAACAATGGAAAAACCAACCCTACGTGTACTATTAAATTGGGACTAACTGATGAGCACACATGTGCAGAGAGGGAAGTAAAACTCAGTGGAAATCAAGCAGGGGGAGGAGAAAAGAGGGTATGGGCAAAAACCTACCTAATGGGTACAATGAACACTATTTGGGTGATGGGCAAACTCACAACCCTGCCTCAAGCATAGCAAAATCTATCCATATGACCAAAAACATTTGTACCACCATAATATTTTGAAATAATATTAATTTTAAAAAGTTGCCAAGATGTTTGTAGGTTTAATTTACAAAGATTTCAACTATGGGGGTTAAAAAAAAATGTTGCCATAAAAAAAGAAAACCAGAATGCTGCCTAATTATTGATTTTTTTCCCCTGAGTTCAGAGTTACATTAATGTGCTTTGTGGGTTTAAATATTATAAATAAAAAGAAAATTTTCCCCGCTCTGTTAACAGAAACTCTACAATGGATAAATATCAGATATTAGTGGATAAAAAATGAACATTTTCTTGAACCCCTTGATAAATTGTAGCTACCTATGTAGTTCTTCCAGCCATAGCATGTCTACCTGTATTATCATATATATCTTCCCTGTGTTTCAGGTATTTTTAAATTGAAGCATTACTCCCCAGGTTTTTAATTCAAAAAAATTAAGAGGGTAAATAAATTCAGTATCCTGGCCAAAAGGCGGTGTATCTACTTCAGGAACACCAGCGTATTTTCCATTTCATTTAACATACACAGACTTGCACACACACACACACACACTCCAGGTCTCTTTTTTTAAGTGGGAATAAACCTGGCTGCCTCACGATAGTTTGTTGTAACATCACAGAATGTTGTCTAGGGATCAAGTTGTTTTGCTTAACAACTTGAAAAGGGAATTTTAGTCTTTTTGCATCCTGCTTGCTTCCCGATTCCACAGGCTTCTACATCCGAAGCAGTGTTGTCCTGTGATTTGTGTCTCTGAAATATAATCAGTGTCTCACACACTCCCACTGCACTTGGATTGGTCAGAAGGAAGTAGAGGAGGAGCCATTCTGAAATTTTTTTTCTTCCACCCCATAAAAAGCAGCCGCCGGAGCCCACAGCTCCTAACATTCAAAGCAGTGCAACAGACGCTTCTGCGAGGCAGCCTATGTGAGCATGTGCACACAGATCCGTCTCCCAATGGCACAGCAGCTACTGGGGAAATTATTTTGAAAAGACTTGGTTGGATGCATAAGACTAAAGTTCAAGTGGGAGGGAGAACAAAAAAGCAAACAGTAGAATCTTTCAACTGAGAATGAACATTTTGAAGCCTACGATTGTAAGATGATGGTGATCAGAACCATACCTAAAAGAGACTAAAAACTCCACTGCACGCTCTGGAGCTTGTGACGGTTGTTCACAGCAGGGATGCCAGTTTTAGCCTTGGAATTTTCGGAGAGATAAAGACTTGGAGAAAATAACTGAGGCTCCCCGACCCAGGAGATTAAATCAAGTCAGGGGGTACATGAATCCCCTTGGCAGCATGATGAACTCCACCCACCACCACGGGATGCACACTTCTCTCCACTTCTGGAACCGCAGCAGCTACGGACTGCACAGCAATGCCAGTGAGTCCCTTGGAAAAGGCTACTCTGATGGAGGGTGCTACGAGCAACTTTTTGTCTCTCCTGAGGTGTTTGTGACTCTGGGTGTCATTAGTTTGCTGGAAAATATTCTAGTGATTGTGGCAATAGCCAAGAACAAGAATCTGCATTCACCCATGTACTTTTTCATCTGTAGCCTGGCTGTGGCTGATATGCTGGTGAGCGTTTCAAATGGATCAGAAACTATTGTCATCACCCTATTAAACAGTACAGATACAGACGCGCAGAGTTTCACAGTGAATATTGATAATGTCATTGACTCAGTGATCTGCAGCTCCTTGCTTGCATCAATTTGCAGCCTGCTTTCAATTGCAGTGGACAGGTATTTTACTATCTTTTATGCTCTCCAGTACCATAACATTATGACGGTTAAGCGGGTCGGGATCATCATAAGTTGTATCTGGGCAGCTTGCACAGTTTCGGGCATTTTGTTCATCATTTACTCAGATAGCAGTGCTGTTATCATCTGCCTCATCACCATGTTCTTCACCATGCTGGCTCTCATGGCTTCTCTCTATGTCCACATGTTCCTGATGGCCAGACTTCACATTAAGAGGATTGCTGTCCTCCCAGGTACTGGCACCATCCGCCAAGGTGCCAATATGAAGGGGGCGATTACCTTGACCATACTGATTGGCGTCTTTGTTGTCTGCTGGGCCCCTTTCTTCCTCCACCTGATATTCTACATCTCTTGTCCCCAGAACCCATACTGTGTGTGCTTCATGTCTCACTTTAACTTGTATCTCATACTGATCATGTGTAATTCAGTCATCGATCCTCTGATCTATGCACTTCGGAGTCAAGAACTGAGGAAAACCTTCAAAGAGATCATCTGTTGCTATCCCCTAGGAGGCGTCTGTGACTTGTCTAGCAGATATTAAATGGGGACGGAGGAGATACTAAAAACATGCATATGAGACTTTCTCATTCTCATCCACCGTGAACAGTGTACTTCAGCAACAGCTTTCTCTTCTGTGTAGGGCATGAGTTGAGATTATCCATTGCGTAAATTTAAGTTTATGATTTTTAAAAAGAAAAATGCACACTCTGTATTATTTTTGATGCTGTGCTACTTTTTGGCTGTAAAATTGTAATTGTAATCCATATTATATAATGTAGGCACTATGGATTTGCAGAAAAGGAAAAAAAGTCTTCATTAAAAGCTTGATAATGTCTCTTTCTTGTTATTCATCAGAGTTTGACACTTTGCTTATTTTAGTAACATAAAAATCAGATCCTCATTAAATATAATAAAGTAAATGCTTCCTTATATTACACTATATGACACTGAAATACAGAGATTTGATTCTGGCATTTGAAGGTAACATATTTATAGAATAAATGTTTAACCACTTAAAAATTAACATCATCACTAAAATTTCAAGTAATTTTATAAAGGTTTGTTCATCCTTCCTGCAGAAATAGAGAAATGAAGCACCTCTTTAGAGAAAAACAACTACCGAAAAAAAAAAAAAAAGTCAGATTCTGAGTCAGAAAACTATGTGTGTTTCTCAAAAACCGGAAGATTCATCTTCCCAAGAAAACAGTTTGATATTTCACACAGGCATTTCGGTTTTGGGGAAAAAAAAATAGAGCTATGAAGATTAAAGTGTTCTGGGAAACCTAAGTCGCCATGTCAAGCTCAATTCCCTGTTACCAAACTATCCCCAAACACCATTAATAAAACAGAGAATGAGGTATTTATGCCCTTGTAACCAGGGACCCAGTGTCTGCCGAAATGTCCAGAAAAGGTGGTATTGCATTGAATGATCTGGCTTCCTGTCTCTAAAGAATTATATGAGTGATACTGAATTCTTCCACATTTCACATGAAAGTGACTTTCTGTTTATATATTGCTTATTTTTTTAACTGGAGTGCAAGTGCTAATTATCAAGAATTTCAACTTTAAAAACCAAATCCAAGCACAAGAGTTTTCAGGCAATATTTGTAAATATCTAAAATAAGGGCACCTGTGCTACCCGTACATTACAAGTAGGAAGGAAGGCACCTACTGAACCCCAGAGGACGTCATGAAATAAACTAGCCATCCACAGCCACATCCTGGAGAGTAAATACGTGTTTTGCTGCAAAATAATCCCAAAGATTTTGCCACTGAGCAGTAAAATCTGTACTATATCTTCCAATCTCTGTGTACTACAAAATAAAGACAGAATCTATTAGGCTGAGGATTAGCAGTAAACTAACCTGTGATTTAATTTATGGTATCTTTAAATGCTTGCAGGCAGAGATCATATGCAAACGTATTTCTTAATTCAATCTAAATATTTTATACATTGATTACAAGCCCTGAGAAACACTTTCAATATTCCTGTGGCAGCATTACCTTGAAGTATAATGGTGGAGTTAAAGTTTACAAATGAAAAGTGGTGCCAAAGCTTAATTTTAATTCCACTGCAGTTCCTCTATTCTAAGCAAAAATCAGTGTGAGAATTTAAATATAGACCAATATAACAGTCACAGCCCAAAGCAGCTGAAGGACACAGATGGTGTTTTTGTCATTGCTGCTATTTCTACGTATTCTTTCACATAATGATTCTGAGAAGTCCCAAGGACTAGCAACATGAAAAAGAGAATTATAAGCACACCACATCTTCCGTGGTGGCTGTCCGTGCAGTCTATTCTATTTCTTCTCCAAGTGACATCTCGGGTGCTCAGAAGGAAATCCTGGCTCCTTCTTCTTCAGGTTCACGCCTTCTCCTGAAGCGACTTACAGTGCTAAGTCGTGCACCAGTCATGAACCAGCCATGTACCACCAGGCTATATGCCCATGGCACAATGTTGGGCTTTAGTTCCTTTAATTGCTGTGATTGTCTCTTACTCATTTTTCCTATTCTTAAAACCTTCCTCTATTCCAGGTACTTCCTCTTACTCCAGTAAAATCAAGATTCCCCCAGAGAAGCAGGCCTTATCCAAGCCACCTCTAAACTCTATTTCATATCCAGTGAAATTTGGAGCCCCACCAGCTCTAATTTGATTGCTACTGGATTAAATTGGAGTGTTGCTATGGTTGAAAACTGTAGACTAAGGCACCCATATTTAGTATCAGGACGGGAGGGAGTGGAGAGTGAAAGTAGGGCTGGAGGTTTGGGGGAAAACAGCCAGAAGTGCACAAAAGGAAGACCCGTCGTGACCATGACTGCTAGAGCAGCGACAGAGGAGGTAGTTACTCTAATCAGGCAACTTTAAATATGTTAAGAACAAAAAAACTCACAGAACTGTATGAGAACTTTCACCATGGGAAAAAGGTTTTATATTTCTGCTCCCTTCATCCTACATCTAATAGCAACATGTTTTTGGGACATGACTTTAAAAGTTATCCAACCACAGTATTCAGATTCCTGTTCACTCCATGTTGCCGTCTCACTTTCCCTGCTGTGTTGTTTGTCTGCCTCCCCTATTTGCATGTAAGCCCCTTTGAGAATAGGGAGTCTTGTGCTCATGGTTTTTATTCCTACAGTGCCTAGCCATAGTTGGGACATATAGAGAAGACTAACATGTATCTCATAAAAATGTAAATAAAATACTCCTGATTTTTTTTTTCTTTTTTTGAGACAGAGGCTCACTGTGTTGCCCAGGTTAGAGTGCCGTGGCGTCATCCTAGCTCACAGCAACCTCAAATTCCTGGGCTCAAAGCGATCCTCCTGCCTCAGCCTCCTGAGTAGCTGGGACTACAGGCATGTGCCACCATGCCCAGCTAATTTTTTCTATATATTTTTAGTTTTCCGATTAATTTCTTTCTATTTTTAGTAGAGACGGGGTCTCGCTCTTGCTCAGGCTGGTTTCGAACTCCTGAGCTCAAACAATCCGCCCACCTCGGCCTCCCAGAGTGCTAGGATTACAGGCGTGAGCCACCGCACCCGGCCTAATACTCCTGATTTTTGATAGGGGTTTTCCAGATAGTCTCAGCTTGGGTATCCTTGATGCTGCATCTAATTCAGTGGGCAATGACGAGAGGTTGGGGCTGAGTTTTCTTCTACAGCAGCTGCCCAGCCATCATCCCCTGGCCCTACCTGACTGCCTTCAGCGTGGGAAAATAGGATCCACAGTGGTTCACTGGGGAAGCAACAGAGTTGGGCTTAATTGGTTACACACAGGAATGTGATACTGCTACATTATAAGCAGGAATGAAGGCAACCTCTAGCCACTCTTCTGAAAATCCATGATCAGTAAATGTAATGATCATGGTATTAATGAAGTAACAAGGTAAGACCTGTCCTATTGGATGATCTTGGTTTTACTGTGGACCACAGAATAATTAGTAATTGTTTTCACCATATCAAGCATTGATCATTGCAATTATGGTATTAGGCATCAGAGCTGTGCGTGGCTAAGGACGGTTCCATTTCTAAAGCTTACTACAAACAAGAACTACTCTTCCACATGAAGTGTCCATTAGGAATAAACACATATGGGCTATAGTAAGTGAAGAGCAAGATACCACTTTGTGTCTGTGCCCTCCCCGTCCCCACCCCAGTGAAGTACCTCCAAGAAAACTCACCTATAGCACATGGCCTACTCCACAAGCCCAAAAGCATCCTTTTCTCCTTCCAAATTCACAGATTGACATCTTGCTACCTTTCAGCCAGCAAGATGAGAGTGCCTGAACATCATGGCTGAGAAGAAAAGAGAAAGGAATGCAAGAGAAAGAGAAAAATAAAGGAGGGAGAGAATGCCTACCAGGCTTTGAATCAGCTTTCCATGTCAGCCTAATGAAAAACTACATAAATACAAGATGTCATAAAATATGCACTCATGAGCAGGGACGTTTGACACATATTAACCCAACCCCTCTCGTGGCTCAGGAATTCCTTCATTAGGAGGTTTAGGATGGAATGTGGTTCAAAGGAGTTGCAAAGGATTGTCCTGAAGCCCGATGTTTTATTAGTGCCATACCATTTCATCATTATTCTGTTGTAAAAATGTTCATAGATGGGAAGTAAGGGGATAATTTACGATAACTTTATGATATATAGCAAACACCTTTTGCTGTATTGTCTAGGTAGTAATTAACTTTTTGAAAAGATAGTATTATTTTTCAATTATTTTTAAATTTACAGCAAGATGGAGCAGAAACTAGAGAGATTTCTCATGTACCTGTTTTCCTCACACATGCCCAGCTTCTCTCATTACCAACATCCCCCACCAGAGAGCCACATTTGTTATAATTGATGAACCTACATTGACACATCGTTATCACCCAAAGTTCATAGTTTATCTCAGAGTTCATTTTGGTGTTGTATAGTCTATGGATTTGGATAAATGTATAATTACATGTATTCACCATTTTAGTATCATACAGAGTAGTTTCGCTGCCCTGAAACTCCTCTGTGCTCTGCCTTTTTATCCCTTCCTCTCCCCTAACCTTGGAAGCTGTTGATCTTTTTACTGTCTCCACGGTTTGCCTTTTCCAGAATGTCATAAAGTTGAAATCACTGTAGTATGTGGCCTTTTCAGATTGGCTTCTTTCATGTCTTTAAATTAAATATTCATTTTAATTTTCTCCATGTCTTTTTCATAGTTTGATGGCTTATTACCTTTTAGCACTGAATGATATGCCACTGTATGGATGCACCACAGTTAATCCATTCATGTACTGAAGAACATCTCAGTTCCTTCCAAATTTTTGAAATTATGAATAAAGTTGCAATAAACACACATGTGCCGGATTTTATGTGGACATAAGTTTTCAACTACTTTGGGTAAATACCAAACAGTAGTAATTAACCTTTTAAAATTTCAGTACAAATATGTGATGTATGTGCCTGTCCTTTAATCTTTTAAGGATGGTTAGCTAATATTCAAATTATGCTAGTCAGGAGTACATGTTTCAGACACAGCTGGTAAACATTATCAGATACCTCTACTGAAATTTTCACCAAGAGATTCAATTAATAAGTATAA
>NW_012149396.1:9080505-9081252 GCF_000956105.1 Propithecus coquereli | reverse complement strand
ATAATTGATGAACCTACATTGACACATCGTTATCACCCAAAGTTCATAGTTTATCTCAGAGTTCATTTTGGTGTTGTATAGTCTATGGATTTGGACAAATGTATAATTACATGTATTCACCATTTTAGTATCATACAGAGTAGTTTCGCTGCCCTGAAATTCCTCTGTGCTCTGCCTTTTTATCCCTTCCTCTCCCCTAACCTTGGCAGCCGTTGATCTTTTTACTATCTCCACGGTTTGCCTTTTCCAGAATATCATAAAGTTGAAATCACCGTAGTATGTAGCCTTTTCAGATTGGCTTCTTTCATGTCTTTAAATTAAATATTCATTTTAATTTTCTCCATGTCTTTTTCATAGTTTGAAGGCTTATTACCTTTTAGCACTGAATGATATGCCACTGTGTGGATGCACCACAGTTAATCCATTCATGTACTGAAGAACAACTCAGTTCCTTCCAAATTTTTGAAATTATGAATAAAGCTGCAATAAACACACATGTGCAGGATTTTATGTGGACATAAGTTTTCAACTACTTTGGGTAAATACCAAACAGTAGTAATTAATCTTTTAAAATTTCAGTACAAATATGTGATGTATGTGCCTGTCCTTTAACCTTTTAAGGGTGGTTAGCTAATATTCAAATTATGCTAGTCAGGAGTATATGTTTCAGACACAGCTGGTAAACATTATTAGATACCTCTACTGAAATTTTCACCAAGAGGTTCAATTAATAAGTATAAGGTATAT
>NW_012149396.1:9047050-9068925 GCF_000956105.1 Propithecus coquereli | reverse complement strand
TGTGCCCCTTAATGGTACGCTCATCATGAAACAATCAAAGATCTATCAAAATGAACTGAAAATTGAAGGGAATGGTGAATATGCAACAGACTGGTTGCACTAATTTAAGAAAAGACATGAAATTAAATTTTTAAAGATTTGTGGTGATAAAGCATCTGCTGATCATGAAGCAGCCAAGAAATTCAAGGAAGACTTTGCCAAGGTCATCGCTGATGAAAATATGACACCAAAATGAGTCTATAATGGTGACAAAACATCACTGTTTGGCATTTTTGCCCCAGAAAGATACTGACTACAGCTGATGAGACAGCCCCTGGAGGAATTAAGGATGCCACGGGAAGAAAAACTGTGCTGGAATGTGCTAATGCAGCAGGCACACATAAGTGTAAACCTGCTGTGATTGGGAAAAGCTTGTGTCCTTGCTGCTTTCAAAGAGCAAATTTCTTACCAGTGCATTATTGCCACAACCAAAAGGCATGGATCACCAGACAGCTTTTCTAGCTGGTTTCACAAACATTTTATACCAGTCGCTGGTGCTCACTTAAGAGAAGCTGGACTGCATGACAACAGCAAGATTTTGTTATTCCTTGACAATTGTTCTGCTCATCCTCCAGCTGAAACTCTCATCAAAAATAATGTTTATACCAGTACTCTCCCTGAAAGTTTACTTCATTAATTCAGCCATGTGACCAGGGTATCTTTAGATGAATGAAGGGTAAATATAAAAATACTTTCTTGAACAGCAGGCTATCAGCAGTGGACAGAGACAAGGTGTGAGTGTGGAAGTTTTTTTTTTAAAAAAAAGGTTAGCATAAAGGGTGCCATATACACTGTTGCCAACAGGTGGAACACAGTGACTAAAGACACAGTTGTGCAAGCCTGGACAGCCTCTGGCCTATGACTATGTTCAGTGACAATGATGAATAAGGTGGTGGTTTTGAAGGATTCCATATACCGAGTGTGAAAAAAAATGACATCTGATCTTACATATACAAAAAATATGCCTTGTCAGCAAGCTGGAAGAATTGGATATTAAAGAACTTTTTAACATCAATAATGAGGCTTCAGTTGGTCATTTATCAAACAATGGTGAAATAGCCAAAATTGTTTTGAATCAAGGTAATCGTAATAATAGTGATGAAGAAGATGACGTTGTTAACATTGCAGAAAAAGTGCCTGTAGACAACATGGTGAAAATGTGTGATGGGCTTATTGAAGACCTAGAGCAGCATGCATTCATAACAGAACAAGAAATCATGTCAGTTTATAAAATCAAAGGCAGGTGTCTAAGACAAGAACCATTGTTAACAAGGCAGATGACTCTGGAGGAAACATTTTAAAAAGCCATTCAGTGGAATGTCTCCTTATCCCTAGGAGACCCATTTCATGGTTCCTCAACTGTTTCTACTCACCTAAAAAAAATTGAATTCAGTGTACATTAACCTTTTATGAAAACAGCATTGTAGGTGGAAACCGAAAGCCTGCTCTTGCTTGTTGCTGCTGCTGTTGAACAGCTGAGACAGGCATCCTGGTGATGCTACTGTGCTGCTTACTTGCCCTGAAAGCATTATTTTTTCATGGTATTAATGGTATGTTATGTTTTTTACTGGTACATAGTTATGTGTGAATAAGTGTAAAAAAATGATTGCTCATCAGTGACTATGAATTCAGAGTCAGGAATGATGGTGACGCCAATCACTGATTGCCCACGTGGCTAGCTAAGGTAGTGACACTTTTGCTTTCCAGTGGTTCAATATGCACAAAGTTTGTTTCATCAGCAAAATTATTTAAAACGTTGTATAAAATTACTTTCACGCTATGTATAGAAGGTGTGTATGAAACATAAATGAATTTCATGTTTACGCATTGGGCTCATCCCCAAGATATCTCATTATCTATAATATATGAAAATATTCCTAAATCTAAAAATAAATTCAAAATGCAAAAGGCTTCTGGCTGATCCTATGCATGTTGGATAAGAACTACTCAACCTTTACATTAGTGATTCCTCAGCTTGTCATGCAGCCTGCAATTCCTTCCATTATCCCCTAATCTTATTTCCTTGAGACTTTTTTTTTTGCGGTTTAAAAGATAATTTTATTAAATGATTTTCTATCCAAAGCTTCTCCTTTCTTACTTACTTCAAGGACCAGCAAGAAGGCTTAGATGGCTGCATCAAGGCAGCCCCAGGAAGCCCCTACCTTAGAGACTTTGCATTGTTTCTTCCATCTACCTGGAAAGCTGTACCCTAGATAGACACATGGCTAACTCTCTCTCCTTCTTCAAGATTTGCTCTAATAACTTCTCTTTGAAGTCTACCTTGAGAACCCTTTTAAAAATTGCAAACCCATGGTGACGCACGGTGGTTCACACCTGTAACCCTAACACTTTGAGAGGCTGAGGTGGGAGGATTGCTTGAGGCCAAGAGTTTTAGTTTGCAGTGAGCTGTGATGACTCCACTGCACTCTAGTCCCAGCAAAAGAGTGAGACCTTGTCTCAAAAACAAACAAAAAAAATGCAAACCCACCACACCTTCCCAACATTCCTCATCTCTCTTATTTTTTTCAACTACTTTTTTTTCATAATACCTTTTAGCAAATCATCTAGTTTACCGAATTATAATATTTATTTTCTTTCTCCTTCCACTTAGACCTAAACCTCTGGGAGGGCAGGGAACTTTTCCTTTGTTCATTGATGGATTCCAAGCACGTAGAATAGAATTTATCTTTAAAAAGAGCTGAATAGATATTTGATAAGTGAATGAAGAAAGGAAAATGTAAAAAATAGGGAGAAAGAAAGCTAAGGTTGAATGCCTTGTTAGTAGAGGCATTTAAGGAGTTAGTGAACTAAAGAAACGGCCATGAAGTACTGATTACAGAAGTAATAGCAAAACTAGAAAGGGTGATTAATACGGTTTGAGCCAAAGGAGAAGTCATTTTTAAGAAATGAATTGTCAATCATTTCAGCAAAGAAAGAACTGAAAGATGTTCAGAAAATTTTCTAAATAGAAATTTAATGCATTTTATGTAGGAATGAATTTGCAAATATGACTGGAATTTTTATGAAATGATGGAAAATATAGGAAACATGAGAGGAAGAGCCAATTTCCAGTAAAATATTGAAACCAACATCAGATTCTTTGAGTTTCATCTTGGGACACAGAAGTAGAAGGGGCGATGGAGTATAGAAATGAAGTACAGACTCTATTAACAAGCTGTAGTGAATGGAACGAGACATACAGTTATAAGAAATTATTTTCTCAAAATGGGTTAGCTTTAAGGAAGATGATATGCAGAGGCAAAGAACTGATACAGACTAAGAGGTTTAAAATACTGAATATTTACTGAAAACCTTCAATAGTACAGCTAAATCACTTTCCCATAATTTTCCATAAATGCTTGCTTTTTCTATTGACTTAAAATTATCCTAATCATGCCAAGAAGTAACTCTGTGAAGAGCTCTACTTAGAAACTGTACTTTCCAAAACACCAGGATATTAATTTGAAATACCATCACCTCCCTCAACACAAAGAGCAGAGGACTAGCTTAGCTGAGGACAGTGACATTAGTAAGAAGTAGGCACACTTCCCCTTTTTCTGGCCAAGGCAAAAAGCCCCCTTCAGAGTAAATCTTTCTATCATTTATGGATGGAGTGAATCTAACTTCTCTCTAAATTAGCAAGGGCCATCCATTCATAGATCAAATGAGAGATCTGGAGCCCCAGGGATATTAGACTTCAGGTCTTAGCAGAGGCATGTTTCAACCACCTGCCATTACTGTCTGCAGCAGAAATATGAGGAGGGTCTTCTGAGGCATCAGTGACAAACACCGTGATTGCAGGGAATGCATGGGACAGAGCAAGGGGTATGTCGGCACATACACACACACTCAGATGCGGCCAAGTGTGATAGATGGCTGTACTTAGACAAGATCCTGGTTTAACTGACCTTTTATTGAAATTCTTCTCTAGGATGGGAGCAGAGAGGTCAACAACCCACACATATATGCCTTAATGAACACTGATTCAGCTTATCTTTTCTTCCTTTATTAGCATAAAGATGGCTTCAGCTAAAGTCACAGGGAATGCTTGTTTTTGCTTGACTTATTCATTTTAACCTTTAAGTAATTGGTCCTGCATTATATTGTCACATTTCTATTTAAATATTTTGTTACAAAATGTACTATAAACTTTTGAAAATAGGGTCTTCCTTTTATGTGTTTATTTTAGGTAAAAGGAAGATGATCAGATTCAGAGAATCTGAAGTAGAGTTAAAGACTGAATATTAAATAGGCTTCACCAAGAGACATAAGGATACCTTAAAGACAGCAGACCCTAGAGACAGAGAGAACGTAGTCCTTGATGACATCACTCACCACACAACCAACCAGGACTGGAGCCTGAACAGCAAAGTGCCTTAGTTTTACTCATTTGTAAGATGTAAAAAAATCCTAATGCCTACTTTAGGGGTTATTATCAAGATTAAAAGAGCCAATACATGTAAAGTGTTTATAATATATGGATGGAGGGAGGGAGGGAGAGGGAGGGATGAAAGGAGGGAGTGAGAGAAGGAAAAGAGGAAGGAAAGAAAAGGGGAAGGAAGGGAGGGAGGGAGAGAGTGAGGGAGGGAGGCACTGCTTTGAAAGAAAAGCAATATGCAGTATGAAATAAAAATGTTATAAGAGAAGAACTACCTGACCAAAGGAATTTCAGGTGAAAGACGATGTATTCCTGGGGGTAGCAAGAAGAAATTATGTGAGGGGTACAGATAAAGTAATGAGAAGGAAGTGCTATAAAAAGGTGTTGAACAGTGATAAATAAGAGAGAATTGAGAGCCAATACTAAAATGTTAATATTAAGCCTGCACAGGCAGATATGCTAGAAATAGGTTTTGATTCAGTACTGTCATGTGGCCCTCTCCTCTCATTCAATGAGATTCTAAGTAGAATGGGAACAGTTTATGTTTTATACTTATATTATAATTCTTAATAGTTTAAGCACTTAATAGGTACTTTAAAATATTCTTTCTCAGTTATAGTAATAAAAGCTACCCAAATTCATGTACTCTAGTAGAAATCACATCCAATTTTTTGTATATTTTTTCTGATGGTGTTTCCACAAATCATGAATGAGCTACTTAATATTAGGTTTGCATTTTATTTTATATTTAGTTTAAACACATTTGAAGTTATATTTTTAAATTATGCACTCTATTTTGATTATTAAAATAAACTTCAAAGGACAGAGTACTACTTATCCCAAGATGTGATTACTTCAATCATTTTCATTTTTACGTCACTTAATGTTTTCTCATTTATAAATAAGAAAACAAATTCAAATGATTAGCTTGAACTAGAATTCCTAAGGTCTTTTTCAGCTTTAAGTATTATGACAGGTTGTTTATTTACTTTCTTTTTATAATGTCTATAATATTTGATGTTCTAATTTTTTCCTCATAGAGAATGGCAGATTTGTAAATCTAAGCTTTAGAAAATCAAAAAAGGTGAATTCTTTAACTGTGACCAATCTTATTTTCAATCAACTTTAAATATGTCAACTGGAATGCTCTGGTATTTGAATGAACATTTACTGAAAATTTACTATGTTGCAGGATCTAGCAAAAAATTTTTCATAAGGAGAAAACATTATCAAGATTAACCCCACTAAAATTGTTATGCCTTAACAGCATATCTATAAAAAAAGGAAGGGACAAATGAAAGAAGAAGTTTTAAGACATGAAATATAGCCTTGAATTTGGAACTGACAAATCTATCATGTGTGGTAGTCAGATGAATAGGATCTGTGGTGATGACTAACTTTTTCTATGAAAATTCTGAGTAAGAAATTTTAAGTTTCTTAAATTCTCAAATTTGTTCTTTCCTGGTAAGCATCTTCAAGGGCTAGACACATCTAGCAAGACGTCAAACAAGAATCTTTGGTTTAAGATAAACTTGAAAAAACAGCAGTGAGGTCAAAGTGAAGAGAAAGGAACTTCATACTCACAAAGTTTTGAAGTTGATAAATCAGTTAAAAGCTGGTTCTCAAGGGGAATGAAAATTAATGAGCCGAAACTGTGTTCCTACAAAGCAACACTCAGCTTAATTTTTTAAAATGAAAGGAGTATTTCTAAGACCACCCTGGCCCCAATCACTCGACCGACCAGAATTTAAAATTCACTTTCCCTTTTTTATATTATTTCTGTATTTGATTTTGATGTTTCTTGGCTTTTATATTATTTGTAGAATTTACCTTAGTTTGCATATATAAGTGTTGAGGGTCTTCATTTGTTTTTCAAATGTGTTCTTCTAGAAAAGAATGTGATTCCCATAGCTCCCTTGAGGAAGGCATCATGATACCAAGTATTCTGAGATCCCAGCTAAGTAAAGGTCCATGATTGTTCACTCTAGCTTTGATTACAGTGAGCCAACAAAAGATAATCAGGAACATGATTGTACCTAGAGATCTGGAATCCTTTTGTAGGCTCTGGGATAGAGCTTGGTGGTACGGACTTGAATTTATCTAGAGCTTCAAAGATGCACAAGGATATTATTTTGCTTTTTATGTTGGAGGGCTTATCTTGCTGATAAAAACTTCTGGAGAATTTCAGAATTGATATCTCCACTCCCAGTGGCTACTGGACATAAACAGTCAGTTTTGAGTAAGTCTACATACTGACTCTGATAGTTTGGACCTTCCCAAGAGCATCTAGAATTCGAGGCTGCTGGCTATTGTGTAGAGGCTATTTTGTGCCCATCTATTTACGTAAGCACTCTGGTTATTGTTTACTCATTCAATTGATAGAAACAATGGTTCAAACCTGCCTATTCCATCTAAGATGTTGTTATGGTACCACCAGGAAAAATTTGAACCATCTTAGACCAAATAGACATTTCAAGCTCAAAATCTGTTTTAGCAATAGTTTACATTTCAAGTTAACCTTTTGAAATGTAAAAGTTGTTATTTGGTCAGTAAGAAATACCTTAGAAGAAGATAGAACAGTGTGAATATTTGATTTTAATGCTAGTGTTATGATTTATAATACTCAGACATTGAATTAGTGTGATATTTGATTTTGCTGCCATTCAATTAACAGATTTTCAATCTCAAGATATTGGTACTTCCAAGCCAAGAAGACCAGTGAAAATGAGAGAAGTGAAGTAATCAAAGGTATTACATGAGAAGATTGAGAGAAGTAGAGGCATAGCCATCAACAGTAGCATCCAGTCAGAGTGCAGTTTTTCATGTTTGGTGTCATGTGTACCAAGAGATACAAAGACTATGCCTGCGTGAAGCTTACAGCTTACTTCAGTAGATAGCTCGTTGCCTTTTTAAAATCTTTAATAATTTGTTTTTCTGTTACTATCTAAAAGTTCCAAAGAAATGACAAAGTGTGAACTTTTACATCCCAGAAAATGAGAGACAAGAGTGTAGGAGATGGCTTGAGTGAGGTCTTGAAGGAGAGACCAAGAGTGGCAAAGGGAACAGAGTAGAACAGGGGTGGATGTGACAACATGCACATGAGGGTCAGAAAACAATAAACAGATAGGCTTTGTCAAACTGTAGAGTCCAAATGAGGAAGAGTAAAAGTTTGAAGAGGTGAAGTTCTAAACTGTGGAGGGTCTTGACCTTTAGGGACTCTTGATTCTCTATTGCTGTATTTTCTTAATGTTTTTCAAATATGCAAAATGGTAAGGAAAATCATACTGATACTTTTGAAAGTGACAAAAATTTACTGAGCGCTTCCTATGACCTCAAAAGTGTTAAGCACTTTCAATGAGTTTAATAATATAATTCTGGTAACATCCTTGAGATAAGTATTATTTTCTCCTAAAATATTATAGAGGATGAACACCAGGACTAGCAAAGTTGAGTAACTGACCCAGGTTCACAAAACTAGGAAAAGGTAGATGCGATAGTTCATTTTATTAATAGATGTCAACTTACCTTGATTAAGGAATACCTAGAGAGCTGGTAAAGCATTATTTCGGGTGTGTCTGTGAGGGTGTTTCCAGAGGAGATTGGCATGTGAACCCAAGTGGATGTAGGCAGGCACCATGTAGGCAGGCACCATCCAATAGCCTGGGGACCCAGATAGAACAAAAAGGCAGAGGGAAGGATTTTCTCTCCTCCTGGAGCTGGGATAGGCTTTTCTTCTTTTGCCCTTGGGCACCAGGACCCCTGGCTCTCTGGCTTTGAGACTCCAGGTCGTACACTAACTAGTGGCATCCCCAAGTTCTTAGTCCTTCAGCCTTGGACTGAGAATTACATAATTGACTTGCTTCATTCTAAGGCTTTGGACTTGGACTGATCCATGCTGTCAGCATCCCAGGGTCTCCAGCTTGCAGATAGCCTGTTGTGGGACATCTCAGCCTCCATAACCATGGGAGCCAATTCTTCTAAAAAATCCATCCTTTGGTTTCTATATCTATCTATCTGTCCTATTGGTTCTGCCTCTCTGGATAACCCTGATTAATACAGTAGATAAAGCCGATCAACATGGTACTTCCTAAAATATCTTCCCTTGACAAACATGATTCTAGAAATTTAAAGATTATTTTCATTATCAAATGTATAGTTTATAAGTTTTTAGTGTGGCCTTCAAAGAACAAAGAAACCACCAGTGGAAGAATTGGTGCTGTATTTCTTTTAGAAGGGCAACATAAAGTAACCTCGCCTCAGTACTTCCGCCTTTAGGACAGAGTATGTCTTAGTTGGGGTAGGTAATTACATCTCTTCCTAGAGTACTGAGTCATTTCTTTTTTTAGGCATCATAAATGTATTAATTAATTCTCTTTGCCTTGTCTGCACTTAAACATTCATCATAAGCAACCCACTATCCCATCTGTGTGATGTGCAAATTATAATTAAATATGGAACTTGCAAAGGCCACTTCTGGCAGTAAAGTAGAATTCTTCACAAGTGTATTTGAGTACACACTTTAGAACACAAATATATAGAAATATTAATAATTCAGAATGCTTTCCTCAGTTCAGCTGAACAAAGGGTGATGCCAAAAATGACTCATTTAAGCACAGAGCATATTGTCAGCAGGAAAAAAAGGAGGTGATGATTCAGTTTGGTATAAGTGAATGGTGTAACAATGTTTTGGCATTTATTGGATGTGCTTTGAACACCCTTGGCATGTGGGTTTTAATGGTTTTTGCAGTGTTCAGGCTGTCTAATTTTTATTGAGCTATGATTTCATCGTGATATTTCCTTCTCTGCCCTCTGGATGCTCTTTCTGTATTGCTAACAGGTGCAGAGAGCTATAGCCTGCAGTGCTGTTATTCTTTTTTATACAGATTTAATCACAAAAGTTTTTTTTTATCTTCCTCCTTCTGTAATGTTTAAGAAACCCATCATCAGCTTGTTTGTGATTAGGTGTAAGTTCCAATTACATTCACAAAGCAAGCTAGGCACATTGTCACCTTGGAAAAGGGGATAATAATCTCACTTCTAATCTTTTCCTGGTCCTCCAGAACTGAAACCCAGGCCACTGACTAGATACTAAAGTTTCCCTTGAAGTAAAGAAAACTAAACTTGTTTCACTATTGGCCATTGTGCATCTTCTGAACAGATAATTTCCTAAATCTCAAGATATTAAAAAGGCATTTTTATTCAGCATTAAATTTCTCTTTACTCATTGTTTATGGCCTCCTGTCCTGTTTGATCTGTCTCCCTGCTTCTGCAGTCTTCCTTCACTCACTTTCAAAGCCCACATAGCATCAGCTTCACCCCAGGTCTGAGGACAAGCCTAACCTTAGGCAACAGGACCTCAGGAAGCAATTCAGACGGGCTGCATCAAATCACCCTGGTCCACTCTTGCTTTGCATCCCAGCTCTAAGCACTGGTGACTGGGTTTCTGCCTTGCTCCATGACATTTTATCTGTCACATGTCCCAGCCCTTCAGGTTTTAGGGTGACTACAGTCCAGCTATCTGGTGCCTGATGTTACTGCTCACAAACCATGCTAACATTTCCTGCCTATGGAGAGCCGCCTGACAACGTGAACGTCCCTGTTCTTATTTGCCACGGATGAAGATCAGAAAGGCCTTTACACCAGATGCTTTCTATTGCTCACCTGCTACACAACAGTGTCCATACACTGAGCATCAGTGGGATAGTTTTGCCCCGCTATTTAGATGACACCTTTTCCTGGTCCTGCCCTCAGTCCATTGCCCCCAGCATTAGGCCCAGCCCTACCTAGCGTTGTGGATGGCAGAATTCTAGGAACAGGTTTATACCATTTTGCTCTGTCCCATTACATTTACAGAATCACATCTGACATAATTGTCCTGGATTCAATTCCTTTTATTTACAGGTTATGTGGCCTGAAGCAAGTTTCTTTATCTCTCAAAGCCTCTATTTTGAGGCTTTACCTCTTTAAAGACCCTCTTTCCAAATAGTCATATTTTAGAGATATATCTATAAAGTGAGCATAATAAACACTAGTTATTGGCTTATGTGATTATTAAATTATGTGACACATTTAAAGAACCTGATATAGTGTTTGACAAATAATATATATGCTCAAATATTCATTACTTTTCCTCATGTCATGAGGTATGACGTGAATTTAATGGAAGTTTGACTTATAGAACCAAAAAAAGAAAAAGTAAAATTCTATTCAAGCTATTTCTTCTTAGCACTCAGTGGAATCATAATTTACCTGTATCTAGAAAAGAAACCAAAACCAAAAAATACTTAGGACAGTGGGTTACAATAAGCAAGTTATTGTAATTAGTGACACTGCTCCAAATCATAATACAGAAATTTAATTTATAAATAAGTCTGTGCGTCTTACGTTGCATTTAGGGATTTTTTTCTCTTTTATGGATTTAGACTGCTGGATCTGTCCCTGAGAAAAGTTTGGCTGAAACTTTACTTACTAGATGGCCAGGAAGAAGTGTATTCTGCCATTAATAATGTCGAGAGGTATTGAAAGAGGCTGAACATGCAAGCGTCTCACAACCCCTTCCGCTCCTCCTTCGGTCAATATTAAAACACCTGGTCTTTGTGAAATGTGGCATGGAGCTTAAATCTCAGCATTAGGCCATGTTAGTAAGCCATGAGGATTTTCCAGGATGTAGAGTTCAGGAAGTAGGTAAGTTTCTCCTTATAGAGATTTAAGGAAGTAGATGTTTGTCAGAGGTGGGAAGCAGACCTCAGGACCAGAATCACATACTGTGATTTCTGAATGTGAAATTTTCTTCTGAACTCTTGAGATATCATCCAATGCACACCGTGTTTCTCATCTCCTACATGGCAATTCTTTGGGAATATCCTTACCTCCCCCACAAGTGGTAATGCACCTGTATGGCCTTGTGTGGTGGTTTCACGGGGAATAAAGGAAAGTGTAGGTGAACCCAAGTCGGCAGCTCCGCTGCACGTCTTTGGAGTTCTGTGTGGGAACCAGCAGTGAAGTGAAGAGGGCAGTGGATTAATAGTAGAAAGGGCCACAAAGGAAACGTGTCCAAATGAAGAACACAGGAGTAGACATGAGACACACTCTCCTCCTCAAGTATACTGCCGGAAGTTACTTTGAAAGTGGGGAAGCTGTGACTCAGTTCACATTTTTTCCATGTAGCTCCCTGATTAGAACCATGACAAGTATGGGGTAGGTATGGAAATACTGATTATAGGTTGTTATGCACCGAATTATGTCCCACTAAAATTCATATGTGAAGTCCTATTCCCTAGTACTTCAGAATATGACCGTTTGGAGATAAGGTGTTTAAAGAGGTAATTAAAATAAAATGAGGTTATTAAGGTTGGCGCTCGTCCAATGTAATTGGTGTCCTTATAAGAAGAGATTAGGATACAGACATACACAGAGGGAAGACCATAGACACAAGGAGGAAAAGATGGCCATCTACAAGCCAAGGAGAGAAGCCACAGAAGAAGCAACTCTGATGACACCTTGATCTTGGACTTCTAGCCTCTAAAATCATGAGAAAATAAATTTCAGTTGTTTAAGGCACCCCGTATGTGGTACTTGTTATGACAATTCTAGCAAACTGATACACAGGTCAACATAAAGAATCATCTCACATTCAGAAGCGTTTTGGATTCCATCTAAGGAGATATAAAACTCCTTGTCTTATGTTTAGAAAAAGGCTATAAAAGCAGTTGGCAGAAATGATAGAAAATGAATTCAAGCAACAGATGAGTGGTTTGACTAACCTGAAGTCAAACTTGAGGTTCCTCCAAAAGTCAGTGAACATGTTTCTCTTTAAGTTTACTTCACTACCACATTTTATGGTATGAGTTCAATAGTTAAGAGGATCCTAGCTGAGTTATGTATTTGCTGTGTGATCTCAGACCAGTATTTTAAACTCTCCTGGTAAGTGTCAATCAGATCACATCATTCCCTTTCTTAAAACCCTAAATGATGGTCCATCCCACTTAGAATAAAATCCGAATCCTCTCGTGCCCTGTCAGACCCTGCAGGGTTGGGCCCCTGCTCACCCTGGGTCATTTCCTGGGCTCCTTGAGTCTCATTTCTGCCTTCTCTGTGCTGTTTCTCCAATACAACAAGTTGCTCTTCTCTCAGGTATTCTCACATGTTCTTCCCTCTTAAGAAAATAATCTTCCCCAGACACCCACGAGTTTTATCCCCACATTACATTCAAGGTGTCCAAAGTATCAAATTTTCTACAATATTGTCCCATCCAGTCACTCATTGTCTTGCCATGCTTTATTTTCTCTACCATTTCTCATCCCCAATATCAATCAAAAATCCAGTTGTGAGTGTGCTTTGGCAATCTTCCCTACCAGGTGCAGGCTCAGGGTGAGCTGGGGTTGGGTTCGGTGCTGTCCACTCCTGCATCCCTAGGCCTCGAGCAGCACCCGGCCATGGGCACTGGGCTCGTGTTTTTTGAAGGAGTAATAAATAAGAACATTCATTATACAATCTTCATAAGGTAATTTTTGAGGTTACTTGTGCATAGAATTACCTGTGCAAAGTCTGTCATAAGAAAAGTTAATGTTTGTAGCTATTATTTCATGGATGAAGCAGATAGGGAAAGAAAACTTCTGACAGCCAGGCATAGTATAGGTTATAAATTGCTACTACTACAAGGAATAACCTTACAAGCCAAAATCAGTGAGTTTTTCTTGTCTGTACCCACCCAGGCAAATGTGGATTTAAGAGACAGGGAGCTTAAAGGAAGATAAGCATTACTTAGTGATGGCTTGGAATAAAAATAAGTAAAATGTGATGTTCTATTATATAAACCTAGCATTTCCAATATTTGAGCTGGAAAACAGGATTAAGGCTGAAAGGATAAGCCTTTTTTCAAAAACGATTTTTGCAAATTGAGGTGAATAGAGTATTTTGCTTGAAGAGTTGAAAATTCCAGAAAAATCAGACTTATCCACATTACTAGAAACAAAAAATGCCCATTATAAGACAAAAATAAAGGATTTTTTAGATTACCCACATCACTGCTTCTCTCTACGGGTATAAATCATTAGGAACCAACCATATGGCTCAAATACCAATTTAAAACAATCCTACAAGAATATTAAATGCCAAACAGACACCTCTGCCCATCTGCGTATAATATTTCTGTCCCTAAATTTCAAGTCAGTAAATTCTGTATCTGGATAATAATGAAGCCCCACAATGTGAATATTATACCTTGATTTCAGGATGTATAACTGATAAATTTGCATTGCAGTTAAAAATTTACCTAGCCTCCTCCTTCTCCCCTTGATAAGTTTTCCCCCATTTTATACCCTTATATTTTTTAGCTCTTAAACTCTTTTAACTATTTCAAAGTTTCTTTTTTTTCTCGTAATGTTAAAAGAAGTGATAATATTGATATTGTCAGATGAATAGGGAAAATGTTTTCTAGGTTTCTAACCGGAAATGAGATAGTCTCAAACATTTTTATTTATCATAGCTATTAAGTAAAAGAAATAAATGTTCTGGGCCTTAAACACAGAGAATTCTGCTAGCTACCATGTACAAATGGTCTGAGCAAATCTTTTCAATATATAAGTTTTTAACTTATTTGCTTTTATAAGAAGTATTTATATGTAAATTTTCTACTAGATGAATTTATATAAGGCAATCCTTAGTTTAAATGCTGAAATGTAATTAAAGTCACTTTAAAAATGAAATCCTATGTACAAGGAGATCCTATGGAAAATAATGAAAATAGCAGCCAAAGGATCTTACCTTTGTGCCCAACAACAGAGTTGTACTTTTTAAGCCCCATAGAAGTGAAAAACAATAGGACATGTTTTCTTTTATGTAGGAAGTTTTAAAGTTACACAAATTAAAGTCATACCAAAATGTATGAGTAGAATTAGAGATGTAAAGATAGTCAGAGAAAAATGACTGAGTAAATAATGGCATATTATACTTTTAAAACAAGCTTAACATCAGGAGATACTTAAAACAATTAGACATGAAAAATGATCCCTACCAAAAGAAAAAGTTGGTCTTCATTTATGAATTATAAGTGTAAAGTAAAAGCATATATTATCATTGTCTAATATCATTTCAGTTGGGTGTTCTAAAAGAAAAAAATGCACTTAGTGATAAAAATCTCACTAAAGAAGAATAATATTGAGTTGAAGGAAAAATGCAAATGATTCCATTTATTTTTCTAACAAAATAGCTTTTAGAAAATAGGGAAATTTTCTATATTTACCACACATTCATTCATGCCTTCAAGAAATATCACTTGTCCCTTTAATATCTGAAAGAAGAGATCAATTCACAAACACTTACCTATCGATATTTATTAATAATTTTTGTTTGGGGTCAGCCTGTCCTTTGAAGATTTGAAGCCATTGACCTTTCCTCTTTAGCTCTGAAAGTCCTAGATGGCATCTTCTTCCAATGTAAGGCTGTTTTGTCTACATTGAAAATCTGTTGTTTACTCCAGCCACCTTCATCAATTATCTTAGCTATATCTTCTGGATAACATGGTATAGCTTCTACATCAGCAATTTTACTTTTACGTTACAGAGATGAACCTCATGAACCAACCTCTGCTAACTTTAGGCTTTTCTTCTGCAGCTTCCTCACCTCTCTCAGCCTTCATAGAATTAAAGAGAGTGAGGGCCTTGCTCTAAATTAGTCTTTGGCTTAAAGGAATGTTATAGCTGGTTTGATCTTCTATCCAGACCACTAAAACTTTCTCCATGTCAGTAATAAGGTTGTTTCACTTTCTTATCATTAGTGTGTTCACTGGAATACTGCTTTTAATTTCCTTTAAGAACTTTTCCTTTGCATTCACAACTTGTCTAACTGGTATAATAGGACTAGCTTTGGGCCCATCTCAGCTTTTGGCATGCCTTCCTCACTAAGCTTAATCTTGCCTAGCTTTTGATTTAAAGTGAGAGATGTGTGACTCTTCCTTTCGTTTAAACACTTAGGCCATTGTAGAGTTATTAATTAGCCTAATTTCAATTTCAACATTGCAGTATTTCAAAAAATAGGGAGGCCTAAGGGGAGGGAGAGAGACAGGGGAACAGCCAATCAATGAAGCAGTCAGAACACATACGACATTTATTAAGTCTGATGTCTCTTGTGGGTTCAGTTTGTGGCATCCCAAAACAATTACATTAGTAACATCAAAGATCACTGACCACAGATCTTCATAACATATAATAATGACAAAAAAGTTTGAAATATTACAATGATTATCAAAATGTGACACAGAGACACAAAGTGAGCACATGCTGTTCGAAAAATGGCCCCATAGACTAGCTCAACACAGGGTTGCTACAGACCTTTGATTTGTAAAAAACACAATGTGTGCAAAGTGGAATGAAGTGAAGCATAATAAAAGGAGGTATGCCCATGTACCCTTTTAACACAAAGAAAGATAAATTGTACAAATGTGACAAGACAAAGGGGCTTGGGTTATGGGCAGTAAACTGTGGAACAATGATTAGAAATATATGGGTAAAACTATTGGAAGATATTATTATATTAGTAAGTTTGTACAGGTCAATTTCAGAATGACTCCCAGTCTCCCATGGTAAGAATGTTCTTCTCTTCCTGGTACAGGGAAAGCATCTTTCTGATTGGAAATTTTATGACCTCTTTTTAGGCAGAAATTGGGAGATCAGAGATCACTTTCCACATCTGACACTTTTCAAATACCTTCAGTTCAAAATAATCAATGTGCCAAAGCAGCGTATTTTATAGTGGCATGTTCTGAATCCTTCCAACAGTTTCTGTTATTGTTTATGACTTCAGAATTTGTCTAATCTAAAAACCTGGAGTTGTAGTTAATCATCATGCTCTCTACTCCTAATTAATAACTTACAAAGATTATTTTTTATTTGTAACATAATTTATGATTCACCATTATTTTCTGGCCTTGTTGTCATCAGTTTCAATCCTATTCAAAACAGGATAGAGATATCAATTAGGGTACTTTTGTGGATTTAACATGTAAAATGAGTGCTAAGAATGTTTTCCAGGTAGAATTCATGATCAAAATTGCAAGGAGAGTTGAGAAAAGAGCAGGTTGACCAGACAAGTATTTTGTTATAGTGAGTGAGAATAATTGCTTCATCTCAGACGCAGCTTAAGACTTCAAAAAGGAAATAGTAACTGGTAGAGACCCTCGAGGTGCTTCTAACCTTAAGATCACAAGATTCTATGAATAATCAAAAAGTAATTAACTAGAGGGTTTTTTTCCTTATAGATCATTCAATCAAGGGTTTACAGCGTAACCTATAGTCCTAAATTTACCTTTAGTTTACCCGAATTATTTTACTGACTTTGGATATAATAAACTATAGATTTTAAGAAGAACAGTACATGCTGATGAAAATTATTGGTTGAAAAGCCATAGAAGCAAAAGCTAATTTTCTTGATATGCTCTCTCTTTACAAAGCTGATAGTTTTAATGAGCTTTATTTAATTTTTGGTCATTTACTTCTGATTATGTAGTCTTGAGATTGTTACCTTCTTTTTTTTATCAGTTGAAGATCTGAATAAGAACAACTCAGAGTCAAGATACTGCTTTCATCTGAAGGGAAGAATGAAGATGAGAATTATCTCGGCAAGCTAGAAAATTTTACAGGCACACAGCAAAAACAATTACTTTTTTTATTGCATTTTTCAAATGGAAAAAATCACACACTACTGGGTTAGGAATTACAAAGAATCCTATTTCTTTCCATATCAGTAGGGAACTCAACTGTCATTTTGAAATTTTTTTTACATTCATTTGGGAGAAGAAGTAAATTGTCAGCCTGAATCTACCACCTTCTGTAATGTGGGCTCATCTCCGCACGGTGGTCATTTCTCCACTGTGCTTGTCTTTCTCCCTTGCTCTGCTCCCCTTACCCTTTATTCATCTCACAATTTCATCTTTGGTTAATATGGTTTCCTTACTCTTCTTAACCTCTCCATCATCCCTTTTTAATGTCTCTATGCCTAACAACTACCAAGAATTTATTCTCCCTGAAGACTAAAACACTTTTTATTCTCTGAAAGGATTGAATCAAGGAAGTCCTCAAACCTAGATTAAAGAAAACAGAGCATACAAGAGTGCCCGAGAGAGCACTTCTCCAAGTTCTAGAACAAAGCTTTCAGCACAAGGACTGCTGCTGGGACTCTGTGTTCCCACAAC
Source organism: Propithecus coquereli (assembly GCF_000956105.1). Lineage (NCBI taxonomy): Eukaryota > Metazoa > Chordata > Mammalia > Primates > Indriidae > Propithecus > Propithecus coquereli. The sequence continues at coordinate 9,051,319 of NW_012149396.1, read as the reverse complement.
TTCCCGTTGCCGGGCTTTTCTCACCTGATGTGTCTTAACTCAAATATTATGTCCTCAGATCCCATCCTGAACACCAAAGAAGTTCAAGGTTCTAAAGCAAGAGGGACCAAGCCTGATGTTGGAATGGAAAAAGGATTTCCAAGTTAGCAATGATTTGTGAGGGCATGAGCACGTATAAAAATGAAAGACAGGTGGACAGGCCTTAGTGACGGTGGGCCGTGATCGCTGCCTCCAAGCTGCTAGGTGCCTGAGCTCACCTGCAGAATCACCCTCAGGTTTCTGGCCTGAGCAATATATAGAGGACAGTGGAGTCATATTGGAGGGGCTGTTGAGAAATCAAAATTTGTATTTTGAAGCAAGTAAATTTGAAATGCTTAGGAGAACACACAAGTATAAAAGACAAGTAGCATGTACAAAACTGGAACTAAAAAGAAACTGTAGTTTGTTGAATCGTGGCCTCACAGAAAGATATCTCTACATCCATACCCCTGAAACCTATACACTTGAACTTATTTGGAATAAGGGTCTTTTCATATGTAATTAAGTTAAGGATCTCCAGATGAGATGACTCTGGCTTACCTGGGTGGGCTCTAAACCCCATAACCAATGTGCATATTAAAGAAAGAAGAGAAGGTCATGTGAAGAAGGAGGCAGAGATTAGAGTGACGCAGCCACAAGCCAAGAAATGCCTGGAGTCACCAAAAGCAGGAAGGAGCATGACCCTGCTGAAACCTTGATTTAGGACTTCTGGCCTCCAGACTGTGAGAGAATACATTCCTGTTATCTTAAGCCACCAAGTTTGCCATCATTTGTTTTGGCAGCAGTAGGAAACTAACACAGAAACATTTGGGCTGGCAGTATGAATTTGGAAGTCACCATCACACAGATAACATTTCAAATCTTTTGAAAGAAACAAGCATCCTTGGGAGAGAGTGTAGATAGCAAAGAAAAGAGAATCAGCCTCAACAATTCAAGGTCTGATAGAAGAGGCTGTATCTATAGCCTCTGCAGGTGGGGCAAGAGGTATGAGAAGAAATTCAAGCAGGTAGGAGTCAGAGTAGACAGAAGAGGACAAAGTTTAAAGGAGAGACTGTTAATAATGTCCAATGTTGCTAAGAGGACAAAAAAAGATGTGGCTGTCAAAGAGATCATGTATTATAAAAAATATGAAAGTTATTTATAAAAAGAAAGTTATTTATGACCTTAATTAGAGCAGGTTTCTGTGGAGTCATTGAGCAAGGTCCAAACTTGATGGATGGGGAAGTTGAGATTATATATGTAAACAACTCTATTAAAAAAGTATGCCATGAAAAATGACAGAAAAAAGCATCCATGCGTGTAGGCAGAGGAATGTATTTGTGGATACTTCTTTTGCTTGAGCATGGGAGATTTTAGAGTGTGTTTGCATGCTGGTGAAAATAATTGGGTACAGCATGTGCACTGATGATATAGCAGAAAAAGGGCAGAATTACAGAAGCAAAAGACCTTGAGGGCAGATGGGTTGCAGAATACATATCAAGAGACTGCCCTTTGAAAGGAAGAGGGTCACATCCTCAGTTGTATTAGGAGATTAAAAAAATTTAAAATAAATGCAAATATGAGTAATTTCAAAGATGTATAGGAAAACAAGATAGTTTGTGGGATGGTTTATTATTTTTTCATCAGTATAAGAGTTAAGGCCATAAGTTTTGAATATGGTAATGCAAAAAAATAATGTAGGAAGGAGGTTAAGAAGAGACAACAGTGTCTACCACACTCATCTTGTAAAGGGGGAAAACTTAGCTTATAAGAGACAAAATCCTGGATTAACTGACAGTGCTGACAGCCCAATTGATACTTCATATCAAAAACTTGAAATTAAAATAGTGAGTCCTACTGTAGGGTTTTTTCTCACTGTGTTCACCTACACAAGCACAGGCACAAAGAAGCCATGTTACTGAGTTCATCTGGGGTTTTGCAAAGCAAACATCAGGGGATGGGGAGGGGGAAGTGAGTTGAAGGTATTTTCAAGGGAAGGATTATAATTATGGATCAACATATTTAGAAGTACTAAAAAAGTGAAAAAGTAATGGGACCTATAGTGAAAAAAAGGTGTGGGGCCAGTATATTGTGGGTCAAGATGGAGTTGACTAACTTTGGGAGTTTGGGTCCCTGAGCAGGTGAGCTGGAAGGGCAGGAGTTTAGGGTTGGACAAAAAAAGAGTTTGCATTTGTGATTGGGGATGTAGAAATTTTTTGTTAAAGAAAAACCATGAGAATGGATGGCTAATATTATACAGAAGGAAATTCATGGGAGCTGAGGTTAAGACACTGGAAGGACAAAATGTAGTGGATATCCTCATAGATGCTGACAGAAAATGGGTTGAAGAATGGGACGGTGAACCAGCATCCAAGGTCTTTAATGAATGAATCAATGTTCAAATAGTCATAGGATGACATGGTGAAAAGGTGGACAGGAGGATATGTCTGGATAGCATGACCTCTAGATACAAGAACAAGGATTTCTGAAACAAGTTTAAACAGTAATGGCCCAGAACTGATGATGAAGGATGGTGAGGGACTTGAAAGGAGAAAAAGGATAGCTATCCAGTCTTCTGGCCCCAGAGAATGCAATGTATAAAAAAATCATCCACTTAATGTCTGAAAGGGAAGTGGTGACTTCAGAGAACAGTCAAATTTAGTTAAGGTGAAAAGGTTAAGACATTAAAGGTACAGGAAAATTACCTGTTCACACACTAGGATTTCCAGAGCCACAGCACAGGATTTGAAAAGATGACAAGGACTACAGGATGGAGTTACATTAGGACATGTATACATGTGGATGAAACTTCAGGTATCAATAGTTGATCAGTGAATCAGACTTCTGCTAAGGACTGAAGTAAACAAGCAGGACACAACGTATAGCATCGCTGTCCACCAACGCACTCAAATCACAAACCTGCACTCACCTTAAAATTCTCCCCTTTTTTTTATCAGCCCAATTGAATTGGTCACTAAGTCTTATATTGTTTTGGAAGCTATCCCCTCCCTTCCACCTCTACTACCTCTTTTCTCATTTAAACACTCTACATCTCCCCCTTGTCTTCTAGCAATGACTTCCTAACACATTCCTGCCGAAGCCTCAAATGCGCATCTTCAAGTCCATCGTTTGTTTCTGACAAGTTGATTTTTCTTAAGGTAAATCTGATTAGATCTCTCCTTTATTTAAAATTCTTAAGTGGACACCCTTCTTCTTAAGGGACACTGAAATCCTTGTCGAGGTACACATAGTTCTTTATCATCTAACCCTACCTCCCTCGAAAGCCATAGCTCTCTTCCCCGTCCCACAAAAAGGATTCCCATCTGGCATACTGAACTTTTTATAATCTTTTCCAGGTTCTCTTTCTTCACTGGAACTACTTTTTTTCTTTTTGTCAGCTACATCACTCCCTTCTTTCTTCATCCAGTTGATTCCCATACTTCCATGAAGACTTAGTTCAGGTACACACAGGGGCTTAAACCCTATCCACAGCCAGGCTGGATCAGATGTGCTCCTTTGTTCTCCTGTAGTCTGCTGCCTCTATCATAGCAGCTATTTCACTGAGCTATAACTGCTTATGACAAATGCACTAGTGAAAAAAAGACATTTTTCCCATACTGTAGAAGAAATATATTCCCTCTTTAAAAGTTCAATCCTTTTGTTCCCATTGAATACTGAATCTATTTGGTTTTTGCCTCACAATTTTTTTATACTTTTTGATGGTGTTGTAAATGGGATGGTTTTTTAATTACATTTTGGATTGTTCATTGTTAGTGTATAAAACAGAACTGATTTTTGTATGCTGATTTTGTATCCTGCAATTTTATTGAATTCATTTATTAGTTCTAACAGTTTTTTGGTGGGTTTTTTTTTTTTTTTTGGATAAATTTGCAAGGTACAATTTTGTTGCATGGATATATTATGTAGTGATGAAGTCAGGGCTTTTACAGTATCCATCACCTGAATAATGTACATTGTACCAAATAAGTAATTTCTCATCATCCACCCTTCATACACCCCTCAACCTTCTGAGTCTCTATTATCTATCATTCCACATTCTATGCCCATGTGTGCACATTATTTATCTCCCCCTTATAAATGAGAACATGTGGTATTTGTCTTTCTGTGTCTGAGTTGCTTCACTTAAGGTTTTTTCCTTTTTTACCCATAAGATCATGTCATCTGCAAATAGAGATCATTTTACTTCTTTTTTCCAATTTGGATGATTTTTATTTATTTTTCTTACTGTTT
>NW_012149396.1:9038344-9045099 GCF_000956105.1 Propithecus coquereli | reverse complement strand
ACTACTTCATCCTACATGTAGTGCAGCAGATCTTAGACATGGCAATAATGTGATGTGGGATAACTGCATAGGATCAATCTCTCCATATCTTGCCTATAAATATCAAAACTCCTCTGTCAATAACAAGTGTTTTCTTCAATCCCTACCTTATTCTAAAGAGAATTTCCAAACATATAACAGAAAATATAAAATAATCATGGATGTGAAAAACATGACAGTCAATATTTATTGACTTCTTATCCATGTGCCAAATAGTATGTTAAGTGCTTTGCATGAATACCTTATGTATACTTCCAACAACATTAGCATGTATGAGCTTTATATTATCCTTACTTTACCATTAGCAAAAGATAAAATAATGTTATGGTAACAGAAAATAAAATCTCTCAGTTATGCCCCTGAGTCAGGAGGGAAAAAAAAAAAATGTCAGTTCCTGGTGGTAAGCTAATGTCTTTTGTGTGCTTACTCTAAAATTCTTTTTCATGTTGCCTTTCATAAAGAGAATGTTCAATAACTTTAGCAATGCTCCCAGAGTAAATTCATCAGCAGGTTTTGTGAAGCTCCCTTTTCTAAGATTCTTCAATATATGCTTAGGAGTGGAATACAAAAACCCAACTGAGTGAAGGTAGTTCTGTGAGGTGAAGGAGGAAGCTCCATGAGACACAGGCTAGCCTCCACTGAAACCAGCTGGCAAAATATACATATCATACTGATGAATCCAATGACTCTATTGTCTCTTTATAGCATTGTTCACTCTTATTTACCATTCCCTTCCTCTTTAATATCAAATCCTCTATACTTTATCCCCTTAAACCTTTGTGTTCCTTAGACTAGATCTCTTCTCCTCTTCCTATTCCGCACACTCTCTTTGAGTATCTCAGCCAAGGTCATCTTGGCCCCTACCAACTACAAGCTAGTAACATCCAATTCTATATCCCTGTATCACTAGCATCTCTCTCTCTATCTCTCTCTTTCTCTCTCTCTGTCTCACATACACACACACACACACAAATACACACACATTTTTATGTATCATATATATTACATATATATCTCTATGCATCTGTCTCTCTCTTTTTTCTTTCTTTCAATAAATATCTGAATCCTAACTATGTATCAGTCATCGTTCTAGCTACTGAGATACAGCAGCAAACAAGATGGGCAAAACTTTTTCAAACAATCAAAAACCAAGGGAATTTATCACCAACAGATCTACACTGCAAGAAATGTTAAAAAACTTTCTTTAGAAAGAAGGAAAATGATACAGTTCAGAGACGTGAATCTACATAAAGAAAAAGCAGTACAAGAAAAGAAAAAAAAGATAAAATATTTTATTTTTCTTCTTTTAATTGCTCTAAAAAAGCTGCTTGTTTAAAATAATGATAGTAACAATGTATTGGTTGATTGGTGATTATGCACATGGGTAAGTGAACTTAAATGACAACAATGTCACAAGGAATGGGAGGGAAGTATTGGAAATTCTCTGTTATAAGGTACCTGCACTACAGAAGAAAAGAATTTGTGTTATCTGAAGGCAAATGCAGAGTAATTGTAACCAAGTCCAAGTTCGTACCACTTGCCACAGGACAGCCAACAAGTCGAGAGACAAGGTGTTGGGGCAAGGAAAGTGACTTTTATTCAGAAAGCCAGCAAACTGAGAAGTAGGCAGACTAATGTCCCCAAGAACCATCTTAAGATAGTGTGAACTTTAGGCTCCTTTTTATGTGGAGGGGAAGCAGAAGAGGAGGGGGGTTGCGAGAAATATTCAAGGACCACTGCAGGTATCTGGCTGAGGAGGGTCTGAGGAGGTTGGAAAATGCTTTGTTCTGGGTCAGTTAACTTTGGAGGGTGAAGGTCAGATCACAGTGTTCCTACAAATCTTTAATATAGCATTGTTACTGTGTGCATGCTTTTCTTACCTCCCTGGGAGTTAGTTTTGGGAAAACGATGGTTATTGTCTTTTTTCTAGCATATTTGCAAAGCTAAGCAGAAGGTTTTTAACCTAAAGGATATGACTGCAGGGGTCAGAAGCAAAATGGAGCTAGTGATGCTAAGCCTCCCTTCCACCCACTGTTACATAACTAATAATTATATTATATATTACCACTCTAGCTTACAACCTTAGGGAAACAACTAAAATATTTTAAAAGAAGTATAATCGATGTGCTAAAAGAGAAGATAAAATGAAATCATAAAAAAAATGTTGAACTAAATCCAGAGAAGGTAGAAGAAAAAGCCTCTGGCAATATATAGAAAAAGTTACAAACATGGTTGATATTAATCTAAATATATCAATAATCACTTTAAATGGAATGATGTAAATACATGAATTAGAAGAAAAAGACTGTCAGAGGGGATAAAAAAATAACACCCAATTTATATGGGTCTCCAAATATAAGGACTTCAAAATAAAAAGACTCACATAGGTTAAAAGTAAAGGAATGGAGAAATATATACCACGGTTACACTAATCAAGAGAAAGCTGCAGTAGCTATATTAATTTCATGCAAAACAGACAACATTATAAGAAAAATTATCAAGAATAAAGAGAGGGCACTACACAATGACAAAGGAATCAATTCTCCAAGAAGACATAACAGTCTTAAATGTACATACACCTAACAACAGAATGCCAAAATATGTGGGAGAAAATATTTGCAAAGCACATATCTGATAAAAGATTTATATCTAAAACATAGAAAAAAATCTTAACACTCAACAATAAGAAAACAACCAATTAGAAACCTCACCAAAGAAGATATAGATGGCAAAAAGCATACGAAAAGATGAATGACATCATTGGGGAACTGAAAATTAAAACCACTATATACCTATAAGAACAGCTAAAACCCAAAAACCTGACAATATCAACTGCTGACAAGAAGGCAGAGCAACAGAATTCTCATTTATTGCTGGTGGGAATGCAAAATGGTACAGCCACTTTAGAAGACAGTTTGGCAGTTTCTTACAAAGCTATTTCCATATGGTCTAGCAATCATGTTCCTCTGGTAAGGAGAACTGTGTTCGAAAGCCCCCTCTTCCCAGCTCCAAGGCTATTCACATTCGTGGTTCTTTCATAGTTTACACTCTCGTTGGAACCTAGAAACTTTTAGATTCATTCCTGAACCAAGCTGAGTGAGTGACTCCTGCCAGTCATTCCAACTATTTTTGAACTTCCAGACGACACTGCATACCATATTGAACATGAAGCCTCATGAAATGTGGGACTTTTCTAGGAGGATAACACCTAGAGATCTCCAACACCAATGTTCTCATATTTCTCCCAATATATTTATCTTTTCTTCCTCAGAAATTTTCATACTTGTCTAGGAATTAGGATACGCCCATATGACTTAGTGCCCCTTGCTTGTTCTAGTTATCTTCCAAGCTCTTCTTTCCAGGATAGAAAGGGCTTTCCTTTTCCTGGGTAGCAAAAACTTCCCTTATATTGTATCCTTATTTTATTCACTCAATTGTTTTCTCTATGCTTAATTCTTTATGCTTTAGGTTGATATATGAAAATCAACTTAGAGAAGTCTGATAAATACTTTTTTCTCTCATGAAATCCAGGCTTTCAAGATTGTTGTCCCACTGTGGACATTTAAAACTCTGCTTTTCAACTCCAAACCAAGCAATTATTTCCATGTTCTAGGCAGTTCATGATGTTCCTTTCCTGAGCAATAAATTTGGGCTTAATGGCTAAAGGGCAGGCTATAAGTGACAGAAAACAAAAAATTCTCTGTCACTGGAGAATGCTCTTTTCCTAACAGAACAATTGGTTGACAACTACTGGCCTAGTAAATCTACTAAATCTACAAGAATGAATGAACGCTTCCTTACATATAACTCTCCTCAACTATTTTTATAACAGTTTTGCTGTGAGCAATTTAAGGCTGTATTTTCTAGCCAGGGTCTCACATGCAGGTATTTTGTGTAGGGGATAGGTTGTTTGGTCAGGTGCATTTATCATCAAACGAGTATTTCCCCAAGCAAATGAGCCTGGGATACGGATAGGATGTCTAACTGAAGCAAAAATGCAGTTTTGTGAATTTCCAATTTGTGTATTTGTAGTTACCTGGTTTACAAAGGTCCCGTGCATACACTTTCACAGTTTTTCTGTACCACATGTAATACAGTCTTCTTCAGAAAACCAGAAGGAATCCTCAATCCACCATTTCACTTCCTCCGTTATTTACAATAACCATGATCATTATAAAAGATAACGGTAGAACACTTCTTGTGTTAACCAAACATAAGAAGCCACTGAAATGAGTGCCATGTATAAATCATCTCATCCAACTTTCTGACCTGCCCTGTGGGATCCTAGCAGTATCTTCTTTGCATACATGAAAAATATGAGGCTTTTACAAGTCCAATGGCATGGCCAGGCTTCTAAGAGTTCACTTGTATCTCAACCCAGATCCATCTCCACTCTTAATAATGTGGCTATAATGTCTCTTATATCCTACCAGATCCTTTTTACTTACTAATAGGGAAAAAAACTTTACTCATTTATTGCAGAATATAGTATATTGTTCTTCAGGTACATGCTATTATGGATGCATTTTACCACTTTAAATTTCTTTGGTACTCCCCCCGCTTGCTGTGTTGTCATCTTTCCTAATCCACAGAGTAGTAGGTTGGGAGAAAATTCTGAAGGCAAAGCCAAGTATTGGTGTTTGTGTATGTATATGTGGGTGTGTGTGTGTGTGTGTGTGTGTATAGTACAGAAAAATATATCTATTTTTTCTGTCAATTGCAATCAATATAGAGATGCAGTTTGTAAAGACAAACTTACCTGACTTTACAGCTATTTTAAATTTCTGGTAGATCTTTTAAGAAATCTTATATTGTCGGCATGACTTCATTATTCATTTTAATTTTATATCAGCTCAATTAAATAAAAATTCCTCTTTCAGTGTCTAAAACTTAGGTACTCAGCTAAAATCTGAAGCAGCCCTAGACAACATTCACTTCTTACTTTTCTTTAGAAGAAATAATAAGTTATTTGCCATGTTTTAAGTATAATAGAATGAATAAAATTAACTTTTAACTCAGTTTAAATTATTTTTGCCTTTCTCAAATATTTATTGGAAAAAGATAAATCATAAATCCTGTCTGATTCTTGGAAATAGATAAATCTTAAATCTTGGAACTATATGAGTAAATATGTGATTCCATGGGATGAAACGGATATATAGGAGGGCTAGAAGTTAAAAATAAATAGAAATGAAAGGAAGGAAAGATGGTAGAAAAGGAGCGAGGATGGAAAATGGGAAGGATAAAGACTGTTGAATGGGAAGAGAGACAATTGAACAGTTTTGTTAAACATTATGGTTACAAAATTACTAGGAAGCCTTTGTATTTTCCATAAGGAGACCAATTTTTCAAACTGGAAAAGAAGGCACAAACCATCAGCAAAAAGATATACTTTAAAATAAATATAAATCACATAGAAAACTTTTATTATCACTAATAGAGGATATTATTCCTAATAGAAATATAAATTGGAATAATCTTTATAGAAGCAATTTGAAAACATGCACATTTTGCAAAGCACTCTCATTGCTGCATTGCCTCTATGATAAAAGAAAGAAGAGAGCCCAAATTTTTAAATAATAGAGTGTAGATTATATAAAAGTATGTGCACACCACGGAGCACTATGAATTATCAATTTTTTAAATATTTAATAATACATATTTAATGAAATGTTTACAGCTACATCAAACTAAAATGTTTCTGCACAACAAAGAAAAGAATTAACAAAGTGAAAAGGCAGTTATAAATTGGGAGAATATATTTTCAAACTATATATCTGATAATGGGTTAATACCCAAAATATATAAGGGACTCACACAACTCAATAGAAAACAATGAATAACTCAATTAAAAAATTGACAAAGGACCTGAATATACATTTCTCTGAAAAAGACATAAAAGTTGCCAATAGGTATATGAAAGGGTGCACAACATCACCAATTATCAGGGAAATGTGATCAAAATCACAACAGGATATCATCTCATACCTGTGAAGATGGTTTTTATCAAACGATCAAGAAATAACAAGTGTTTGTGAGGATGCAGAGAAAAGGGAACACTTGCACACTGTTGGTAGGAATGTAGATTAGTGCAGCCATTGGGGAAAACAACATAGAGGTTCACGAAGAAATTAAAAACAGACTACCATATAATCCAACAATCCCTGTTCTGGGTATATATACAAAGGAAATGAAATTCCCACCTCAGAAGGCTATCTGCACTCCCGTATTGTGTATATTGTGCATAAGTACATAATGTGCACCTTCATTGCAGCATTATTCACAATAGCCAAGATATGGAAACAAACTAAGTTTTCATCAACAGATGAATGGATAAAGAAATTGTAGTGTCTGTAATGGAATATTATTCAGCCTTTAAAAAGGAGAAGATCTTGCCATTGGTGACAAACATAGATGAACCTAGAATACATTATGCTAAGTGAAATAAGCAAGATACAGAAAGAAAAACACTGCAAGACCTCACTTATATGTGGAATCTTAAAAAAATAAATATATAGAAACAGAGAGTATAATGGTAGTTACCAATGGTGGGGGTGGGGAGATGGAGATGGGGAGATGTAGGTCAATGGGTACAAAGTTGCAGATTTGCAGGATGAGTAAGTCTAAAGATTTAAGGTATAACATGAGAACTATAGTCAATAATATTGTATTGTCTGTTGGTAATGTTCCAAGAGAGTAGATTTAGGTATTATTAC
>NW_012149396.1:9036345-9036717 GCF_000956105.1 Propithecus coquereli | reverse complement strand
TATTATTAACAAAATCATAAGACAGAGAAAACATATTCACTTTTTATTAAGTGGAAGTAGATCATCATAAAGGTTTTCATCCTTGTCTCTCTATGTTGGGTAGACCAAGGAGGAGAAAGAAGAGGTGCAGGTCTTGCTGTCTCTGAAGCAGCAAGAGTAAGAGGAGGTGCAAGGGGAGGCAGAAGAGGCAGGCACACTTGGTATAACTTTTATTTTTAAAAATCCACATATAAGTGGACCCGCACAATTCAAACCCATGTTGTTTAAGGGTCAACCGTATACTTTTATAATCAAACTAAAAGATAATGTGCTTTCTTTCATAAAGTAGAAACTGGATACTTAAAATTACTTCAAGTCTTCAAAACCAAACAA
>NW_012149396.1:9027562-9034740 GCF_000956105.1 Propithecus coquereli | reverse complement strand
TATATTTTGTATTAAATAGGTTTGTTGCCTAGCAACCTAGATTTTTTAAAGAGGAAATGCATTTCACATGCCAGATAGTCTATTAATGAGAGATTAAATAGCATCCAATTCACGTATGAGTTGTTTTCTAAGGAAAAATAACCCTGCTCACTGTCAATTTGCCAAGAGTTCCCCTTATTGAGCGACAGAGAGATTCACAAGGCATCTTCCCCAACTATTTCCTGTGAATAAAGAAAATAAGCAATGTCTTTCATGTTCTAATTTAAACTTAATATAAACTGGATTGTTAACATAAACTATCACTACAGATATTTGCTGTAAATAAATGCATCATTAAAATATTGCTGACAGCTTGTTCTAGACCTTGCATTAATTTTATACATTAAATATTATGTTTTTTATATAGTTCTAATTCATTCTACTTTATATTTCACCATGTGAGATTTCAGAGGATTACTTGTAGAAGGGAAGATAATGAACCATGAAATACACTGCTCAATCCTCTACATAATACATAATCTTCTAATAATACATTATTATACCATCTCTTAAAGAGGTAACTGGTCTTATCCTTAATCTCAAAAATAGAGACTTAATATTTTCCTAAAGAACATATTTGTTTTTCAAAATTTAAGGATATACGTAATGGTACAGTTTCAAATTTCTCAAGTGATGACAGTTTTGGCTGTGAACTGCAGTAGATCTGACATATTCATTTGCATTACTAATGTTTCTAATAGAAATATAAATAGTTCTTGGTAAAACTTAATTTACCAACTTACTTATCCAAGGTAAGCAATACGTTTTCAAGAAAAATGGAGCTGAACTGACTAGTGAAATTTCAATGACCTCTAAAAGTACTCCCAAAAGAAGGAAAATGGAAGGAATAATATGTGTCAAGAGGGATTATTAAACCCTTCGGGTCAAAGATCATTCCAAGATTACTTTGTTGAAAACAATGAAACTTTTCATCCCAAACACACATGTAGAAAAATGCACTTTTTTTTTTTTTTGGTTTTTTGAGACAGGATCTTTCTCTGTCACCCAGGCTGGAGTACACTGATGTGATCATAGCTCACTGCAACCTGGAACTCCTGGGCCCAAGATCCTCTTGCCTCAGCCTCCTGAGTAGCTGCAACTATCTGCAAGTGCCACTACGCCAGGCTAATTTTTTTTTTTTTTTTTAATTTTCTTCATAGAAACCAGAGCTCGCTATATTGCTCAGGCTGGTCTTGAACTTCTGGCCTCAAGGGATCCTTCGACTTTGGCCTCCCAAAGTGCTAGGATTGCAGGTGTGAATCACCATACCCGGTCACACATAATATTTTAGATTAAATATGTATTTCACAGAAAAACAATATTTACCAAGCTAATGCTTCTCTCAACCTTTTGTTTTCATTTTAAAAAGCCACTTACTTTTTTTTAAAGAGGAAAGAATTAAATCCAAATTATAATAAAGCTTTAATTCTTCTCCAAGTTTAAATTCTAAAGGAAGATTATTAAACTTTGGCTTAAATAAAAGCTTAAAATTGTAAAGTTGACTTTAACATGGCTATATTAGTTTTTCACAAACAATTGATTCCAACTTGTTTCGTTAACATGGCACATGATAAGAAAATCCAATATGATTTAGAGACTTTCGAGTTGAAACTATATCCCATCAATTTCTTTGTGCTCATGGCAATGAAGTCATCTTTGACCTGACTTCATTACTAATGTCAAAAAATAAAGAAAGAAAAGAAATAGGGTTAGATTGAATAGTAGCCTTCAAATAAATATTTTTTTAAATGTCTTCTGATTTACACTTTCAATGAAACAGAAAAGGCATTGATGCCAAAAAAATTCTTATAGTGTTGAAATATATACTTTTTTGCCAATCTCCCTATACATAATGGCATCTTAGCTACAATCACCAGTAATTTTGCATCAGGATTTATAATGGAGAATGTTCTTGAACAAGAGACATTCCTCTTTTTGTTTTGTTTTTGGTTTTTGCCAAGAACATGTGCCAATTCAGCCAAATCATTAATAAACTCCACCTGAAAATGGTTCTTCATGAGCTCTATTTTTCTCTTGTAAAAATATTTTTAAACAGCCCCCTTTGGCAGTAACTTCATAAATATTTTTTTCTAGGAAAGCCAGAAAATTACACCAAAAAAATGAGTAAGTTTCATATTTTTCTCTCATTTTTTCACCAAATTCTCAAAGGCAACTCAAATCCTGTTTCTGAGAAAGTACACCTTTTCTGACATTTAAGGACTGACAGCAGGGAATATAACAGCAATTCATGCCAGAGGAGGAGGAAAAAGTCATGAGACTGGGGAGCCTTTTGTTTTTATAAGATAGGAAACTCCAGCGTGTTCTCAATCTACCGGATTAGCCTCTACTAGAGTACCATATTTTTCTTTCGGTTGAAACTTTACTTGAAAAAGAAACACTTTTATGGTTATAGAGTTGTACATGTGCTTGCATTAGTTATGTATTGCTGTGTAGCAAATTATCCCAAACCTTAGCAGCTTAAATCCACAATCATTTCTTATCTTACAATTTGCGCTGATTCAGAATTGGGGAGCAGTTTGGCTGGGTGGTTCTGGCTCAGGGACTCATGAGGTTACAGCGCAGATGTGAGCCAAAGCTGCAGTCCTCTGAGGACAGGCTGAGCTGGAGGGTACCCCTGCAATATGGCTCCTTCAGATCACTACGAGCAGGAAGCCTCCATTTTTTTTCAGAATATTATGGGGGTACAAGCACTTTGGTTACATATATTGCCTTTGCACCACCCAAGTCAGAGCTACAAGCACGTCCATTCCCTAAAAAGTGTGCACCGCACCAAAACTATAATGAGATTATCACTTAACTCCAGTGAGAATGGGCTTTTATCAAAAAGTCCCAAAACAGCAAATGTTGGCATGGATGTGGAGAGTTAGGTACACTCATACACTGCTGGTGGGACTGCAAATTAGTACAACCTCTATGGAAAGTAATAATGGAGATACCTCAAAGAGCTAAAAATAGAACCACCATTTGATCCAGTATGCCTCCATTTCTTGCTGGAGATTGACTAGAGGCCTGTTTTTCATCACATGAGGCTCACCATATGGCCACACACAATATAACTGCTGGCTTTATCCAAAGCGAGTGATGTGAAAGAGAAGAATAAGAAGAAAGCCCCAATGCCTTTTATGACCTAATCTCAGAATTCCACACTTCCTCTTCTACTTTACTCCATTTTTTTACAGGTGAGTCACTAATTCCAGCAACGCTCAAAATGAGAGCAATTAAGCTCCACTTCTTAGAATAAAGACTATCAAATGATTTTATGGACATATTTTAAAACATCACAGGCTTTGGAGTTTTCTAAAGGATGATTAGATTATGAAACCTTTGAGAGTGACATCGTGTAAGCAATACATGACAACCAGCAGTAAACTGGTTTTCTCAGTGGAAGATATTATTTTCTTCTGTCACTTACTGAAGAGAAATTAGATTAGCTTGCTTCTTCCAAGCCCATCTTAAAATTCTTATAAGCAACATCTAGAAGAAATTCTAGAATGAACAGAATCATTTGATATGGGCATTGCTAAGTTTTTTCCTTCTGTTCTTTGGTTCTACATTTTCATTTGAATTCACAGCTACCTCAGAATTTCCCTTCATCACTATATGTGGTAGTGCATGATTTCCAACATGGTATCAACCTTGCAAATTGCTTTCATAAAAGAGTGTCTGGACCTCCTGCTTATGAGGCACTGAAACCCAAGACATGCGAGTATTACGACCCAGAGTTAGATTGTCTAACTTTTTTAGAACCAATTAAGTGGCCAAAAATATCTGAGGTATGAAAGTAGAAATGACTTGTTTCATAGGTATAAATAAGAGCCCTGGCCTCTATGATCAGTGGAAGAACTAAAGAGAATTGACAGCAAAGGACATGTAAGAAACCTGGAAGGATGTCCTGGATGTCTCCCAGCCCGCATAACCTCTGGGGGCCACTTCATTAAGTCTTATGTCTAAATTCTTAAAAATTATTTTCCCCTCTTTGACTAAAAATTTTACTATCAATTATATGCCACAGTGAACCCTGACATTACCTATATCTTAGCCTACATTAGTTCATAGTACTTTATTCTGACTTAACCAAGCACACTATAATTTATACTGAATTTCCAATGTTAATATTGAATTATCCATTCTAATGGAAGCAAATATTAATATAGATAACTGAGAAGAGCAGACTTTCAAAACATCAGCTTGATAACTGGTCTTTCATTCATTCCTCTACTAGTATAGGCTGGGAAAAATACGTACCAGCATAGACTTAGATTAGTACATGGAAAAAAATCATAAAAATATTTTTTAGTCTTCAATTTAACACTATGTATGTTTGCTTCTAAATTAAGTGGGTTCCTAGGCACTGTAAAATTCACTGCACTGCAATGGGGAAGAGAGGAAGTGTGATTGATAAAATCTACCAAGGAATGTGTGCCATGCTTCTGAGAACTAGGCCATGCTATTCATGAAGACTCCCTAGAAAAGAACTAAGATAAACCCTGATGTGATGGTAGAATAATGGCTGAAAATAAAAAATAAAGTGTTTCAGGTGATACTGGCACCTGAAAGGTTTTCCCATTTGATGACACTAATAATTTTAAAGGACAGCTGCTCGAAGTATTTTAGTTTGGAATAAATTTTCCATACTATAATCAGTACTGTGCAGTTTTATAGAAATTTCCTATTTCTAGATGTCTGAACCCTTCCCAGCAATGAATGGGAATGTTGCTCTAAGTTTGTTGCTTTTCACTGTGGTATAATTAGAATGTTTGAATGACTCTGAACCAAGACAAATAACAGAGCTAAAATGTAAGGAAGTTTTCAACAATGACCAGGAGGAAAAATATTGAGAAAATAGATCCCCAAATGCATTTATTTGACAAGTATTTATTGGGTGCTACTATGTGTCAAGCCCATGCTATATTCTGAGGACACAATAGTGAGCAAGACAAAAATTTTTCATTTGCTTATGAAGCTTATGGAAAGTAAATAAGTCCAGCAATTGAGAAGCAAATAAGATGAGGCAACGTGGCGCAATGTTCCAGCGCAAACAGCATGTGGTAGGCATGGAGGTATGCTGCCCAGATGCCCTTTCAGTGAGGGGTGTGCTGAACAGCGGTGGGGAGTGTGGTCAGGAGACAGCTGTCCACACTCCAGCTGTGAGCAACTTGGGCTCTGCCATGGCTGCCAAGAGCTGCTTCAGCCAAGGTCATGCCTATCCTGTGGTAGCATCCAGGGAGGGAACAAAGAAGAGGGAACAAGGTTGGACCATTTCAGTCCAAAGTGGACAACTCTGATGGGCGATACTCATTTCAGAACACCCTGCTAAGTTGTTTGAGGCTTTTTCATGCCCATATTGTCCCTTCTTTCCTTTCACTGGAGTTGATCCATAAGAAACAACTCCCACACCAATCTCCATCCCAACATCTGTTTCCAGAGAACCTGACCTGCAACCAAGCGAATAGGAGAAACATTTAACACAGCAGGAGGGTAGCAATCAGGGATAGCTTACTAAAAGAAGTAGCACTAAAACTAAAATCTGAACATGGATGGAGGCTAACCAAGTCATTTTGCAAAGAAAAGAAGGGCAGAGAGCAAGAAGGCAAAGAGTCCTTTGGGGGCCAAGACCCTAAGTTCTAGTGAAAGAAAAGTACAGAAGGAAAGGAGCATGTTTTGCACAGAGGGAAAATGTAGGACATGAGAGACAGATCAGACCTAAAAGCACTTCAAAAACCTATTTGAGATCAAAATTTATCATAAAAAAACCACAGGAGGATTTAAGCATGCGAGTGATCATTCTGCCTGCAGTAGAGAGACACATTTGGGGTGACAGTGCTACAGGCAGGGCACCCAAATAAGCAACTGATGTCATCTGGGTAAGAGATTATGATAAAAGAGAGAGTTGGATCAGATGAGTATAAATGAATAGACACAAGCAATACTGCAGTGATAGAATTAATAGGACCTTTTGATTTGTTAGATGTGAGATGGTAAGAGAGAAAGAAAAATAAAAAATGCTAATTTGTTTTCTAGTTGAGAGAACTGGATAGATATTGGCACTGTTCACTGAGATAGGAAACATGAGAAAAGGAAAAGGTAGGGATGATTTCAGCTTTGGATGTGACAAGATTGATACAGAAATCTGTTGTTAAAGAGGGGATCACCAGCATTATCAGCATACCACCAGCATGGCACCAGCATGTCATTATGCAATCACATCATTAATCCTGTCAGCATGTCATCAGCATATACCTGCTCACTGAAGCTTATGTATGGGGTTGGAGAACTTCCAGGGAGGGACATTCAAGTGAGAAAAGAGGAGGGACTTGGGCAAAATAGTAAGTAATATCAACACTGAAGAAATGGCAGAAGAAACATAGTCTTCTTAGGAGAAAGGACAAGTAAGAAAAGGAATGACATTATCTACAGAATTTAACAGTACCACAGTGACATGGGACTGGGCAGGACACAAGCCAGATTACAAGGAGTCAGGAGTGAGGGAGCAATGGTACCTACTGCAGAAACTTCCCAGGAAATGCAACATGAAAAGGGAGACAAAGTGGGGAGGGGAGGAGAAGAAAACCAGACAGAGGGAGCTAGGAGAACCAAAGAGAGTTACTGTTGATGTTGTTGATAATAATAATGATGCTTTGTTGTTGCTGGGTTTGTTGTTGATTTTTTTTTAACAGAAGACATCAGAATATGGGATCCAGAGAACAGGTGGCAGCATTACTTTTGGAGTGGAGAAAAGATGCCTCTTGAATTGTAGCATGAGAGGAAGGGGAAAGAATGGATGGTGAGAGTCAAGTTCTTAAGTCTAGAAGGAAAATTAAGAAATTAAGAAATTCCCTTTTTTGGACTCTATGATGTCCATAAAGTAAGAGAGTAAGTCAGCTGCTGAGAGAGATCCTGACTAGTAGGCAAGGATTTTTGACAAGAGAGAAGATGATTTTGAAAGGAGATTTTGGAGATTAGGGAAAAGAGCTGATGACAAAAAGAAACACAGGAGGGTTGCTGAGCAATCAATAACAAACTTTCTGCTTCGGCTGATTATTTGATTATTTGCTTTCTTCCATTCTAATAATAGCAGGGAGTTTTTACCCATCACAGCAAGAATCTTCAGCTTGTTT
>NW_012149396.1:9024600-9026410 GCF_000956105.1 Propithecus coquereli | reverse complement strand
GGCAACACAAACAACATCTTACAGTTTAGGATGTCAGAAGTCCAAAACAGGTCTCACTGGGCTAAAACTGAGGTGTCAGCAAGGCTGCATGCCTGCTGGAGGGTCTAGGGGAGAATCCATTTCCTTGCCTTTTCCACCCTCATCTCGTGCCTGCATCTTCAAAACCAGAAGCATTGAGCCACATCTTTTTCACACTGCCACCTCTCTGGTTCTTCCTCTTCTGCCTTCCTCTTCCAGAAGGTTATTTGTGGTTACACTTGGCCCACCCAGATAATCCAGGATAATCTCTCCATCTCAAGGTCAGTTGATTAACAACCTTAATTTTTTCTGCAACTTTAATTCCCCTTTGCACATAATATAATTCATTCACAGATTCGAGGAATTAGTACATACGCATGTCAGGGGGCCATTATTCTGGCTACTACAAAGTGTGAGAGGAAGTTTTCTGGGCAGGGAAAGAATACTCTTTCTTCTGCCTCCAGAAGTTTGCATGTGCTACCTGCAATGGTGGCAGTCATCTTAGGGTCATGAGGGGAGTCAGCCGAAGTTGAACAATTTCTATCATGGTAACCACATATCATGGGTATGTGTAGTACCACTGAGTAAACCAACCCCAGGGCAATGTTAACTCTACTTCTTGTCACATGATAGAAAATATGATTTTTGTGTATTCACCATGCTTCTGCAGTATTACTATCTTCTGGTTTCCTCCTACCTCCCAAATCAATCCTACCCAGTTTCATTCAAAGGATTTTTCTCTACTTACCTTTTGATCACTGGTTTTGACACTTGGCCCTGTCTTCAGCTTTTCTCACCTCTCTATTCTCCCTAGGTGAACTCATTCTCTCCTAAGGCTTTCACTATTCTTTACACACTGATTCATATTTTCTACCTCTACTCCAGAAACTTCTGCTAACTCTAGATTTTTGCATCTGCTATGGTCCGAATGTCCACTCCACAACTCATGTTGAAATTGAATCCCTGGTGTGGCAGTATTGAGAGGTGGGGACTTTAAGAGGTGAAGAGAGACCTGATGTATCACGATAGCATGCTCAGTCCCCTCGCACTGGGATACCCTACAGAGTTCCCACCAGCAAGAAGGCTCTTACCATCGAAAAGTCCCTCAAACTTGGACTTTTCAGACTCCATAACTGTAAGAAATAAATTCCTTTTCTTTGTAAATTCCTTAATTTCAAATATTCTGTCACAAGCAACAGAAAATGCACTAATACAACTTTCAACTATATACTGCCTATTTATTTTTAAATATCTCCTGGGTCTCCCCTCCTCAACTCAAAATGTGTCATTACATTTTGCTCTTTCCTGAACATTCTGACATATCCCCCACAGCAGTGAGTGATTCCAACACTTAATTCAGTCAACCAAGTCAAATACATGGAAGATAGTTTCCACTCCTCACTCAGGGACTCTCCCTATTGAATGAACCGCTACATCTGTAGCCTCAACCTCCTTCGAATCCCTTTATCTTCCCCCAACCATGTTTATAGTCATGACTTTAGTTCCTCATTTCTCACCCTACAAAAGCCATCTCATCTTCTCTCTATATTCAAACTCTTCAATCCCTTAACAACAACCCCATACCTCAGTGCTCTTCCAATGACTGCTTTACAACTAAAATAAGATTGCATCATTCCCTTGCTTAAAACTCTTCCATGGAGCCCCATAACTTTTAAGCTAATAATAAACATTCAATAAATGATGCAACCGTTATGTAATGTACATGTTATATTACTTTATCTCATTTATCTTTACAATGATTCTATACGTTAAGCAGTATTATTATATATAT
>NW_012149396.1:9018641-9022701 GCF_000956105.1 Propithecus coquereli | reverse complement strand
TATTTATAAATGACCAAAGCTGCATTCATTTAACAGTTTTTACTCTTAATTGAAAAAGTACGTATTTTTTTACCACTGTAAAAAATCTTCAGTAATTTGAAAGTAAAAAGAAAAAAATTCTTGCCTACTTCAATTTAAACACTGAGAGTTCATTTTTTTGACAGATTTGTCTTAGAAATTGATATTTCTGGTTGCAGACTTTCAAAGGACATCGCCCTAAATTACCCTGTGTGTTTTAGTGTATGTTATACAGGGATGATCATTAATTATTCAACACTAATTTCTTTCTTTCTTTTCTCTATATTTATCACTTTATTGTCTTATTTTCTGGTTTTGATTTTCCTCTTCAATTCAGGGAGCTAAATCTTGAGTTATCAGTAAATATTTTAAATTACTTAAAATATACTAGATTGATCTCAGGGAGATAATTTAAATTCAACTCATAAATATTTATTAGACATGAAGAACTACCCAAAAATGACATAAAATATATAATAGTTGGCTTAAAATTTTGCATATAATGGGTAAGTTTTAAAACCTAATTATCATTATGTAATGGCTATTACCCAAAAAGACAAGATAACAAGTGTTAGTGAAAGGTGGAGAAAAATGAACCCTTGTACACTGTTCAAGGGAATATAAAAAGCCATTATGGAAAACAGTATGCATGCTCTTCAAAAAACTAAAAATAGAAATACCATATGATCTAGCACTCCCACTACTAGGTATATAACTAAAGGAAATGAAATCAGTATGTCAAAAAGATATCCACATTCCAATATTCATTGCAACATCATTCACAATACCTAAAATATGGAATCAAATTAAGTATTCATCAACAGATGAATGAATACGGAAAATGTGGTATATATACACAAATGGAATACTATTCAGCCTTAAAAAACAAGGAAATTCTGTCATTTGTGACAACATGAATAAACCTGGAAAACACTATGCTAAGTAAAATAAGCCAAGCACAGAAAGACAAAAACCACATGTTCTCATTTATATGCGGAATCTAAAAAGGTTGAATTCATAGAAGTAGAGAGGAGAATGGTAGTAAGCAGGGGAAAAGAATTTGGGAGACGTTGATCAAAGGATACAAAATTTCAGCGATTGCAAAGAGCGTAACTAGGCTCAAGCTTGTGACATATCAAATTTGAAATTATGAGAATGAGAATGAAATCACATTTTTTAAAATGATGGAAAGCCATACGGTTCCTCAACCAAAGTCTAGCTCCTGGCTAAAATTTTGTGTTCTATACCAACTGGAAAATTAAGAATCATTTCTTTCCACTCACAACTATTGATTTAAGAAATGCTAGCCGGTATATAACCCCCTCCCAAAAATAAAATAATATCTATCTTTTTATATGTACACAGAAAACAGCTCTCAGAAAATAGGAGTGCAGGAAATGGAAGACAAAAATTTTATTTCAACCAGTAAGTAAAAATTTCTAGATAAAAATAAATACAGGAAAAAAGTGAATGCTGGGAGTTGTGGTTTTTATCTGGATTTCAGTATCAAAGAATTATATAGTGGTGGGAGGAAATAATGACATTATTTATAAGGAACAGGAGGCAAGTAATAGCTAACATTGATTCGCTGTGTTTCAGATACTGTTCTAAATATTTTATATGAATTAATTCCTTTACTCCTCACAGTAGCCCTTTGATGTAAGTACTGTTATACTAATCAAAGTTAACGACAAACCTGTGGTTCAAATCCCTAGAGTCTGACTCCGAAACCCTGCTTTTAACGATTATACTACATAGAGTAGATCCTAGAAAAATATTTCAGTGTATTTGGTAGGAATCAGAAAGGGACTCATGCATATCAACATGTGCACGAGCTTAATATTTAATCTTCAGATTCGCCCATCACATAAATTAACAGAGAATAATGCAAAAACAGTCACCCAGCTTGTCTTCCCAATCATGCAATATACAACAAAGGAAAAGGAACCGCTTCTGAGAGAATTCAAGGAAAAGTATGCCTTGAAAATGATTTACTGCGTATAGGAGAAAATGCCAAGACATCATTTGATATCCCCAACAGCGTTTAAAAAAAAAAGACTCAACAAAATGGGAGCAGAATGCCACAATTACATAAAAAGCCAAAGTGGAAAAGCATAGGGAGAGATATGAAAATTTAACAAAGGGAAGAATAAATATTATAATTTAAGAAGACAACAAAGATAGGTATTAATGTTTTGAAAGTAAAATCGGCGCTGTGGTAAACAGGCACTAAAGTTGTATCAGAATTCACATAAGGGCAAAAATGAAAATGCTGAGAGAAAAGGTGATTGGTGTGATTCATGAGATAGTAACTGATGCTGTTTAAGAGGTTAGTAAATAAACAGAATATATGACTAAAGCAATACTAAAGATTGTAATAGAAAAACTTACTTGAGGTAAAGAAGGAACTATGTTTGCTAACTGAAAGGGGTCACCACCTTCTGGGAAAAAAAATCAATTAAAAGAATAGGTTCACAGCTAAAAAAATCCAAGAATAATTTTGAGATAATAAAGAAAAATTATAAAAATGTGCAATTCCTAAATACATAACAAATTACACACACACACGCAAACAAGCGCGGGGTTGGGGGAGAAGGGAGGAAATCATCAACAGTGTAGTCATCAGGGTTTAGTCAGCAAAACAGAGCCCCTAGTTTCGCGTGAATAAAGAGGTTATTAGAGGAATACACGTTAGAAAAATACGGGAGGTGCTGGCGGAAGCAGGGAGCGAGACGATCAGAAATAAAGTAACTCAGCAGCCGGCCGAAAGTGGCAGTGGGGAAGTCGGAGCTTTCTGGGAAAATTGAGAAGCCACGAAAGTGGAATGACAAAGGGGCTGCGCACGGAAACGCCCGTGCAAACTGGCACCTCTGACCTCTGTGTGACCTCCGTGTGACCTCTGTCGGTCCAGACAAGTGCTTATGAGGAGACTGCGGCGTCCGCCTCACCCTTTCCTTCTCCGTCTCGCACAAATTCTTCTTTTGGCCAACTCGAAGCCGACAGAGAAAGGTGGTTCTTGGCAATGTGGTCCCCAGCCTCGGCCACGTTGACAAACACAGCCAGAACAAAGCAAAACAACCAAGAGAAAGGGGTAAGCCCGCGCCGCCAACCTCGAGGCGTGGCCACCTGCGAAACACACGGAAGAGTGTGTTTCCAGGGCGGAACAGAGGGGCAGGTGGAACTGTCAGCTCCTGACCCCGGCTCCAGACGTCATAGGCCGTTCTGAGGAGACCGCCGTCCTGAAAATACCCAATCCTACGCCCAAAGCTGGAGAGAAGCACAGTGAGTACTTTGTTCGTCCATTTTTCCTTCAGCCTGAGGAGAGTTATAAACGGTGAAGAGGGAGGGGGTGAGGAAGACAAAACGGGAACAATGGGGATTCTATCTCTGAAGGAAGTAGTAGCTTCCTAACAGATGCTGCATAAGGGGCATGTCCATCACTGAAACGGAACACACTCCCTCCAAAGAAGCGTGAATGCTGGTACCCACAATTTGAGAAATTATCGTAAGAACATGGCTCCCAGATGGTCTCAAAGAAGTGGAAGACTTTCCTTCTAAACTCTCTTACTCTTCACACCCTTCCTTTAGGCCACAAAATACATACTATTCCAGCCCTCAAGTAATAGTTCAGAAAAGAAAAAGAAATCATCTTAGTACAGTTGGAAAAGAATCGTTAATTCACTTATTCTACTTCAAGGCAAAAGAATATTTGTACAGAGCTCCCAAAACATGAACAAAATGAAAACAAGTGGCACAGCACATATGGAAACACTCCAAAATGACAATAAACATTGTTTTTTAAAAAAAACCAATTACAAGTAAATTCAAAGACATACAACACTGACCAAAAAAAAAAAAAAAAAAAAACACCCAAAAAATCCATGAGATATGCAAGACTGAAAATACAGTAATGGGGTCCTTCAGTGGTATTTAAAATTTTAATATTCCCATAAAGTTTATTTTACAAATATCACTTCTAATTAGAACATATTTCAGATGTACAGTCAGAAATGGAAATTTGAAAGGTAACAGCACAGCAAAT
>NW_012149396.1:9014325-9017031 GCF_000956105.1 Propithecus coquereli | reverse complement strand
GCATTTTCTACTGCGCAAAAATTCTCCCTTAATCCTCTGTCATAGTAAGATATGATTATTTTCATGGAGAAGCTTCTGGAAAGAATAGCCTATAGTTGCTGTCTCCATTTCTCTGCTTCCTGCTTAGTCTTTAAACCATTTGACAAGCTCATCAGTGACTTCTGTATTTTCAACACATTTCAGTGTGAATCTTCCTCAGCTTTTCTACAATATTTGTCACCTTTTATCGCATTTTCCTTATTGGTGGCTTTTTCCTCACTTAGGTTCCATAAGCAGTACTCTTATCTGGTTCCTCTTCAGCTTTTTGACTCTGTTTTAGGCAAATCATTTACACCCTCCGTAAGTAAGACTGGACCATCTTATTCAAACATATAATGTCCACAAATAGTATTAGTGAGAAATGAAATGAAGCAGGGAGCCTAGGAAATGAAATTTAATTATTTATGGCCAAAATTAACATTTTGATATTCCTATGCGAACCTACTTCTCATCTTCTATATACTACCTTAGTGAACGTACCAGATTTCTCAATTAAATAATCCAGAACCTTAAAATCACAGATTCCTCTTTTCTCACTAGCCTCAGGCTTCAAACTCTTCCAGTGTTTCAGGGATTGTAGATACTTAGATTTGCTCAAATATTGAATAGAAAATCATTACAGGCTATGCATCAAAGTAGTAAAAGATTAAAATTGCAGTATTCGACACACATTAGACTATGAGGAGATATTAATTGTGGATGCATATTTATTGGGATATATACTGAATTCTTTATTGGTATATTGCTACATAAAAATAAGTTCTGGAATTATACATGCAGCATAATTATTGCATGTAAACATGGAATTGATCTAATATTGTAACCTATATATTTTTATATGTGTGTGTGCATGTATGTATATCACTATCTATGGAGATCAAATAATTTAACTACTTTTAGTAATTTTTACTTCTTTAGCTACTTTTACTACTTTTCCTTTTCACTTTTACACTTCTCTAATGGTTCGATTTCTTTACCATAGGCATGCATTTCTGGAACTCCTGCCCTCAAGGGATCTTCCCACTTAGGCCTCCTAAAGTGCCGGGATTACAGGCATGAGCCACCATGCCTGGCCAGCATGCATATCTTACATAATAAAAACATCAATGAAAGGAAAGCACACAAACACATACACGGTAAAGAATGGATAGTGATACAAATTTCCCATTGTAGTTAAATAATAAATGTTAGGATTAGAATGTATAACTAACCTAAGTAAACAATAGAAATCAACGTGTCAGCTTCATTTATAACATGTTGATAACCCAGTAGTTTCCAACCAGTGCCTAAAAGTATAAGGTGTATCTATCTAAACAGCAGTGTTAGAGCATTTCCCTATGTACATTGATAATCGTTTGGTTACTGCAAGACTTAAAAACTCCAGATTCTGTACTTAAGATATATGTATAGTAGAAGATACACATTGTAAAACAGTAATCAACAAACACTGGGGGTTGGAAGTTTCCCCAGACAAGATGATGGCTGAAAAGGTCCTGGTGAGTAAAAAAAGATTCAGATGGCTGTTAGGTTTCCTCTAACCAACATGTTAACCTTCTACCTGTGTAGATAAAATTTATAAACAGAGAAAAATACAGTTTAAGCTTTCTAAGACTTTATTTAGAGACATCTACTTTTCTAATATAGTAAAATCATTGAAGTTATGATACTATCTCAGTTTTCTCTTATGGTCTTAAGAAAACATGATATTGAATTGTCTAACTTACAATCTAATAAATACAGTGGAAAAAAACATGACTGACAGCAGGTTTTATTTCCTGCAAAAATGACATTACATTTACTTTTCAAGAAATAGGTTATTTTTCCTTTAAGTCCTGAAAAGAATGGTGACATCAAATTCTTAGGCCTGTTTTCCTAAATAAGACTTTAAGAACTGGACACTGTTATTAGTATATAATTTTTAAAGTCAGATTCTAATAGAAGTTTACTTATTCTAAAAAAACACATGGAAATCTCCATCTATTTATTGCAGCCACTGAATAACAAGATATTATCATTGATGCTAATGTTGTTATTCATCGTACTATGTAAATGTACTTGGAGTTTGGTCTTGATGGGTACAAGATGTAAATACATCCTGATAATGATAATAAAAGTAATCAGTCATACTCACTACAAAGAAATCAAAATGATAATAACTTCAAAGTTAGCAGCCATAGAAATCATCAGCTAAGTTTATCTTATAAAGGCAAATAGCATTACAAAAAAGAATGATATTGATTGTGCACCCTCTTTTTCTTATGGCATCCAAATTCAAAATTACAACTTTATTTTTGCCAATAATCGCAGATTTATGAGGCTTTTATTTGGTTTATGAAGGTAGATCCATTTGTTTATGGAAGTATTAAGGTGAAAAACCTTAGATGATGTAATGCATGTAATATCATAGCTAATTTTTCTGGCTCTGGAAACCTGCATCTGCAAATAAAATCATCAATCAAGTCAACGTTCAAAGTGGCAAGCTCTATGCACACTGCAGACTATTCATTCCTTTAATCACTCAAAAATGATTTTTCATAAAACTAACAAAACAGGTTGCAAGATATACTTTTGTTTTAGTAAAAACCTGTTGTGTGTCACTATTCTATTATCTTTTAAGTGAACATATTTATTGAAGCATTTTAAAAGTGACTGTGAATGCACCGAACA
>NW_012149396.1:9008048-9009999 GCF_000956105.1 Propithecus coquereli | reverse complement strand
TTTTACTATTTCTAAACATTTGGAGGACAGTATTCCAAATTTAAGAGGACTCTTTGGGGCCAGTTTAATGAGGTTCAGTTTCTTTAATGGATGGTGGCAGTCGTAGTAGGAGGGAAAATATTAATAGTTGGCATGTCACGTTACTCATTTATTTCTACAAGATCCTAATTATTCCTTTTTTCCCTTCACACTTCACAGCCACATCTCCTTCTCTAATTTTTGGATTATCAACAAGAAACAAGGTTCTTTGAGGCTCTAACTCTCAATCCTGCTTATTTTCAGTCTCTTTTCCAGAAGCCAGTGTTATCAAGTACAGAGCCCTAGAAATGTGGTGGATATTTTGACATCAAACTTCCTCTTTCTGAGTGTACTTATCTATGTTTCCTCTGAGACTTCTTCTTTATTTTATGTCTCCCTGTCCTGCTGTTCATATTCACAAGTTTGCAGTAGCAGCAGCAGCTGTGTTCAACCTTGGGGGGTTATTTCTCTATTTACAGGTAATTTGAAGCTTGTAGTATTCTCTGCCTTCCAGCAATGCTGAGGATGTTGGCTAGATATGGTCATATTTGTGCTCCTTGTTGATTTTTTTTCTGGAGTGGAGGATGTTTGGGAAGATTTGTAATAAAGCAGCTACCATTATGTATTCTCCAGATCCGTAAGTCCTAACGTAGAATTAATTTAAAAGAGAAAGGAATTACTTAATATGAGTGCTATAAGAACCATATTTGTCTTTTGATCCTCACAAAGATTAGATTCTAATGTTACAAATGCCAAAGATTTAGCAAGTGACAGATTAAACTTATTCATAATTACAAAGTGCCAACCCCTCCAGAAAAGAACAAGAAACCTATATTTCAAAGGATTGAAGCCTGTAAAGAAACATTTCAACACTTTAGTAAGGATTCTAGAATGTCTATTTATTTGCATTAGACGTATGAATACTATTCAGATTTTCATTCACAATGTCACAAATAATTTGTGTAAATATCTCTGCTAACACCAACATAATAAAAATTATGATGCAAAAAACCAATTTGTCATTTGCCTCATTTTTAAAAATGTTTTAAAATTCTCTGAACTATCCCTTCTCACAATTTAAGATGTGAAAAGTTGTGAATAAGTAAATGTTCTCTTTAAAACAGAGCTATTAAGTATACTTCTTTAATCAAAATGAAAGTATATTTTATTTTCATTCCTTAAAAATCTATTAAAAACTGAAATCAGGGAAATGATATTTAAGCTTAAGTAAATGACTTCTCAACAGAAACAAAGTTATTTTTTAAGAAATAGAATTTACTGAAAGAGTTCTGAATAAATTATCAGTTTCAATTTGTATCACTGTTTGGATATTTTTCAAAACTATAGTTAATTTTCTGAGCTAATACTTGTTCAGCAGCTATCCCAGATAAAACCCTACATCCTATAGTCCTATAGAATGGAAGTTCTTAATCTGAGGATTCATGGATTGAAAGTGTATGCAAATTTGTGAATGTGTACCTGTTCTTGTGTCCAAATGTAGTTTAGGCAGGAGAGAGAAAGAAAGTTCGGAGACTTCAGAAAACTTTCAAAAACCAACAAGTGTTAAAAAGAACAGGTGGAAATATTGGTATTTTCAAATTTTATCTTTTGTTTCTAGAACTGTGTCTTCAGTGGTCCCTTCAACTATAAAAATAATTTAACTGGAATATTCTCTAATTTGAAGAGAAGTATAAAGTGTTTAAAATGTAATTCTCTGTAAGTCCCTTTATGACAATGAGTAATAGCTATTATAAGCTAATTTATTATTATATTCCATAACTATACTAGAATGGGGAGGATATAATGGTTTTCTATTTTCAAAAAATTGCAAACATTAAAAAATCAAATTTTTATTGTTTCTTTGTCTAATTGTTTATAATTGTAAAGATAAATTCATACATGTCAACAGTGTAGTATTATCTTAATACTTTAT
>NW_012149396.1:8994967-8996877 GCF_000956105.1 Propithecus coquereli | reverse complement strand
CACACTGTGCACTGCTATTGTATTTCCAGATAGGGATGGAGAACACAATATCCCTGCATTGATCTTACTGAATATTTGTATAGATGAACAAAACAATTCTGATAAGAAATTAGAGAAAAGAGTAAAGCTTGGACATTTCATAAAGAAACCAATTTCTTTCTGAAGTAAATGTCAGTGGCTCTGATCTCATATCAAATCTTCGATTGCTGTTCTGCTGTTTCATTTATGAGAGAATGTGTGAGAGAATTAGCTACATTTGAATGAGCCAATGGCATATTTTTCTATTCTAAGGGTTAACTCAGGAACACATTTTTTAAATTTCAAAATATTAAGGGGTACAACTGTTTTTGTTAAATGGGTGAATGCATAATGCTGAAGTCAGAGAGGGCTTTTAGTGTGCCTGTTACCAGAATAGTGTTTATTGTACCCCATAGGGAAATTTTTATCCCTCAACCCTCTTGCACCCTCTCCCCTTCTTGATTTCCAATGTTCTTTACACCTCTTTGTGTTTGTGTCTACCCATCGTTTAGCTCCCATTTATTAGTGAGAACATGTGGTGTTTGTTTTTCCGTTCTCGAGATACCTCACTGAAGCTAATCTTCTCCAATTTCATCTAAGTTGCTGCAAATAACATTATTTCATCCTGTTTTATGGTTGAGTAGTACTCCATGGTGTGTGTGTCTGTATATGTATACATATACACACCACACACATACACACACCACATTTTCTTTATCCACACATCAAATGATGGACACTTGGTTTGATTCCATATCTTTGCAATTGTGAATTATGCTGCAATAAACATTTGGGTGCAAGTGTGTTTTTGATATAGTGATTTCTTTTCCTTTGGGAAGATACTCAGTAGTGGGATTGCTGGATTGAATGGTAGGTCTACTTTTATTTCTTTGAGGCATCTCCATACTGTTACCACAGAGGCTGAACTAAATTGCAGTCCCACCAGCAGTGTATAAGTGTTCCCTTGTCACTGCATCTATTGTTTTTTGACTTTTTAATAATGGCCATTCTGACCAGGTAAGGTGGTATCTCATTGTGGTTTTAATTTGCATTTCCCTGATCATTAGTGTTGCTGAGCATTTTTTTATAAGTTTGTTGGTCATTTATCTTCTTTTGCAAAAAATATGTTCATGTCTTTTGCCTTCTTTTTGATGGGGTTATTTGGGGCTTTTTCTTGTTGATTTGTTTCAGTTCTTCATAGATTCTGGATATTAGTCCTTTCTCAGATGCATAGTTTGCAAACATTTTCTCCCATACTGCAGGTTGTCTATTTACCCTGTTGATGATATCCTGTGCTTTGGAGAAGCTTTTTAATTTAATTAAGTCTCATTTATTTATTTTGTTGTTGCTCTATTTGCCTTTGAGGTCTTAAACATAAATTTTTGCCTAGATTGATAACTAGAAGAGTTTTTCTTACATTTTCTTCTAGAATTTTTATGGTTTCATGCTTTAGATTTAAGTCTTTAATCCATCTTGAATTAATTTTTGTATATGATGAGAGATAGGGATCCTGTTTCATTTTTCCGCATGTGGCTGTTCAATTTTCCCAGCACCATTTATAGAATAGGGCATCCTTTCCCTGGTGTATGCTTTTGTCTACTTTGTCAAAGATCAGTTGGTTTTAGGAAAATGGTTTTATTTCTGGGTTCTCTATTCTGTTCCATTGGTCTATGTCTGTACTTTTATACCAATACCATGCTGTTTTGGTTACTATAGCTTTATGGTATAATTTGAAGTCAGGTAATATGATGCTTCCAGATTTGTTCTTTTTGCTTAAGATTGCTTTGGCTACTTGGGCTCTTTTTTGGTTCCATATAAAGCTTGAAATTCTTTTTTCCTAAAGCCATGAAATACTACTTTGGTGTTTTGATACAAATTGTATTGAATCTGTA
>NW_012149396.1:8992508-8994917 GCF_000956105.1 Propithecus coquereli | reverse complement strand
TCAGCCAATATTTATAGTACAATGAATAGGTTTTATGATATACTTGGTATATTCTAAGGCATGGAAGTTGAAGAAGGTGGGACATGCATGGAAAAGTCCCTCGTATGTACTTAAAGTCACTCAATAAATATTTGCTGAATTTTTTAAATTTCAGTAAAGAAGCATTAAGGATCATTTGAAAGCCATTCTTATTAAGCAATTAAAGCAAAATCGTATGTTTTAAACCAAAAGCAAGTAGGCATTTCATTGATTTTTTTACAATGTGGAAGTTACTAAACAATGAAAGAATCACTCAGAGAGTGTTTCTCCCATTCTTCAAGATATCAGGCATTAACGAGAGCAGAGCACAACCTTTTGGGAGTTTTGTTTCTAGAAATACAGACAGAAAAGTCAAACTTTATTTTCAAATAAAAGGAATTGCAAAATCTAAAACACGCTTGTAGGAAATTTAACTAAACCTTCAAGGAGAAATTATTCTCTATAAGAAATATTCCAGTGGGAGTTAGAATCCAATTTTCTAAGATTAAATGAATTAAAAGTAAATAGATTTTTGTATGAAAATTGAATATGCTTTAATATTTAGGTGCCATGATTCTATACTTTTATACTTAACTTGCTAAATTGTCTATTAGAAATACATAGTGTCTCAGGATTAAAGCCCCATGAGATAATTTTCACATTTATTATCAGAGCACTCCGCACATTCTGTTACACTGAAATAACTATAAACTAGCCAGAGGGATACAATAAAATATAAGTTACTGAACCGCTGCCTGTCCTGTTATTGCAGCACAGGATGTGTTGCTCTGGGCCAGGGCTGAGAAAGACGTTGTGCCAAGAGTGCTGTCCAGGAGTGAGTTTCTTAGTGAACTGTTGAGTGACTGAGGTATGGCCTTGTTCCAAGTGCAGGCTGACAACATGACTATGTGGGCTGCTGATGAATGAGGCCAAGACCGCATTAGTGGTGAAAGCAAGAAGAAGATTGTTTGGCCAGAAGGTATCAGATCTAGAGCCAGGAAAACAAGAACAACTGAGAAAAGCTGGATCTGAGATTTAATTATCGAGAGTGATTCAGAGAGCCCCAAGTCAGCAATTGATGAGACACTTTATCAGCTGCTAAATGAAAGAAAGATTCCACCAGGACTTGGTGCCATGCCCAGCAGCAGTGCTGTAGCCTCTGAATGGATGGGGGGTGCAGGTGTGTGGTGAGAGGGTGTGATTGTCCCCAAGGACTGGGTGCATTCTTCTGAAATCTTAATGTGTGCTTTGCACCTCAGGAGCTCTGCCCAGCACTTGGAAGGCCTCGAGAGCCAATGCCAGGGTACAGACTCTTTTCTTCACACGTCCTTTGACACTCCAGCTCCATCCAGATGTCCCCGTTTGCCATCATGTCCAGGTTTCAGTCCTTCCGCAAACTGAGACTGTGTTCTCTCATAGTCAGAAGGCAAGAGGAGAGCTCTGCCTTATTTTTCGACAAGTCTCTTACGGAGAGTTTCCTGCATCAGTTGACTAGATGTTTTGAAGTTAATAATCTCTTATTTCCGGACTACCCAGATTTCAAAGTCAGTGAATTGTTCTAAACTTGAGACCTGTTGATTCTTCCTTCTTTGTCTTTGTCACTGAGACCCCTGTTACTTGTTTTACAGGGATAACACCAAATTTTTAACATTGAGGTAGGCATGATGGTTGAGAGTGCAGACCACCTGGGTACAAATCCCTAATTTATCACTTACTAGGTTTGTAACTTTGGGGAACTTACTTAGCCCACCTCTTACCTATCTCATTCTGATCTTGTTCCCTCGTCTCTCCCATCACTTCTCTCATGTCACTGCTGTTGCCCCCAGTTGACATTTATTCTATCATGACCTAATCTCAGTGGGACAATTAATAAGGGAATAAATTTTCTATCATGGTAATGTTTAATTTAGGAGACGGTCTTTGAGTTTCTCAGCAATGACAAAAGAAGTGTCAGGGACAAGTTGCACAACATGCATTTAATGTAACAAAACAGGAGAAGAAGGAAGGAAGGAAAGGCTCTAGTCGTGTTTGTGCGCCTGCGTGGGTTGGGACGTGGTGCTGTGAAGAGTATAAAGATTAGAGTAAGAAAAGAAAAGAGAAGCCATGTTTCGAAGACCTGTATTGCAGGTACTTCATCAATTTGTAAGACATGGGTCTGAAATAGCTAGCAATTTGGTTCTTGAAAGATCCCTGAATTGTGTGCAGTTACTTGGGCGAGTGGGTCAGGACCCTGTCATGAGACAGGTAGAAGGAAAAAATCCAGTCACGATATTTTCTCTAGCAACAAATGAGATGTGGTGATCAGGGAACAGTGAAGAATACCAAATGGGTGATGTCAGTCAAAGGACAACATGGCACAGAATATCAGTATTCCGGCCAGGCCTCAGAGAC
>NW_012149396.1:8981433-8989023 GCF_000956105.1 Propithecus coquereli | reverse complement strand
CATGAACATGAAATGTTTTTCCATTTTTTTGTGTCATCTATGATTTCGTTCACCAGTGTTTCATAGTTTTCCTTGCAGAGCCCTTCCACCTTCTTGGTTAAGTATAATCCTAGGTATTATATTTTCTTTGCAGCTATTGTACATGGTATTGAGCTCTTGATTTGACTCTCAACTTGACTGTTATTAGTATATAGAAATGCTACTGATTTGTGTGCACTGATTTTGTAACCTGAGACTTTGATGAATTTATCTATTCTAAGAGTCATTTGGTGGAGTCTTTAGAGCTTTCTAAATACAAGACAACATCATCAGCAAACAGAGATAGTTTGCTCTCCTGATTTAGATACCCTTTATTTCTTTCTCTTGCCTGATTGCTCTGGCTAGGACTTTCAGTACTACATTGAATAGAAGTGGTAATAGTGGGCACCCATGTCTTGTTCTGGTTCATAGGGGGAAGGCTTTCAACTTTTCCCCATTCAGTATTATGTTGGCTGTGGATTTGTCATATATGCCTCTTATAATTCTGAGGTATATTCCTTCTATGTCTAGTTCATTGAAGGTTTTTATCATGAAAGGATGCTGGATTTTATCCGATGCTTTTTCTGCATCTATTGAGATTATCATAGGGTCTTTGTTTTTACTTCTGTTTATGTGGTGAATCATATTTATTGATTTGTGTATATTGAACCATCCTTGCATCCCCTGGGATGAAACCCACTCAATGAATTGTCTTTTTGGTGTGCTGTTGAATTTGGTTTGCTAGTATCTTTTTGAGGATTTCTGCATCTAAGTTCATGAAGGATATTGGTCCGTAGTTTTGGTTTTTGTTGTTGTTGTTGTTTTTGTTGTGTCCTTTCCTGGCTTTGGTATCAAGATGATACTGGCTTTATAGAATACATTCAGGAGTATTCCTTCCTTCTCAATGTCATGAAACAGTTTAAGAAAAAGAGTTGTCAATTCTTTTTTGTAGGTCTGATAGAATTTGACTGTGAGTCTGTCTGGTCTGGGGCTTTTTTTTTTTTTTTTTTTACTGCTTTAGACTTGCTGCTCATTATTGCTCTATATAGGACTTCTATTTCTTCTTAATTCAGGCTTGGGAGGTTGTGAGTTTCCAGGAATTTATCCATTTCCTCAAGATATTCTAGTTTGTGCATGTAAAGGTTTTCATAGTAGTCATGGATGATATTTTGTATTTCTGTCTTATCAGTTGTTATGTTTCCTTTTTCAATTCTAATTGAGCTGATTTGAGTCTTTGTCTTCTATTTCTGGTTAATCTGACTACTGGCCTATCAATTTTCTTTATCTGTTCAGGGAGCAAAGTTTTTGTTTTGTCCATGTTTTGTATTGTTTTTTATAATTTCCATTTCATTTAGTTCTGCTCTGAGCCTTGTTATTTCATTTGTTCTGCTGGCTTGTGTTTTGTTCCTTCTTCTTTCTCTAGCTCCTCGAGATGTGAAAATAGTTTGCTGATTTGTGATCTCTTTCTCTTTTTGATGTAAGCATTTAAGGCTGTGAACTTCCCCTTAGCACTGCTTTATTGTATCCCATAGATTTTTGGAAGCTTGTGTTCCTTTTGTCATTCAGTTCAAAGATCTTTTGATTTTGATCTAAATTTCATCATTGACCCAAGGGTCATTCAGCAGCAGGTTGTTAATTTCCATGACATTGTGTAGATTTGAGAGTTTCTCTTGGAATTGATTTCTAGTTTTATTCCACTGTGATCTGAGAAGATACATAGTATGATTTTGATTTTTCTGAATTTGCTGAGACTTGTTTTGTGGCCTACCATATAATCAGTCTTGGAAAATGTTCCATGTGCTATTTAGAAGAATGTATATTCTGTAGTTTTTATGTAGAATGATCTGTAAATGTCTGTTAGATCCATTTGTTATGGAGTCCCTTTTAAGCCCAGTGTTTCTTTGTTGATTTTCTGCTTCAATGATCTGTCCAGTTCTGTCAGTAGGGTGTTGAAGTCCCTGGCAATTATGATGTTCCTATTTATTTCTTTGCTTAGATCTAGTAGAATTTGCTTTATGACTCTGCGAGCTCCTGTGTTAGGTGTACACATATTTAGTATATTATATCTTCTTGCTGAATTGTTCTTTTTATCATTAGATAATGACCATCTTTGTCTTTTCTTACCATTGTTGAGTTAAAGTCTAGTTTATGTGACATGAGGATAGCTACTTCTGCTTGTTTTCAGTTTCCATTTGCATGGAATATTTTTTTCCATCCCTTTACCTTGAGTTTATGAGAGTCTTTGTGGATTAGACATGTTTCTTATAGAAAGCATATCTTTGTTTTTTTATTCAGCCCTTCAGTCTGTCTGTATCTTTTAAGGGGAGCATTAAGACAATTTACATTCAGTGTTAATATTGATTTATGGGATCCTGTTCTATTCATTATGCTGACTGACATCTTGTTTTGTTTTCCCCCTTGTGCTACTGTTTTATAAGTGCTTTGAGCCTTAACTTTCAGTGTTTATACACTGGTAGGTATCTATTGTTCTGTTCCATGAACAGTACACTTTTGAACATTTCCTGCAGGGCAGATCTAGTAGTGAAAAAATCTCTTAGTGTTTGCTTATCAGGGAAAAACTTTATTTCTCCATTTATGAAACTTAGTTTTGTAGGATACAAAATTCTTGGCCTGGTGGTTGTTCTTTTTAAGAAGACTAAAAATAGGGCCTCAATCCCTTCTGGCTTGTAAGGTCTCTGCTGAGAAGTCTGCTGTTAGTCTGATGGATTTTCCTTTGTATGTTAGTTGTTGCTCTCATCTTACAGCTTGTAGGATTTTCTCCTTCATTTTGGCTTTGACCAAGTTGATGACTATGTGTCTTGGTGATTTCTTGTTTGCTATAAATTCTTCCTGTGTTCAATGACCATCTTGTATCTGGATGTCTGAGTCTCTGGTGATAACAAGTAAGCTTTCCTCAATTATTCCCTCACATAGGTTTTCTACGCTTTTTGTTTTTTCTTCTTCTCCCTCTGGGATAGCTGTGATTCTAATATTGGCCTGCTTTACATAGTCCCATATTTCTCTGAGTGATTGCACATTCTTCTTTATTCTTTTTTCTGTGTTTTTGATTGACTGGGTTAATTCAAAAGCCTTGTCTCCAAGCTCTGAGATTCTTTCTCATGCTTAATCTAACGTGTTGTTAAAGATTTCTGATGTATTTTGAAATTCCTTAAATGACTCTTTCATTTCTTTAAGTTCTGTTCTATCTTTTTTATGTTGTCTATCTCTTCAGAGAATTTTTCATTCCTGTCTTGAAATATTTTTTTGGAATCTTTGTGTTGGCTTTCACCTTTTCATCAACCCCATTCATCTTATTTGCCATCCATAATCTGAATTCCACATTTGACATTTCATGAATTTCTTTTGGTTGGAGTCCATTGCTGGAAACCTATTGTGATCCCTTGGAGTCCATTGCTGGAAACCCTATTTTTTCATGTTGCCAGAGTTCTTACACTGGCTCCTTCTCATCTGAAACCTCCTCTATTAGCCCAAGATAGCTAAGTTTGTAGTGTACCTGTTCTCTTTTACTGGGAGCTCTCCTACTTAGTGAAAAGAAGAAGAAGTTCCTGGATGGCACACTTGTGTCCTACTCTGGAAGACTGACCTGGCAGGAGAAGGTCAGATGCAGTGAGAACCTGTAAAGCAGCTGTTCTTCTGTGTCATTCCATTCCCCTATTGTTGCCTCAGTCCAAACCAGTGCTGTGGGATAGTCATGCAGAGTGGTGGGTTGGTCCCCCAGACCCCGATGAAAAGCACACATGGGAGGCCATTAGAGTCACTTCCCATGGAGGTCAGTGGTGTGGGAAATTGCTCTGCCAAGGTCTCTCTATAGCAGTGGCAGTGGCGGCTAGGCAAGACTATCTAGACAGTGGCCATGGGTATCAGGGCTGTGGATGTTTACTCCTCCCAGGTCCAGGAAGCAGTAGCCATCAGGGTCATGTTCCTTTTGAAGGATGTAGGGAAGAATAAATTCCATGTCTCTCTCCTAATTTCCAGTATTGCTGAAGATCCTAGGCATTTCTTGGCTTATAGAGACCTCACTTTAAACTCTGCATCCATTGTCACATGGCATTTCTCTCTCTGTGTCTCTCCTCCTCTTCTTATAGGCACCCTGGTCATATTAGATTAGGGGTGCTCCCTACTCTTGTACAATGTCATCTTAACTAATTTCGTTTGCAACAATCCTATTTCCAAATAAATTCATATTTGAGGTTCTAGGAAGAACACAAATTTTGAAAGATCACTATTCCACCCAGTACAGCATCTAAAAAGAGCACTTGGCCCATGCCAGATTGACAAGATCCAAGATGCATTTTCTTTACAGAATTTAAACAGTTTTGGTTCTTGTTTCTCTAACTCTAGGTTGGAGAAAATCACAAAAACCTAAACAACAAAGACTGGAGAGAGATCAAGGCAGCATTTATAGCAAAGAAAACGGAAAAGAACTTGTTCAGAAAATAATTATAGAATGCTTTCGGCAGTCTCCTTTATTTAAAAAAAAAATCCACATAATAAATTATAAAAGTTAGTCCTAGCTTATCTGTTATAACTAACAATGAAGGTTAATTGTGGGGCATAATTCCCCTCTAAGTTGTGTATAAATAATTGGCAGAGCAAATCGCCACTGAGCTGTGGATGATTTTTTCTCCCAGCGGTAGAGCCCTGAAGCAACTCATTCAAATTTTCTAAACCCTAGGACTCTCCCTGAGATTTGTTAATGCATCCTTTTCAACTCAATTAAATTCAGAGGATACTATTGGGAGAAGATTTTTTTTCTTTTAAAATTCTTAAACTAGAGCTAAAAAGTGAGTCCTAGTTCTTACCAAAATCATTTCCCATGGTCAATAATCATGCTTGAATATCTTCTAGTTTAAAAACTGCCTTCCCTTGACTCAACATCTACCTTAATCAAACAGAGGTCAGGGCTCATAAAAGTACTTTAAGCATGCCTTAGGAAGTTTTTCAGGGGTCCTTAAAAATTACATGCATATACTAGCAAACTGTTCACCAAAACTTTCCTCATTACACATACCAAATAGCTGTCTCCAGTTTCTATTACCAAATGATCTTCCTCAGGCTGAGCCAGGGTTTGCTTCTTGGATTTTCATTATTTGGTTTCCTTCTTGCTTAGCTTCCAGCCCCCCCTGTATTCTATTAACCATCTTCCATCCACTCTCTAATCCCATTCTTTTGGATAACCCTTATATTGGCAGTTAATCTCATTTATGGATACTGACCTATATGGAACTGAACTAATCCACCATTATGTGGATTAGTTCTATCTCACCATTAGCAGAGATCATTCATCATGTTAAAGTTATTCATGTGACTTCTTCCCTTGTGCCCCATACCATGAGTATGAAGATATCAATTCTCTTTTATCTCTTTGTTTAAAATTCTCATTTCTACTCTTTCATGTAATAAGTGTTTATCAGATTATTTAATTTTGATGAAGAGAAATGAAAATTATTACAAAACTTGAAGTATGTATGAACAAATTATTTGTTACACGGTAATACAAAAATCATTATTTACAGAGAAAAACAATGTAAAATATATAAGCAGTATGCTTGGAATAATAAAAAGATTACGAAAATCAAATAATGGCAAGGACCAGAATTCTCTGCCAAAAAATAAAAAAAAAATAAAAGTTAAGAAATACATGATGATAATCTTATTCAGAAGTCAGAAAACTTGAAAAGGTCAGAGATTTGGTACATTCAAGTAGACAATTATCTCTTTAAAATGATGGCTCAAGACATACTCTTAAAGATAACAAATTCTAGAACATTTTCCATAAAAACTGAGCCTTGAATTTTTGAGTACTAGAGATAGCAAAAAAAAAAAAAAAAAATGCATAAAATAATGTGTTCCTGAGGCATGCAATTAGCAAAGTTGAGATCTAGTGTTTACACAGATCCTGACTCCCATCAGCAGTGGAAACTACAATCTGCCCAAGAACAAAAAAGCAAATGTGTCCAAATCACAAGAGATGGAATTCTAGTGGGCATTCTATACACCTGCACACCTTCAGTGGCACAGTTAATGCCTAACTCATCACAAAAGGTGAAACAGTCCATCAATTTCATTGTGTAGAAAATTGAATAACTTTTCTATAACACAACATAAACATAAGAAATTGACTTAGTGGATGGCTTCCACATTATGATAGTTCTCCAACTCCCCATATTTAGATTACAGCATGATTTTCAAATATTACATATATTTAATTAAAGACTTTGTTTCAAGTGACTTAGCAACCTACATTCAAAACTCAAAGATTTGCTACAGTGGATGATGTTCATTTTAATGCACATTTATTATTTAAAGAATTAGAAACCAGAAAGCCCCGATATGTTTCTGAAATGGCAACATGTTAAAGCACTCTCTTTTTGTAGGAAACAGTCTAAGTTGACGTGTATGTTTAAAAGCAATTTGATCCATGAATTCACGTAATTTAAAACAAAGATAGCCTACCCAATACAAAATATAAGACATATAAATGTCTTTTACTCTATTGCCTTTGCCAATCTACTCTTCCTTAACATGAACAATATGTTTCCATATATTGAATAGTAATTTTAAAAGAAACCATAAATAAGGGTATATTATTCTCAGCTGACTTCCTGAATGCATTTTCCAGTGGTATCTTTTTTTTTCATGGTGTAAGTTTGCAATGAATCAAAATCAGGTGAAGGCTCTTGTTCATAACATAAACCGTACTTTCAGGGGGACACATGGCCTCAGTAAAAGCCTCATAAAATGAGTGCTTGCTATTCTTTGGGATTTCAGTCAGTGCACATTAAAAAGGCATCTGTAGTTGCTAACGATTTTATATCCTCTCAGTGGAAGTTAACAGTGGCCAGAGACGTGGATACATGTCTACCAAAGCCCATGAACCACATCTATAGAGCTGGTAAGGGATTAGTTTAAAAAAAAAATTTCAACATCTCATTGACAGGACTGTCAGGGAATTTACCCAAAAAAGTTTTCTTTTTTTCTTTCTCTAGTTTTTTTAAAATTTTACATTCTGAGACTTATAGACAGTAATTCCAAATGATCCACTGAAATTTAGCTACACGATTAA
Source organism: Propithecus coquereli (assembly GCF_000956105.1). Taxonomy (NCBI): domain Eukaryota; kingdom Metazoa; phylum Chordata; class Mammalia; order Primates; family Indriidae; genus Propithecus; species Propithecus coquereli. Next base: position 8,981,918 of record NW_012149396.1, on the reverse strand, counting down.
TTTCTAACATTCTCACTTGAATGCCCAAAACAGCTATGGCCATGAGCAATTGGTGTAACTACTCACATAATCAAACCCCACCGAGGTGCAAAGGGGAGAGAGGAAGGTCAGTTGGGAAGTTATTGCAACACTAAAGGTGTGTGGTGTGATGAGTTGGAAAGGAGGTGGGAGCAATATAAATAAAAAGGAGAGAAGATAGGTAACTTGGGAGTGTTATTTTATTTTCCCAGAGAATTGAGTTTGCCTTGATTAGTGAATCAATAAAATCAGTCACGCTTCCGATAAAAAAAATTTTTTTTTTAAATGTGTACTTAAAAAAAAAAAACCCTCCCAAACATACACTAGGATGACTCCTCAAGACCAAATATAAAAAACAATCTGCCTTAATTTTACACAGTAATGTATTGACACTTCATCCCAATGGGAGATTGGCTCCTACGCAGATCATTTAGCACTATAATTTGAAAAACTCTTCCATGGCTACA
>NW_012149396.1:8979343-8980643 GCF_000956105.1 Propithecus coquereli | reverse complement strand
TTATTCTCATTAAGATAGTGCCAACTTGCTATATGAGAAATTTGGAATCTGTTTTTCTTTTACACCTCTGTTATATAATAGATCTATACCACATGTTAGGGAAAAAAAAGAGTTTTACTAGAAAAACTAAGTGTCAGTTTTCCACAGAGTTTCATCTTTGACCTTCTGCTCTTCCCACTTTCCATGGACAATCTTGTCTAAATACATGCCTTCACCACCTACCTATATTTTTTTAAATTCAAGCTTGAATTATATTCTCTGCCTTAATATCATATCCTAGATTTTCCACCTGCACTTCAACTCATCAAAACCAAGCTTATTATCATCCAATTCTTGTGTCAAATTTATACTCTTTGATCTAATTTTCATTTATAATTGTTGACACTTCTACCCACTGAGTTGCCTACATCAGAAATCTAAGAATTATTCAAGAGTCTTCCTTATTTTTGTCTTGCCTTGTTCGGTCCTAACCATTTTAGCTTCTGAATGTTTCTGGAATAACGAAATACCCTTCACTTCCATTCTTATTCTGGCAACTCCAGTGGAAACCTGATTTGAAGATTCGAATATTTCATCACACTTCCTGGAAATTGCACAGCTTTGGAACTTATGTTATTCCAATCTGTTGTTTACTCCACAGCTAAAGTGACCTTTCCAAAAACATATTGCTTAAATTTTTCAGTGTCTTACGAATAAGATAAAGTTCAAACTGTTTGGTATGATACTTAAAGCTCTTCAGAGACTACTGGCTTTCCACTTCTAAGCCTTATTATTTATTCTTTTTTATACAGAATTATTCTCCATTACCACATTTCTGTGCTCCTTTATAATGGTAAATTTTCACACATCTTTCAATACTCTTCTAAACCATCACCTCTTCTTTGAATCATTTCCTGACCTAGACTATCAAATTCATGCAGTTAGAGATGCCTTCCATTGTACTCTTCCCGCACCCAATCCATACCTCTATTATATCACAAATTACTTTGAATTGTGCTTATTTACTTTTCATCTTTCCCATCATGCTATACTCCCAGACACTCTTACAAATGGTGAAACTAAAGCAGTTAAGAACTTATGAAGAAGACCGAAAAAGCAATTACAGCAACAACAAAAATAAATAAATGGGACCTGATCAAATTAAAAAGCTTCTACACAGCCAAGAAAACTACCACAAGAGCAAACAGACAACCTACAGAATGGGAGAAAATACTCACATGTTACACATCCAATAAAGGGCTGATAACTAGACTCTATATAGAACTCAGGAAAATCAGCAAGAAAAAAAAATCAAACAACC
>NW_012149396.1:8976717-8977925 GCF_000956105.1 Propithecus coquereli | reverse complement strand
TAATATGCTCAAATTAAAAAAATAAAAAATGGCTTTTAAAATAAATAAATAAAAAGATGGCAAACCACCCTCACTTCCCTATTCCTCCCACTGACTATTAATACATCTAAAAACTCTGCACATTTAGTTGCACTCTACCACTGCCCAGTGGTGTCAAACCACCACCCAATGCCAGTGAGGCCAGACCCTTCCAGCCTTCCTCCAGAACCACCCCAGTAACAAGGCACTCCTGTCCCACCCAGCCAGTGTGATGTCAGCTGAGGCTTAGTGAGGAGCCACAACTCTCACCCCTGTTCAGTAGTAATGGAGAGACCTTCCTCCTCTCCTATTCCCAAACCCCTCATGTCAATGGAGGACAATTGGAAAATCTAGACCTCCTCCCCTACCTGGCAGTGACAAGGTCATGCTGTCTGTCTTCCCCTCCTGGCGTGGTGTCCTACAAAGCCAGGTGAAACAGGAGATTTAGATTCAAAGTTATCTAACTTAATACCCCACATGTCCAAATTTCAATTAAAAAATCACTTATACCAAGAAGTGGGAAAATCACAACTAATAAGAGCAAAAAGGCAATCAAGAGATGTCAACAGTGAGATGACAGAGAGGTTACAATTGCCTGACCAAAATTTTAAAGCACCAATCATGAAAATGCTTCAAAGAGCAAATACAAACACACTTGAAAAAAGTAGAAAAAATAATCTCGGCAAAGAAATAGAGATTATAAAGAAGAACCAAATGGAAAATTTAAGAACCAAAAAATACAATAACTAAGATTTAAAAACTCATCGAATGAGCTCAACAGTAGAATGGAGAGGACAGAAGAAAGAATTAGTGTACTGGAAGGACAAGAGAAATTATCCAATCTGAACAACAGAGGGAAAATAAACAGGAAAAAAAATGAACATCTTCAGGGACCTGTGAGACTCTTAAGAAATATTCATGTCATTGGAATTGCAGAACAAAGGGAGAGAGAGGGTGAAGGTAGAAAAAATATTTTTAAAAATAATGTCTAAAAATTTCCCAAGGTAGAATTCTGTAAACTCTTTTCTTTTACATGTCAGATAACTAATTTGACTAGCGTATTCCAATTTCATTTACTTCTCTTGGAGTTAACCTCAGCTTGTCTCAGCCAGAACATTTTTATGGTGTTTTTACTCATGCCTAACAGTGATTCAAGGTAAGCAATATTTATAAATACATAAAAATAAAAA
>NW_012149396.1:8965501-8974507 GCF_000956105.1 Propithecus coquereli | reverse complement strand
ATGTGCCCATATGCACAGAAAGCCACAGCTTCCTCCCCAAGATCCACTGATTGTTATAGCTAACTACATGTTAGCTTTAATTTGATTATATAGCTCAGGAATGACCATTCCAGGAAACATTTCTGACCCCAGCCTTACCTTTTCCAGTTTGCTTATTTACCCCACCCGCTGTGCTCCCATATTTCTTTTGTACGTGAGCAGAAAGACTCTTCCCCATCACTGTATTTCTCTTCCCTTGGCTGTCTCTCCCACTAGATTGTGTACCCCTTTAGGACAAATATTCTTTTCTGTCCTCAACACATAATAGTTTCTGACAAATGGTCACTTTTAATTTTTTTCTTGGATTAATAATAATACAAACAAACATAGGTAACATCTACTGCATGCTCACTATGGGCCCAGCACTGCGCTAAGTTCTTTGCATGTATTCATTCATTCAGTTCTAACAACAACCTTACGGTATTGGTACATTTATTATTTTCATTTTACATTTTGCATTTTATGTATGGAAATTCTGAGGCTCCAGAACTTGCATCCTTAAGTAATATGCCAGAATGCTACTCTGAATTAAGAAATGCATGGATGGACAGATGGACAGATGAATGGATAGATGGATGGTTGGACAAACATACAAATAAGTAAGTCTACCTGGATACTTAGTCATTGAAGCATATGTTATACAATATGTGAAAAGTTATGGGGTATGTATGAAATATACAAGGATAAAAATACATGTTTACTCTTCTCAGTTCACTTGTATTGTTGTAGGGAGCATAAAATGGACACAAATAACCATAATACAAATTAGAAAACAATAAAATACAATAGAAAGATGTTTATAAAGTGTTATTGTTAGAGTGAAGCTACATTCGACAAAAACAATTAGTTTAAGCTTGAACACCATTTATTTTTTGCTTATTCAGTTTTTCATCAACAAACATGAATTCAGTGCATAGTATGAACTGGTTATATAAGGGAGATAAAATGGAGCAAGGCATTCTGATCTCTTGATTACTGAAAACAAGTTGAAATTACTATTTTTAAGTGGATAGGAAGCAATTTATTTCCTGCAATTTCTGAGGGTGGAAAAGCAAATTTCTCATTTGTTCTCAAGAGACCACTGTAGTGAGTACTTTCAGTTTTGCAGCTATTAGTCACCTTTATTATGCACAGTATTGAGACAGCCTTAAATACTGGTAAAATAATCCAAAGCTTCAGATAGACAGGCTAATTATTCTATATAGTAATGTTTTTCTTTTTTGTGTAAATTGGTGGGAACAGAGATGGCAACAGATTTAGGGGAGATTATGTCAACTGATTTTTTTTCTTGTTTGTTTATTTGTTTTACTAATGAACCAGAAGAAGGAACCTCAAAGTAGCTTGGGCTTTGAGAACCAAGGGCAGGGTCAAGGGAGATTCTCACAGGGGAAAAGAGTGAGTCTCAGGGATGCAAAGGCAATGAAAGGCTGACATGAAGAGATTGCAGTGGACACCACATATGCCATAGGTGATGGCCTGTGGGACCATGTTACCTACACCCAATTTTCAATATTCCTCTTTTGCAAAGTGTTAGAGTGACTAACATCTGCTAATTCCCCACGGCCTCTCCTAGTACCTGCGGCCCTAGTCCGGTGCTTAGGTAATACCTACACAGCCATGTGGAGCAGCAGACCAGAGAAGAACAGGCAACAACCAGCACAGAGGCCCTGCTCCAGGACCCTCAGCACTAATTGGGACGAGGCCAGCTCCCTGGGTAGTGCTGGGTGGGGCTTTGGCTATAATACTGTGTTTGCACGTTAAAGGAAAGGATGATCCCAAAGCACTGAAAACTTGAGGATACTTCAGTTCTCACAAATAAATATGATATTTTCTCTGCTCTCAAAGGATTCATGGTCTTGGGCCTTAAGGAACAAGTAGAATTCAAACTTATTCTAGACAAGTGGGAAAGTTTGAGCAAAGGCAAGAAAGTGGAAAATCGCAGAGCATGCAGAGGTTTTTTTCTCCTTTTAATTAGGAGAATAAAAGGCTTTTCTCTGTTCTAAAAAACTTACTTAAAATGTATGTTTGGAGCATAATCCATTTATAAGCTAGGAACTTCTTGCATAAATTAGAACAAAACAAATGTACTAAATCTTCACAGATGCATGGCCAGAAAGAGACATTTCTACTTGAAAAATGAAAACATAAACAAACAATTCTTTTCGGTTGCTAATTTTCAGTCAGTAATGAGGTGGCATATTTTAATTCCATAAATTTATTTACATCATAATCCATCATTATCAAGAACCATTTATAAGCCGGGCGCAGTGGCTCACGCCTGTAATCCTAGCACTTTGGGAGGCTGAGGCGGGTGGATCGTTTGAGCTCAGGAGTTCAAGACCAGCCTGAGCAAGAGCAAAACCCCGTCTCTACTAAAAATAGAAAGAAATTAGCTGGACAAGAACCATTTATAGGCTCAATCTAGAGTATATTTTAAAATGTTTAAGTGGTCTTGTTTAATTAAAACATATGATTGTAATAAATCTTGCCTGTTCATTAATCCACAGGTTTTCTAAGACTTTTCTAATGTTAATATTTGCCTAAAGGTATTATAAAAACAATAAGTAGGATAATAATAGTGACATACGAGTGCTGTCCAGGAAATATCCAGCCATTGTTAATACAGTAAGAATGGTTACATGGCTGGATACTTTCCGGACAGCCCTCATATATCTGGTATTCACACAAATATCACTTTTAACAATGTTTTAAAAATTTGCATAGCTATGGTTCTTATAATGCTCAAAGGTCTTTCCCATTATCACAAAATTTTTATAAGAATGGCTGGACAAGAGACATCTACATTTTTCAAAAGAGGACACTAGCTGCAGAGTCCCACTTATTTGTTTTATCTCTCAATGCCTAATCCAGTGCTCTTCCTAATATGCCACAATGCCTCTCTTGTGTCTATGGTGATCCCAGGTTTAGAGGGTCCTCCCCCAAAACAAATCACACCTAATCAGATCATTTGAATTATGAATTTGTATTGAATTAACTGTATCTTTTAAGAAATCAATCCTGTCTTTGATAATGTTTATCTGTCAATTCAAGCAATGTAATAAGTCTGGGAGACAAGCAGAGATTGGGAAACACACCCATTCATAGTCTGGAGGAATTAATCTGTTGCTAGCTAACAAATATTTATTTATACTCCAAATCTGTAAAGTGTTTGAGATGCTTTGTGAGTTACACATAGAAGAATAAGCCACACATTTTAAAGCACTGCCTTTAGCCAAAGCAATAATGCCAGCCCTAGTTTTTCAGTTGTATTGTATTCAAGGTGAAATCAATATCTCCAGAGGCTGATTATAAAGAAGTAAGGAAGAATGTCAACTTGAATTGACTTAACAAAGAAAATAAAAGTAATTATGAAGGTACGACAAACCCAAAATTGGCAAGAAACTTGCCAGATAAATTTTCTCATCAGCATGTCTGTTTCACACTCTAAGCAACATGACCTACGCTAATTGGGACCAGCAAGGAAATACTGCCACTTTTTTCTTTCTTTTTTTTTTTTTTCTATTTTGAGGAAATCATGTTGAATACATGGAGTAAGTGAATATAAAATATGAAAAACCAGAGTTGTAGAGGCCACATGAAAAAGTGCAGATGGCATGTTTTCAGACATAGTCATTTTTTAATTGAGACGACTGCTCTTTACTAGTAAGTGACGCTCTTGAGAAAGAGAATTAACTTTAACACATTTAACTTATCTCAGATGTGAGAGTCTGCCTGACAGGCACATGTGAGTACCAGTCTCCAACACAGAGGATGAGAAATGAAGTAAATACAGCCAACTTCATTATTTACAGACTGTTCGACTCTCACAGGCAAGGACCAAGTCCATCTACCTTGTACTGCCAAAGCCTGACCTAAGAGGTTGGCATTTAGTAAGCACTCGGTAAACATTTTTGAATGCATGAATCAACTGTTCCGGCAAAGTTAATTTTCTGACTAGCTAAGATTTATAATAGGAACCTATGTGAATTGCCAATTTTTAAGGAATTAGGATACATGAAACTGCATTTAGCCCCAAAGTATTTCTGATCATTTTCTTTTATCACTTAAAATATTCATTAAAAACTTCAGAGTCACTCAGTGTTTTTAGGTACCACATTATTGCATAATGTTTGGATTATTTACAAATTAATGAAGTATTAGATTATTAGGTTGTCTACAAGTTATAGTTTTAGGATAAGTCAACTCATATTTGAATAAATTGGATAGAGCATCATTCCTCACCGTAGTGTGACCTAGATTTGATATCTAAGTTTACTTTACTCTCTTCTCAGTGACTTGACTCCTTTCATTTTCCTAGGACCATACCCAGAGTGGTTTATCCACTTAACTGATATATTTTTATTAAGCCCATTTTATGCACTGGAAGTGGAGTGGCAAACAAAACAGACAACACTCCCTGCCTTCACTGAGTTTACTTTCTACTTTAAAAAAGACAAACAGTAAATACATTAATAATCAAAATATGTACTTGGTGAGTGTGAGAGAGTGATATGAGCTATGAAAAGAAAATAAAGTGAGGTAGGGAGAAGGGGTGTATACGAGGAAAGAAAGTGCAATTTTAAATAAGGTAGTCAGAGACTGCTTCGCTAAGGTGCTGTCTGAACACAGACCCCCAGGAGGTGAGGCAGGTGACCATGTGACCAGCTGGGGGAAGAATGTTTCAGGAAGATGGATCAGAGAGTGCAGAGACCTTAAGGCATGAGCTTGCCAGATACATGTTTAAGAAGCAGTAAGGAGGCAGGAAGGCCAGAGATGGTGTGAAGGAGAGTGGTCCTGGGACTGGGCCTAGGAGATGAAGCCACGGAGGCAGTGGTTGTGCCGTCTGTGTGATCCTGAAATGCTATCATGTGGACTTTGACTTTTTACTCTAAGCAAAGTGTGTAGCTGTTGGAGAGTGTGAACAGGGAAGCAATGTGATCTGAATTTTGTTCAAAGAATTGCTAATGCTACTGCAATGAGAATAGAGGGTAGAGACCAGAAGGAAAGGAGGGAGGAAAGTTAGGGGGCACCATGATAATCCAGGCAAGAGATGATGAGCCAATTATGAGACGAAGGAGTCAGGAATACGGAGATCAAAATACGAGCATGATTATTGGTTAAAAACTCAGTCGGAGACAGTGAAGACAACAGTGAGTTTCCTGTTCTGAATCCCATATTTATCTATCTAGTCAGAGGGAAAACTGGTCAAACGAGCCAGGCTTGTAGCTATGCCAGGGTAGACCAGAACACATGCTCTTGCCCAGCAAACAGTAAGAAGGCAGAAAAGGTCTAAGCCAGATTCCTTGTCTCAGTGACATAATTTACTCCTTTCCTTCTGGAGAGGAGCAAGTGAGAGTTAGAGGAAAGCTAGAAAGGTACTATAACAGTGACCCCTCCAACTGGAATCAAGAGGAGAGAGGAATATATTCCTCCCCATCCCATTTTGCTTTTTGTTCACTCAATGCATTGGGTTTAACCACTAATACTGTAATTAAGCAAGGGTATTGGGCATCCCTTAGGGAGAGAAGGTCAGTAGCCCATCAGGACAGTCCTGTTTCCAACCAAAGCCAACCCCTGCTCCATTGTGGATCCACCTTGCACTCCTGGTGAGCTGGGTAGAGTTTACTCCCACAATGCTCTGAAATGAATATTAATTAAATCAATTCAGAATGAACTTTCTCAAGACTGGGCATTCCATTTCTGTTCTAGTTCTTATCCCAAATTATTTCTAGCCAAATTGTCCAATGCTCATCAGAATTTCTGCAATAAGATTAAATGATAATATAAAGATATCCCATATGGTAAAATACAACAAACTAAAAATACCCCAAGTTTTGGTACAAATCCCATCTTATAAAATTCCCAGGGAAATAATAAAATCTAAAGATTAAATCTATTTGAAAATAAAAAGACTAAAATGTCTAAATTCAATGGATGCAAAGTCTGAAATGAAATTATCTTGTCTTTGTGAGTTAAAAGTCCAAGAAATGAACATCTTCCTCAATTTCATATTCTGTTCAACCTAAACAGAGAGGATTTTTGTAGCCCATGTGTACTGGGAGTTCTTTGAGCAGCTATGGCCTGAACTATCTCCATGAAATGGATTTCTACAGGTCACAGTTATACTTGTTCAATATTGAGTCTCTCATAAACTTCGCTTTTAATGAATTCAAAGTGTCAGTAGTCCACTTAAGGCTACCACACCTTAGCTAGGTGCAGTGGTGCAAGCCCATAGTCCTGGCTACTTGGGAGGCTGAGATGGGAGGACCACTTGAGCCCAGTAGTTCAAGGCCAGCCTGGGCAACAAAGTGAGACCCGATTTCTCAAAAAAAAATTCTTTTAAAGACTATCACATCTTAGCCCCATCCCTCTAAAATCCCAAGCAAATCTATGTTCCTGGAACTCTGTACTTAATGATGTCAAAAGCCACAACAGACATTCAGTATTCTCAGAAGAAAGGTGAAGGCACAGAGAAAACCTTCCTGGTTTCTACCTTCTCAGGATGTCATTTCATTTATGTTAATTGTCAAGGGTTCATAACAGAAACCAAAATAGACAAGTGGGACTGCATCAAACTAAAAAGTTCTACACAACAAAGGAAACCATGAACAGAAAGAAAAGGCACCCTACAGAATGGAAGAAAATATTTGCAGACCATATATCTGATAAGAGGTCAATATTGAAAATATATAAGGAACTTCTAAATAGCAAAAAAATAAATAACTAGATTTTTTAAAGGGTAAAGGACTTGAATAGACATTTCTCTAAAGAAGACATACAAATGACCAAGACATTTAAAAGATGCTCAACGCTCACCAACAGTGTGCAAGTGTTCAAATTTCCCCAGATTATTACCAACACTTGTAATCCTTTTTTTTTCTTAAATAGCCGTCCTGACATGATATCTCATTGTGGTTTTGATTTATACTTTCCTGATGATTATACTTATAATAGCTGTGAAAAATACATGAACTAGTGATACAGGTATCGACATAGATGGATCTCACTAAACTGACATTGAGCAGGAGAAAGAGAAGCATAAAAGAGTAATACAATATCCTTATTTATATAAAGTTTATAAACATGCAAATCTAGGCTGCACATATCACTTAGGAATGCAAACTTATATAGTATAATTATTTTTTAAAAGAATACGCGGCATGATAAACTTCAAATTTGGGATAATGGAAAGAGAACACTGGGAGCTTCAACTAATTGGTAATGTTGTATTTCTTGGACTGTATGTTATGAACAAAGATATTCATAGTATCACAGTTCAAACGTTTTCTGCATATATTAAATGCGTCATAGTATTTTTTAAAAAGATTCTTAACCTCCCTCATAATTACAGAAATGCAAATATTACAGAGGTTTAATTACCTAGAAAATATATTTCTGTGGAAGCTTTCAATTTCTAAGGCATTTCTTTCTCCAAGCTGATGAAGTAAATCAATGTTCACACTTCACAAAGCTTTTGATACACAGAATCCTAATTTGCAAAGATTAATTTAGCATAAATTAAAAAATAATTCATTCTGTTCATGAAGGCCATTCTTCAAACCTAATGGGCTTTGCCAGTCTGTGATGAGCACGCAGAATGCATTTGTACAACTTTTTTGGGAAATTTACAGATGTAATTGAATGTACTCATGATATATTCAATTGATTTATTAAAACAAACTTTTTAATATATCCTATATTAAAACGTAGTAAAATTCTCACAGGTCAATATTTCAGTGCCAATATTGTATAGCCTACGTGTTTGAGTTCAAAGTAACCAGATATCATTGACCATATACATATTAAAAAGGAAATTCTGAAGAGATATTTAAAAAAACAACTTATGCTAAATCAAGAGAATAGAGTAGGCTTATTCAAATGAGCAGATCATTTGTTTTTAACCATTTAAGATGGCAAAAGGGAAGTAAAGCAGCATGGCTGGGTATGGAGTAAGCATAAAATCTCATCTTGAGGATTTAAAAAGTTGAAGATTAGAGATCTCAGGTAACTTGTGTATTGCCAAACAGCCAGAGAGTAGCCAAATCAGTGTGTAAGTTCCATTCTTTATTTCAAATTCCACGCTATCTGGCCTAGAGAACACGTAGCTAATAAGTAGAAATCTATGCATATGAGTTCTCTTGTCTATGTTTATGGCATGTTTCAGACTATATATTAGAAAAGACAGGTTTCTTTGTCATATGCATACTAAAGATTATACAATTATAAAACTGATTTTTTTAAAACAAGGATGATAATATCCTTCTTAAAAGAATTGGACCCGTAAATACATTCAGGACTTTAAAAAAATAAGCAAAAATAAGCACCTGCCAAGCGTACAATTGGAAAATCATTGGCCTAGGCCTCAAAAATCCCATCCATTCTAGACATTGCCACCACTTGGGTGGCAGAGAAAGAGGGGAGTATATATGAACAATTTGAGGTCCCTTGGAAGTCCATTTCTCTGGCTCTCAACAGAAGGTTAGAGGCCGGTCACCAATAAGCCTTCATTATTTATTACAATATATGAAGATCTGCTTTATCTTCCAGGCACAGAGCTAGGTTCTGGTGACTTCAAAATTAATAAAACAGAGCCTCTACCTTCACAGATTAGTGTATGAGAGACAGTTGTAAAGATAAATGATAATATGTTGTGTTAGAGCTATAATAGGGGCACATTAAAGGCATTTGGAAGTAAAAGAGAAGCCTGAATCTTTTTGGAGATACCAAGAATATTTCACAAAAGTAATGGTTGATCTTTGTCTTGTAATGGTTGTTAAACTTTCAAACCACAGATTTCAAGGGTTTCTTCTCAGACTTGTGACATTATTTATGGGATTGCTGGATTTAGCAAATCAAAATATGGGACTTCTCAGGTAAGTTTTAATTTCAGATAAACAATGAATAGTTTAATAGTATAAGTATGATTATTCATTATTAATCTGAAATTAAAATTGAATGGACATCTTG
>NW_012149396.1:8963707-8965186 GCF_000956105.1 Propithecus coquereli | reverse complement strand
CTAACAGATAAATATCTTCTTGACGTTAGTAACATACCCAACCAATATTGCTGTTATATTCTCAAATAACGTTAGCAACTTATCAATTACGGCAGCTGGTTCGCCAATATCTTGAAAACAGCAGTGACTTGTTAACTAGAGAATGTCAATGTTAATTTCATGTGAGTCATATCAGTGAAGCTGCTTGTGAAGCTATGTACAGCCCAACAGTGTTTGTAGTAATGAACAATAGAGGCTGTAGAAATTCTGATATCCATCATCTTAATTTTAAAAGTCACATTCTAACCACTAATTTTAATACCTCTCACCTTCAGACATTTCCAGAGTGGCTTACAAGTCAATTCATCCTAGAATTTTATTACTCTAGCAATGAAGTGTGATGATTGAAATAAATTATTCTTATACTCTGAGAATCTGTACTACTATGAATAGTTTTTTAAAAAATAAGCTGGAAGAAATTTAGCAACAAATAGTAAATAAGATAAAACGAAAAACAGTACCCAAAATGATAATGCAAGTAAAATTATTTATATGAAATCTTGTTAGTCAGTAATTTTTATTACTAAGGGACACATCGAATACAGGACTAGAGATGATCTAGTCAGTAGTTTGTTTTGTTATTATTTCTGCCATCTCATTAATAAAAATGCCTCAAAGATCTTAAAAGTTTATGTTTATATCTAACTTAATCAGTATATGTTTTACAGAAAATAAAGCACATGTATTTGATTTTAATAAATGTTCATATAGTATTTAGTATGTGCCCAAAACTATTCTTAACATTCTATTATTTTTTTTTAATTTCAGCTTATTATGGGAGTACAAATGTTTAGGTTACATATATTGCCTTTGCCCAACCCAAATCAGAGCTTCATGCGTGTCCATCCCCAAGAGGTGAGCACAGCACCCATTAGGTGTGAATATCCCCATCTCCTCCTCCCCTCTCCCACCTGCCCGACACCCGATGAATGTTACCACTATATGTGCACATAAGTGTTGATCAATTAATACCAATTTGATGGTAAGTCTATTCTTAACACTAACTCACTGACTCTTTCGTCAAAATATTGATGGGGAAAAAGTGGCTCAAAGAAATTCAGTAATTTTCCCCAAATCGTATAAACTAGAGCAGGACCAGGATTAATACCTAGGCAGGCTGGCTGCAGAATATGGCTCTTAGCTCTAATGGTAGGCTGGCTCTCCCACATCAAAGTATTGGTAGCATTAATTTACAACTGGATTCAAATGCATCTAGGCAACTATCAAGCATCAACCCCAAGGCAGGTACTTTACCTAGGTGATCTCAATTCCTTGCACATCACGGGGAGTGGGGTTCTATCATCCCCAGGTCATTGGCAAATCCCAGAGCGATTGAGAGACTTGAGAAAGATCATAATAGACAGTGACGGCCAGACCCTAGGTTTCAACCAAGGCCTCAATGGCTTCAAAATGTAATAATTATACATTTTTAACATTTTT
>NW_012149396.1:8960417-8962622 GCF_000956105.1 Propithecus coquereli | reverse complement strand
ATTTGGGATTATACATTTCTTTGAAATTAACTTAATAGGTCGATACTATGGGGAAGAAAATATATGAGACAGTTTCTGTCCTTAAATTGCTTATCCCATGATAGGAAAGACAAATATATATAAAACTGTTAGGGAGATACACAGTGGGAAATAAAGGAAGTTTCTTAGTGTGTACTGGGCAACACAGAACCCTGCTTTAAATTGGTTACTGGTCTTTGAGTTTAATGGATCATTTTAAAACCCCATTGTAGCCCTGTGGTCTGCAGAGTCCTCAGGGAGACTGAAAACAAAGGAAAAGCTCACACAGTGGGGCCTCTCAAATCCAGCTCAGAGCACCAATGCATTAAAAAAATAATCTCACCAAACCACTACATTTGCAATGAAGAGCATAGAAAAACAATCCTCATCATTAAATAAAATAGAAACGCATACAAGTGCTTCATTTGTGGAAATGATTCTCATGCCAGTTAAATCTTCCAGTGGCTTCTCCCATCAAGCCTAATTTCACTATTTGAAGAAATCTCCCTTGTCTCTATCAAAAAAATAAAATAGAACTGAAATAATCAAGTAACCCATAACCTTTCTAAAAATAATGAAACCACACTTGAAATCCCTATACCATCTTACTAAGCACAATATTGAGGATCTTCTATTTAAACTGAAAAATAGATTTGTGAAATGCAATTAATGGATTTTTCAGCTCAAGCGCAGCTTCCCAAAGGCTTCCTTATGTCACCAATTTGAAAGATGTGTGATGAAAACAATTGTGTGTGTTGCTGGGAGTGGATGTATGTGTGAATGTAAGACAAATATATGTGATATTAAAGAATCAAAGTTGAATTATCTGTAAGCTATATTTTGATTCAGAGGATTAATTTTCTGTATCCCACCTCTTCATCAAATTTCCTATCCACAATAAGAAACTACCCACAGCAAGGAACCAATTCATGCTGCTTTCAAGGCTGGTTTTAAAGGATTTCCATTTGTATAAAGTATTTATTCTATGTTGCAGCAAGCTATATCCAAAACCTCTTGTCTGTTTGGATCTCTGCCACCACAATATGCAGTGTTGTTAATATTGTAACAGCTAGCCGTCAGTATCATTACCCAAGCCAAAATGTGTTAAATTGTTTTCACACATGTGGTGTGCTTTTGGAGGCTGCGCATAAGTGAACAAATAGGAACCCTTCTGGGAATACTGAGCATTGTAAAAAATTAATAGATAACATTGTAATCGTAACTTGTATGTGATGGATAAAAGCCATAGAATATTAATAGAATTAAGCAATTACTATTTTAGCATAGGCTGTGTAACTGAGTCACTATGAAACCATGGAAAATGTCTCCTTTCTCTCAACCTCGCTTTCTCTACCTGAAGAAGAAAAGACTGATCTCCTAAGGGATCCCCATAAACCCTCTATCTCTAACATGCTATAGCTTTCAATAGACATAATATGAAATACATCATTACATGGAGAAAAAACAAGAGCCACATACTGCTGCACCAAAATCATTAATCACTTGGCTCAATGGATCATCCAGATGAGGCAGACATCAGTGCAAACGACGTAATATGTTCAGCAGAGAGGGAGCCATTCTAAAAACAGCACATCTAATATATCACTCCTTTATGTACTTAGTGGTGCTATTAGAATCTGCAGAATGTGCAGCAGCAAATTTCATCACTTCATATGGAGACTTTTCTCTCCCAAACTGTAACACTCTACCAATTTTTTGAAATGAATTACCAGCCTCAGATAACACCATGATGCCTTCTATTATCTCTGCCTGTCTTTTGACCTACTTTCAGTGCTCTTAGCTCCATGCTGTTCTCAATGCCTTGAAAGCTCTTTGCTTTCCTCTTTGCTTAGTGAAGTCCTTCTCCCGCTTCAGAACTCAGCTCCAGCAACACTTTCTCAGGAAATCATCCTGGGACCACCCTGCTAAGTCCAATACACATGGTATAGGCATGAATATGGGTGTGAACCTCTCCTTGGTAACAAGTGTCACATGCTCTGTTTTAATCTTAAATTAATGCTGCTTCCCTCATAAGGCTGTCAACACTAGGAAGGGAGGGATCAAGCCTGTTTTAATTATCACCTCGTACAATGAGCAACAAATAGCGAACCCACCATAAGTATTTTTGAGTGGAAGGATATTATAGTCTTTACTACTACTATTATAACACAATATAACAACAAATTT
>NW_012149396.1:8943434-8945147 GCF_000956105.1 Propithecus coquereli | reverse complement strand
TGGAAGAATAGGGAATGTTTGACCCTAAGAAGATTAGGAGTCAAAATAGGAGCCATTATATCTGACTTACTGAGCAAATAAGCAACATGTACTGTAAATGGAAGCCCAGAAACTGGACATCCATCTCTAAGGCATTTGTGGAGAGAATTTATGCCTTTAATAGGTGTTAGATTAGATGTATACTATTAATAGATGCCTTTAAACTTCAAGATTTCATATGCCTTTGGAATCTAATAAGTACAAAGGTGAAGATAAATATTTGAGGGAATTTAAATAGAAGAGGGAATTTAACTAAGTAGAATGGTGAAATGCTGCAAAATGGAAGAGCATGGAGTATCCAAGTATGAATCCAGCCAAGCAATCCTTGCCATCTGTCCTTGCCTGCCTCCGTATTCTTACGGAGCATTCGTGTGAACAGTGGTCAGTGTGTCTGTTCAATTGCTGTGCTTCCTCCAGACAAGACTCCCTAGGTCACAAATGTGTGTGTGCCTCAATTTAGAAAAAAACTTTATAAATTAAAGATGCTATTTGCACAGAGGCAGCCCAAAAGACTATCTTTTTCTAGAGAGCTGATTCACTTGTCATTATATATCGGGGGCTTCCAAAATGTCATGCATGTGTTGACCCCCAGGATTTGCCAAGATGATCCACTGTGGCATGGGGAAAATTAGTGCGTTAGTTGTAGACGTATCAAAAATTAAGACTGTTTAAGCCTTACTAACATTTACTATATGGATTGAATTGATGTATACCATATAGTCAAGTGTCAAGGAGGACACAGGAGAAATCTGTGGGAGGAGTGGACGTTCTGCCAGAAGGGGGCCCCAAAGATGAGGTCTTTACTCCTTATTTGTCATCCAAATACAAGGGGGTATTTTTGTTAAATGTGTTTATAGAATGTATTATTTCAACTATTTTACTTCAAATTGTACAAACAAAATTTGTCCTCACAAAATGGACACAGCTTAAAAATCTGTCCACAAAGACACCACAGGTGGCCGATGATATTTGCAGTGTAAGTACATGTAATCAAGACAATGTCAGAGCTGATATTTTTCCTATTGAGAAAATAAGCTCTTTATCACCCCCATTCAAGGGTAAAATAATCATCATTTAATGAGGCAAGACAAGATCCTCAAATTCTGATATTATCAAGAAAACTAAAGTATGAATTTGCACCCAGTATGGCCAGTGATAAGTCTCACACTACATGCATATTCTGCCTTCAGACAACAGCCCATGGTGGTAGGTGGCCATCACAATAAGCAAAACATTTAAGAAGTAAACCACCAAGAACACCATGGATAAGATTTCAGTTGGAGAAAAGTGGTTTTTATAGCATAAATGAATAAAAACAAGTTAAATACTGAGTTTTTTAAATTTTAACCCTACACTTTTTAAATGCCTATGTTTATGTATGTTTTACAAGACTATTTAGTACATCAGTGCATGTTTATAATTTGTAAATTTATGTATATACATATTACATATACCTACTATCTGTACATATATGTTGGTGCTCAAAATATTAGCTGATAAAGAATACATATCACATATATACATAATAAAATATATATTCATGTGCATGTTATACATAATAACTATTTTACTTCCAAACTTAAGGTTTACCTATAAATTCTCAGTCTTCACAGGACTCTGAAAGTCTAGTTAGCCATTTGAGCATCTGGAATTTTCCTCACTTATTTATATACA
>NW_012149396.1:8940169-8943384 GCF_000956105.1 Propithecus coquereli | reverse complement strand
AGTTAGGATACAAATCTTGGTGAGACAGCATTCAGAATTCTAGAAAATAATTTTAAATTAAAATGTCCCCAACTGTGGCTACACATCATTAACTGGATTCAGTCAATTCAGGAAGAACTCTCAACCTGGCTGAAGTGAGAACACAGCCTTAATTAAAATACTTCAGTGTGGTTGAAAATTCATTTTCATAGTCACGCTGAACAAATGGTTGGCAATTTTAAAAAGTAAATGGATCAATTTCTGTTTGTTTTAGCTCCCTATTAGAATTAATATATTTATTGTATGCTCACCGTGTCCCCAATACTGTGCTCTTTATTGCTACAGAATATAAATCAGTAGAAGTGACTATTCTTGCACACTAAAAGGGAGGAAAACTATATGGGCAAAAGGCACGTGGAGAACAATATTTGCTGCTCCTGGCAAAATACGAAATCTTTTGCCCTCCTGAGCATCTAGTGTAGCTATGAACACATGTTAGATTCTCAACACACAATTGTTGATTTGTGAATAATCATGCGTGACAATATATGTTACAGACCAGAGATTCCTGAACTAATTTGACTGCAGTACATGGTAAAAATTTTAGTATGTTGACACCAAAAGGAGTTCATGAGAGTAGACAGGGAAAAAAATTTAAGAACAAAACAAATATGCTAACTTACAAGATAATATAGTTACCATTGTCAAGTATTATGAAATATAGGAATATATCATCTTAAAGTTTACACAGTCAACACAGCCTCTGCACCAGTTTTCAACTTCAGACCTAATATCACCCATTCCTGCTTTACATGCTGATTGTCCTGACTACTCACTGGAATTTGGGCTAAACCACGCCATTTCTTAGAGACAGATGGATTATTGTTTTGCCAAACAACAACCATACCAATGAGTTTGGAATTTTCATACAAATTTTTTAATACATTTTGGAAGAAAACATACCCCTGGTGATGATTTTGTTTTTCAACAAACCCCTGTGAACACCTGTAGAAGCATAATGTCACGGGGCATGGGATCTATAGGACTCAGTGTGTTCCTGGCTCTGCTCACAATAGCTACATGGACTTGGACAGGCGAGGTAATGTTTCTGGGCCAAAATAGCATCAGACAATGATAATAATGATGATAGCTATCCACCTCATTGGATTAGATGAAGTAATCTGCATAGCGTTGGAACAGCAGCTGGCACACGGTAAGAGCACAATAATGCCACACCTTTTCAGGATAGTGGTGTAAACAGTAAGAACCATGTAATTTAGAGAGAGGACTCATGGTTATCAAATGGTGTGGGGACTTAAGCTAAGCCTTGAGGAAGATATGTGGGTCCTACCATGTAACCTCAGCTTCTGTTTGAACTGTACCCAGCATGCCTGACATACAGTAAACATTTTACAAATGTGGAATTAATGACAAGAAAATTAAGGAATGGTCCTAATTGATCAATATGCATAAGATTGACATATTTTTGAGATTTTAGGGCAGTCGGCAGACTTCCTAGCAGGAGCAGACGAATGCTCTCTCTCAATATCTAGCAATGACAAAAAGATGGATTATCAAGAACATCCCAGTTGCCTTATGTGGGGATCTGGTAGACTAAGTCCCTAATTCCTTCCTCTTTACATTATTTAGATCTGATCTTTCTACAGAAAATCTAAAGTCAGCCTGTTTGGCCCTCAACCTCCACAATCTTAGTGCCAGCCAGTGCATCCTGGCATGACAGACAGGCAGACTCAAAGCTACGTTTATCTTTCTGAAAGCCATGTCTATAAAAGTGTTACTTTTTCTATCACATTAGTTTATTTGAAACATTTGGAGCTTGGTGCAGTGGCTCATGCCTGTAATCCTAGCATTTTGGGAGACTGAGGTAGAAGGATTGCTTGAGGCCAGGAGTTTGAGACTAGCCTGAGCAAGAGCAAGACCCTGTCTCTACTAAAAATAAAAAAATTAGCCAGATGTGGTGGCGTGTGCCTCTAGTCCCAGCTACTCTGAGGCTGAGGCAGGAGGATCGCTGGAGCCCAGGAGTTCGAAGTTGCATTGAGCTATGATGATGCCACTGCACTCTAGCCAGAGTGACAGAGTGAGACCCTGTCTCAAAAAAAGGAAAAAAAGAAACATCTGGGAAAAATGTATGCCCCTGCTTCTGATGAGGTTTGCCCAATATTTCTTTTTTTAAAGCATCCAGGCTCATTTTGAAACAAAGGCAGGAAGCAGTTGCCCAGGGCTCATAACGAGTCTGAAAGTTTCTTGTAGGCGGGATGGCCCCAGGAAGAATGATTAACACCACAATTTGTGCTTTAGAGAGGCCTCAAATACCCATAATACACACCTGCTCTATGGTACGGCCATGGACAATTAGAGATTCATCTATGAAAGCCTATTCCAGGAAAGGATCAAATAATTTAATTCACTCTAAGGTACAAACACCTAACAAAGCCCATTTTTATCACCAGGCCCATGGAGTGTCTTAACAGATGTCAAGGAAGAGAGGTGCATGGGTTGTGTGTATGTGTCAGAGCTGGGGTTGGGGAATAAGTCCTTCTTATGGCAATTATAGGCATAAGTGATATCTGCACAGTCTAGTCTTAGGGTTAGAGGTATTACAGGAAAGAAAAGTAGCCACAAACACAGAAGACTAGTGACTCTAATAGTCAACTGTTCTCTGTATAAAGACCACGTAGACAGGTTCTTGCCAACCAGGATGTCAGAACATGCTAGGCCACTGAAACCGGCTGCTCACAACTGAACTTTTCTTTACAGCTTTGGGCT
Organism: Propithecus coquereli; assembly: GCF_000956105.1. NCBI lineage: Eukaryota > Metazoa > Chordata > Mammalia > Primates > Indriidae > Propithecus > Propithecus coquereli. The sequence continues at coordinate 8,940,618 of NW_012149396.1, read as the reverse complement.
CTAATTCTTCACATTTCTGTGTTGCCATAACAACAATTTCTATGCCCATGTTCTATGTCCTTTAATACTTTCCTCCTCCTTCATTAGCAATACACACCCAGACAGCCTTACCTCATTTCAGATTTAAAAAGGATAATCCTGCTGCCACATAACTTTCTATCACTTTGGCAGCCAAATCAAAACAAATTAACAATCTAATATTATAAAATATTACACTATGTGCTTTGGAAAATAAAACAATGCATAATTTAGGGGCGCTCTCTACAAGAAAACTTAAAGTTAAATCATGGGGGAAAGATATAAACACGATACAAAACTAATTCGATAGAAAACTAAATGAGGCTAATATATCAGATGACCAGAATAAAAATTCAAAAACACATTGATAAACCGAAGTGGCAGTTAGAAACAAACCAACAAACAAAAACATTCTAGGATTCCATTTTTTT
>NW_012149396.1:8938368-8940119 GCF_000956105.1 Propithecus coquereli | reverse complement strand
TTATTGTTAATATTACTTTTGGCTTCTCCCCATAAGCCCTTCCTAGAACTTAGTAATAGACTAAACCAAAGTCTTAAAATTTTACTTTTAACAACTATAAAAATCCATGGATCAACAAGGCTACAATGTGTATGGATAAACCAAATTTTCGATTACATGAGTCTAAAAGCCTCAACCTCTGGAATGCCCTTCTAGCCTTTCATTACTACGATTAAGATGAAAGAGCAAACATCACATTCTGGAGAGAAATTGAACCAAATACCACCGAGCATTACTGGTTTCTACAGATGACCAATTTAAAACTATATTTCTTACAGTTGAGTCAGTTTCAAAACATACTCTTAAAAAGTAAAATGTCAGGTTAAAGTATGAAAGATCTTTTGCAGGGCAATTTTGACACAGATAATTATAAAGAGGCAATACTTTCTTTTGATATAAAATAAAATGCTTCTCATGAATTACCAAATCCAATGTATAGCTTATTATGTATTTTTAATGTTGTATACAGCTACAGACCAAACTTAAATGGTATCCAGCTCCCCACACCACCCAACCCAACAGTGATGTGGCTGGAGTATATTCATGCTTCGCAATTCAGGAACAGAGGTGAATGTTAATGACATAAAATTTTTCTATGTTCTTTCTTTTTGTTATGAGGAAGAATAGCATTGTTCTTTCTATAAAGTTGTTCCCCTTTTGATTTTCTTCTCCAGAAGTTTAAGGCAGTAAAGATACTTCAGGGACATGAATCTAGACTATGAAACATTTTTTTCTCCACTTAAAAACACTTACATTGTTCTGTGAAATGAGGGGATGGGATTACAGTAATATGGATAAATTATCCATCTTCTCCAACATCTTAACATTTTTGTTTCAAGCACATATATAATGTAACAAATTTTGAAGCTGCGTATTATCTTAGTGTGCTTGTTATTAAGAATTCCAGGGCCGGGTGTGGTGGCTCATACCTGTAATCCTAGCACTCTGGGAGGCTGAGGCGGGAGGATCGCTCGAGGTCAGGAGTTCGAAACCAGCCTGAGCAAGAGCGAGACCCCGTCTCCACTAAAAATAGAAAGAAATTAGTCGGACAACTAAAAATATACAGAAAAGATTAGCCGGGCATGTGGTGCATGCCTATAGTCCCAGCTACTTGGGAGACTGAGGCAGAAGGATTGTTTGAGCCTAGGAGTTTGAGGTTGCTGTGAGCTAGGCTGATGCCATGGTGCTCTAGCCTGGGCAACAGAGCGAGACTCTGTCTCAAAAAGAAAAAAAAAGAAAGAACCAAATGCTCATCTGAAGATACCCAGAAAGGAGACACGGTAGACCTTGATGGTTCTGGGCCTGCCACACTGGTCCTTGGTCTCGCCCCTTTTGAAACTTGACTCATTCTCCCTTTGAGTATATGTACTAACCAGCATCCTTATGGTAAATATTTTTGTTTTTCTGTTCATGCTTTTGTAGCTAGAATCAGTACTGGTTGCTTAGAATCAAAATAATCTTGACTAACACCCAGATAAGATAGGGAACCATCATACCAAATTCCATTTGCTCTGCTGCTGATCTCTCTTATCCTTTAAGTTCAACAGGCACCCTTAACAAATCAACTTACAGAGCTGCCTTGTTTAAATCAGTTATTTTATTGTAAAAACTTTGTTTTCCCCCGTCTCTGTGTTAGGATGTTCAGTTAAAAAACAGGAAGCCCATTCCAATGACGTGACCAGCATGGAACGACTTCAGAAACCAGCTCTGTT
>NW_012149396.1:8922381-8925343 GCF_000956105.1 Propithecus coquereli | reverse complement strand
AACCAGACAGTTTGTACTTTAAACTCTCAATGATTATATTTCTATCAGTCAAGTCTCCCAAGTCTGACACTAATTTTATGCAGATGCAGTTCCAATGGCTATTTCTATCAGATGAATTCCTCTAGGACAAAGCAACGATCTCATCTATGTTCATTATTGTCTTAAATTACAGAGATTAAAGATACATAAACCATGAAGACACATGGTGATGCTCTATGTAATACTTCCCAACTGACTCAAATAGGTTGTGCTTATACATCTGATTAGACAATTGACAAAAAGAAAAAACAAAAAAAACACCTGATACTAATAAAGACATAACACAACTGTAATTTTGTGGATGATGACTCATTTGTATTTCACGTTTAGACAGGTATAAGTAGGTCAAACTTGAAAATAGCAGTTGTCAGTTTCTTCAGCAGCAGAAAAATAAACAATGAAACCCATTTTTACTTTTGTTAACTCTTGCACAGCTTAATTTAAAGCATTTTCAAAATAATTAGACAGCAAAGTGAAGTTCTTCTATATTGGTTGATTTTATGTTTTGGTTTTGAGTACAATATTTGTCTGATTTTTTTTCATATATCACATTCTGTACCTATACTAGTTGCTTTTATTTTTTAAAGAAAATTCTTGAAAAGTTTGAGTTAAAAATATTAAAATATGTTTAAGATCCACAGAGTGACAATAGTCATATGCTCGTGGAGTCGCATGCATACACCCCTAAGACACACAAGAAATCTCACTATAAAATTAGCAAAATGTTCTGATCAGCTCTGCCTTAATATTCAACTTTAATGAGCACATATCCAAATTCAGAGGAAGCTACCTCTCCCCTCATATCAATGTCAGTTTGCTTGTTTTCCCATCTTTCTCTGCTTCTCCTTAAGTAGGCTTTCTTTTGTCCCAATATTAATTATGACAGCTCAACAAAAATAGCCTGATTTAAAGACTACTCATTTTAATCAAATTCAGATGATATTGAAGACTTGCCCTTGAAATTGTCTGTCTTATTCCATGAAGAAAAGAATCAAATTAAAAACACTTCTGAAATCAGGAAATAAAACCCAGGTACAATCAAGTATTTAGTCTAAATTTAAATACTCGCTAAAGTACTGTTCAAGGTAAAATACCAAGTAAAAAAAAAAAAGATATTGTGAAAATCTACATTTAAAAGAAAATAGGTGCCAAGTTTCTCACCCAGTAACTCAATGAACACTTATCATTTCTCTTTTAGAGAAAAAAGATCATGAATTTTGAAAAGAAGATACAGAAATCAGTATTCAAATCTGATTCTCCCACTTACCACCTTCATTTTGTGTTGGGTTATTGTTATAGTCTGAATGTGCCCCTCCGAAATTCAGGCTGAAGCCTAATCACCTTTGTAGGTGGTGTTAAGAAGTAGAACCTTTTGAGAAGTGATAAAGTTATGAGGGCTCTGCCCTTGTGAATGGGATCAGTGCGCTTATAAGAGAGGTTGAAGGGAGCTGTCTTGCCCCTTCCACCGGGTGAGGACGCAGCAACAAGATAGCTAAAAATGCACTCTTACCAGACACCAAATCTGCTGGCACCTGACTAATTATTTATAAATACTCAGTCTCAGGTATTTTGCTATAGCAGCCCACATGGACTACGCTACCTAACCTTAGTTTCTTCATCTGTAATTGGAGATAACATAATTGCAGTGTGGCTGTGACAATTCAGTGAGATGATGCTTGTAAAGAATCGAGCACAATGTCATTCACCACAGTAGGGACTTCCTAAATAAGAGGTTCTACTCGTTGTACAATTTATCAAAAAAAGGATATGGGATATCAAATGCAAAGCAAGCAAGCAAGAAAGAAACTCACACACAAAACAAAATGCCATTGCAGTGAGTGGCTCTTAAGTGCTATTTTAAACGAACAAACAAAATTTTCATTTTCCTGTAAAATGTTATAATTTCAAACCTAAACACTAAGTGAAGTAAGCCAGTCACATAAAAGCAAATACTGCATGGTTCCACTTATATGAAGTATCTGAAATAGTCAAACTCATAGAATTAAAGAGTGGAATCGTGGTTGTCAGGGGCTGGGGAGGAAAATGGAAATGGGGAGTTACTAGCTCAGGGGCGTAAGATGTCTGCTAAGCAGCATGAATAAGTTCTAGGATCTACTGTACAACATTTCACCTCCAGTCAACGATACTGTATTGTACACTTTGAACTTTGTTAAGAGATTAGGTCTCATGTTAAGTGTTCTTACCATAATAAAAAAAAATAAAGAAAAAATAATCAGAAGACTATTTAGGCCATTCTGAGAACTCACTACAGCTCCATAATAAAGAAAATTCATTTCCCTTTCAAAAACAGAAGGAAAAAACAACTAAACTAAACAGCCCAATGTCAAGCCTCTCAATTCCCCTCATTCTGTTCTCAGTAATAGAATTTCCTGTGTTTAAGCCACAGGCTCCCATGTAAGAAAAAAAGCTATTAACCTAGGTAAAGTGTCCTCATCCAAGACAGAACACAGTTGCCTACAATCCAATGACCTGATATGTTTTCTTCTCCATGCTTTATGTTCTAAAATTTAAATAGCTCTCAAGCATAGATTAATATAATTTCATCAACAAGGCTCTTCCTCCAAAGCTTTGTTAAAACCCCGGATGTTTATGTTTGTTTTTCTAGTTGGTTGACACTAGACAGTGGCAACTCAGGTGTATAAAATAGTATTGAGATAGGTAGCCTCCTTTCTTCAGAGGCCAACATCTAAAAGATAGTCACTTAAGTAAGCTAATGTTGCCTTTCCTCTTAAACCAAACTTTTTCTTAAAATTCCACTAAAATGCACACACACACAATTCACTATTGCAACAATGTGGAAACAACCCAAGTGTCCGTCAATCCATGAGTGGATTATCAAAATTTGGTATTTGTTTACAATGGAATATTACTCAATCATAAGAAATGACAGTGATCTAGCACC
>NW_012149396.1:8909422-8920405 GCF_000956105.1 Propithecus coquereli | reverse complement strand
ATTGCAAGAATGGAAAAACAAACACCACATATACTCACTATTAAATTGGAACTAACTGATCAGCACTCATGTGCACAGATGGAAGTAAAATTCAACAGAAATCATGCAAGTGAAAGAGGGGAGGTGGGGATGGGTGAAATCATGCCTAACAGGTACAATGTATACTCTCTGGGTGATGGGCACCTTTATAACGTTGACTCAAGCAGTACAAAAGGAATCCATGTATGTAACCAAAACATTTGTACCACCATAATATTCTGAAATTAAAAAAAAGAAGATTGAACCAGCATTAAAGCAAAAACACAAGCTCTCTTTGTTACAGTCTACTTAACCCTTCTCATCACTTTTGCTTGACTTTTGTCTGTGGAGGCACACTTGCTTGTGCCAGTGCCTTGTGGGTCTCAGAACTGTCCCAATTCCCTCACATTCCCCATTCCAAGAGCTGCAACCTCAAGTTCAGTTTTTACAGAAACAGTTTCTACATCAATTTCCCTTCTCCATCTTTTTAAAAGTGGAAGTCAGGTAACCTAGAATTTGAACTAATGTGAAAGTACATTTGAATACGTAACAAATATGTAAAAATACTTACTTCATATTGTAGAAGTAAAAACATCATACTTGTTTTATTATAATTCTAAATTTTCAACTTGTGTTTTTCATAGATATGTATCAGGTTATACCCTTTCTACATCATCGCTCCATCTTTTTTTTTCCTATTTGTTTCAGTTTTTCTTGTGTTTCCAAATCCATTTAAATTTATATAATATGTTATTGACTACCAATAGATTTTTTTATTTTCATGTATTTATAAATATTGCTTACCTTGAACCACTGTTAGGCATGAGCAAAAACACCATAAACATGTTCTGGCTGAGACAATCTGAGGTTAACTCCAAGAGAAATAAATGAAATTGGAATACACTAGTCAAATTAGTTATTTGACATATAAGAGAAAAGAGTTTATAGAATTCTACCTTGGGAAGTTTTTAGATATTATTTTTAAAAATATTTTTTCTACCTTCATCCTCTCCCTTTGTTCTGCAATTCCAATGACATGAATATTTCTTAGAGTCTTACAGGTCCCTGAGGATATTCATTTTTTTTCCTGTTTATTTTCCCTCTGTTGTTCAGATTGGATAATTTCTCTCACTCCTTTGAATTCTTCCAGTTTCCACCATCTCACATCAAGTGTTGGAGTTCCCTAAAGATAAGGAAAATGGCAACTGTAGAGCAAGGATTTTCTATATTGCCAACTTCCCTCGTTCGACCAAGTCAATCTTATTTCCTAAAGACAGCTCATGTCATACACCCCTCAGCTCCTGCTGGCTTTATTAAGCCTGAAGAATTGGTTCTTGTTTATTGTACTGGTGATCTGGCGTGCCCTGGAATTAGAATATCCTGTTCTCTATGGTATTCTAATGATGATCCTGGCTCAATCTCCAGTTTCTGCGTTCAAAAAGCAAGAGTAATTGCAATTTTGATTTATTCCCAGCCTTATGTTCTTACTCACTGAAGTCACTTTTGAATGAACACGGTGTTGTTTCTCTGGTTATAAAAATATAAAAAATGTGCAGAATTCGGGAAAAGAATTTATGATGAACATTAAAAGCATTAGAGATAGCCACTGCTAAAATTTGATGCATGTCCTTTGGCTTTTGTCTAAGTAAAACTATACAAGAATAAATAAATGTATAGGCATGTGTGTATTTGTGTGTGTAGGAAGGTTTAGCTTGCAATCATACTGTGCATACCATTTTATTAATATTCACCTGATTTATTATCACTTAGCAATATGTCACTAGAAGCTACATTTTATGGCTTTAAATATGTTCGAGCCAGCGCAGCAGCATTTATAAAACAGAAACCACCATAGAACTTTCTGTAGAAAGAAAGTATGTTCAGTTATTAAAGTATATGTTCTCTGGAAAAGTGGTCCCGAGTTACTTTTGGTGGTACAAGTGGCCTAAGAGAGAGGAGTGGCTAAAAGAGACCTGAGAAAGCCAAAGTAGGCCATGAGCATCATCTTTCCTTACTTGGCCCGTTGCCTCAGGCTATTTCGTGTGTCATTAACACTCACAGTTCTACCCAGCTTCTGAGGAGGCTCCACATTCACTCGGGCAACTGATGACTATGGATTGGGAGAAACTTCAACATTCCCTATTTTCTTATGGGAAAAGAGTGGATACTCTAAATACAGTCAACTTCAAGCCTCTTGGAGGTGACATAGGAAGCAGGAGGATTATTTCAGCTACGTTATTTTGGATGAAGTCACCTCATGGATATTGGGACAAAAGCTATTTTTTATTTCAGATCAGGGCCACCCTTAGGCTACTTCAGATTTCAGGGGAGGTCCTACCATCCTTTCCCTTCTTACCTTCCCACTCTTTTATATCTTCTTTCCCATCAAGGATTGACTAAATCTTTGTAGCAGGCCAAGTAAGAAAACAATTTTCTATAGTGGTTGTGAATTACTGGGGGTTTCTCCAAGTCTGTATTTTTGCCAAATACTCCAGGGTTCTTCATAGCATCCAAATAAGCACATAGTTAGTGTTTACTCGATGCCTGTCCTGATTTTTCGTATTTCCAGAGTTCTTTCACTGATTCCTTCTTATCTGGAGCAGCTATTACTTCTTATTTGGGGATTTTCTTTTGCTTAGATGGGGCTTTTTCCCCTCCCCCTGACTTGTACAGTGGGATTTGTAGCATATGTTGGGTAAGAACCTTTGGCTTTGTTTGTGTGGATGACAATCTAGCTTCTGGGTAGAAGCCTTAGTTATAGGTATCCTTAGTGTGGTGTTTTTCTCAGTTGCTAGTTATTTTTAGGTAAAAGAGGTGAGGTATGTGTGTGGGCAGATGCCCTGTCTCACTTTGATGAGAGAAGATGGAGGTATTTGAAAGCCTTTCTCTTTTCCCAGCCCTGTTAACTTCTTAGCTGTGTGAATTGTATTGGCATGCCCAGTTTAATCTCTGAGACAGTAGGTGGCACTTGTGGGTGAGAATCAACTTCACCTTGTAAGATTGAGTCAGTAAATGCTCTGTAAGGGCTGTGGAAATTGACCTCTCTGTCATTAGGTGGTGCTTGCCATAAGGAACAAGCTGCAGTGTTGTTTTCGAGACCTGTGACCAGCTCTGCCCACTCAGGTGGAGCACTCAAATGCCCCAGGTGGTCAGTGGGGCCCTGGAACTTCTGGGTGAGTTCTCACTCTTTGCCACAGTGGAGGTGGGTGGGGGAATGAGTAGGACTGGGTTGGGCAAGATTGCTCTCAGGTTCCACAACAGCTGGTAAGTAGCTGTTTTGACAGGGTTCAAAGGTCTGCTCCCAGCTTCTGGGGAAAGCCAGCAGAGAGAGGCTGAAGTAGCCCCACACAACCAGAAAATCTGCTTGTGGAGATGGGGCCATCTGAGATTCATAATCTGGCAATCTGGCTCTCAAACCTCCCCCCAGCCTGTGTGTCTGACCCACTAGTGTCCATCTCCATGAAATACCAGTGGGTATGGAGCTCCCAAATTGGGCACCCCAGGTCCACAGTAAGTCCTCTAGGAAAAAGGCATGGACCCCACTCTCTGTGGAGACCTCAGCCTGGAGAACATGCCCACTGGAGGGAGGTGGCCACTCACCAGATGGAATGTGTAGGGGAGGAGCCGCAGCTCTCGGTCAGTCTGAGTGCCTGAATGTGCCACACCTGGTTGCTATGGCTCCTGAGGGTGGCTCTTCCTCTCAGGGGGACCCACCCCAATCCAACAGGGCAGTTTTCCTGCGGGAGGGATGGGCACTCTCCCAATTTGCTGTGTCTCAGAACCGCAGAGTCTTCTCCAGTCAGTTCTGTTCACATGGGCTTTCTCTCCACCCAAGATCAGTTCCCAGACCTCTGATCTTGTCCCCCATGATCCACTCAAGTATGAGGGGCACAGAATCTGGCCTGCTTGTCTGACCTGCTGATGTGCAACTCTATGAAAGCCAGCAGACAAGGAGATCCTAAATTGGGCACTCTGGGTCCATTACAGTCCCCTAGAGAGAAAGGTATGAGACCCGCACTCTGGAAGTCTCAGCCTGAAGCACCCACCCGCTAAAGAGGGACAGCTGCCCGCTGGATTTCAGCTCAAACTTCTCTCCTGGCTGGAATGGGCAGGGGAGGGGCCACAGCTCCCAATAAACCCAGGCAACCATGAACCTGCCTGGTGGCTATGGCACCGGGGAGCAGCCTCCTCCTCTCCAGAAGGCCCACCCCAATCCAACAGGGAGGTTTTCCTGTGGGGAGGATATGTGCTCTCCCCACTCACCATGCCTCAGACCCCCACAGTTTTCTCCCATCAGCTGTGTCCCTGTGGGCCTCCTCTCCACCTGATTCGTGGAATCAGAAAACCTCCCAGGACTCAATCAGGAAGAAATAGAATAGCTGAACAGACCAATAATGAGCAATGAGATTGAGGAAGCAATAAGAAATCTTCCAAAAGCCCCAAGACCAGATGAATTTCTAGCCTAATTTTATCAGACAAACAAAAAGAGTTGGTACCCACACTGCACAAATTATTCTATAACATCAAAAGAGGAAGGACTCCTCTCCAACTCATTCTACAAAGCAAATATCACCTTAATACCAAAGACAGGAAAGGATACTATAAAAAGAAAGAAAAGAAAAGAAAACTACAGACTAATATCCCTTAGGAATATAGATGAAAAATTCTCAATAAAGTACTAGCAAACCAAATTCAACAACACATGAAAGAAATAATCCACCATGACCAAGTGGGCTTCATCCCAGGGATGCACGGATGATTCAGCATACGTAAATAGATAAATGTGATTCACCACATAAACAGAAATAAAAACAAAGGTCATATGATTATTTCAATAGATGCAGAAAAAGGATTTGACAAAATTCAGCACCCTTTCGGGATTAAAAACCCTTTCATGATAAAAAAAAAAAAATCCCTGAGCATAGAAGGAACTTAACTTAAAATTATAAAAGCCATATATGACAAACCCACAGCCAATATCATACTGAATGGGGAAAAGCTGAGAACATTCACAGTGAGACCTGGCGACAGACAAGGATGCCCACTGTCACTAATTCTATTCAACATAGTGCTAGAAGTTCTAGCCAGAGCAATCAAACAAGAGAAAGCAATTAAGGGTATCCAAACTGGGAAACAGGAGATCAAACTATCACTTTTTGCCAACAATATGATCTTATACCTAGAAAACTCCAAAGATTCCACCAAGAGACTCCTGAAATCGATAAATAAATTCAGCAAAATCTCACAGTACAAAATCAATGCTTGCAAGTCAGTAGCATTCCTAGAAACCAGTAATACACAAATTGAGAGTCAAATCAAAGACTCAATACCACTCACAATAGCTACAAAGAAAATAAAACACCTAGGAATATAGTTAACCAAGGAGGTAAAGGGTCTCTACAAGGAGAATTATGAAACACTGAGAAAAGAAATTGCAGAGAATACAAATAGAAAAACATATCATGTTCATGGCTCACCAGAATCAACATTGCTAAAATGTCTATAATATCCAAAGTGATTTACAGATTCAATGCAATCCCCAGCAAAATATCAATGTCATATTCCATAGATCTAGAAAAAATAACTCTATGCTTCATTTGGAACCAGAAAAGAGCCCAACTAGCCAAAGCAATCTTAAGCAAAAGGAACAAATCTGGAGGCATCACACTACCAGACTTCAAACTATAATACAAGCCTATAATAACCAAAATGGCATGGTATTGGCACAAATGTAGAGACATAGATCAATGGAAGAGAAGAGAAAACTCAAATATAAAACCATCCACATACAGCCAACTGATCTCTGACAAAGCAGACAACAATATGCACTGGGGAAAAGAATTCCCATTTAATAAATGGTGCTGAGAAAATTGGATAGGCACATGCACAAGTGTGAAACAGGATCCATATCTCTCACCACTCACAAAAATTAATTCAAGATGGATAAATGACTTAAATCTAAGGCATGAAACCATAAGAATTCTAGAAGAAAATGTTGGGAAAAGTCTTCTAGATATCAGCCTAAGCAAAGAATTTATGAAGAAGACCCCAATGGCAATCACAGGAACAACAAAAATAAATAAATGGGACTTGATTAAATTTAAAATCTTCTGCACAGCCAAGGAAGTAATCAACAGAGCAAACAGACAACCTACAGAATGGGAGAAAATATTCACTAGCCACACATCCAATAAAGAGCTAATAATCTACAAAGAACTCAAGCAAGTCAGCAAGAAAAAAATCAAACAACCCCATGATAAAGAGGGCAAAAGACATGAATAGAAACTTTTCAAAAGAAGATAGACTAATGGCCAATAAAAATGTTAAAAAATGCTCAGTGTCACTAACCGTCAGGGAAATGCATATTAAAACCACAATGAGATATCACCTTACCCCTGTTAGAATGGCATTTATTAAAAAATAGAAAAATAACAGATGCTGGTATGGATGCAGAGAGAAAGGAACACTTATACACTGTTGGTGGGACTGAAAATTAGTACAACTTCTTTGGAAAACAGTATGGATATTCCTCAAAGAACTAAAAGTCAACCTACCATTTGATCGAGCAATCCCACTACTGGGTATTTACTCAAAGGAAAAGAAGTCATTTTATCAAAAAGACATCTGTACTCCAATGTTTACTGCAGCACAATTCACAACTGCAAAGATGTGGGAAAAACAAAGTCCCCATCAATTCATGAGTAGATTGACAAAATGTGGTATATGTATATCATGGAATACTACTCAGCCCTGAAGAAGGATGACTTAATGCCTTTTGCAATAATTTGGATGGAACTGGAAACCATTATTTTAAGTGAAGTATCTAAAAAATGGATAAACAAACACCACATGTACTCACTATTAAATTGGAACTAACTGATGAGCACACAGGTGCATAGAGGGAAGTAAGACTTAACGGAAATCAAGCAGGGGGATGGGTGAGGAGGGGACCTCCTAATGGGTACAATGAACACTATCTGAGTGACAGGCAAACTTATAACCATAACTCAAGCATTTTAAAAGCTATCTATGTAACCAAAAATATTTGTACTCCCATGATACTTTGAAATAAAAATATGTGTATATATATTTGTTATTATTCATGTTTCTTATAGTGTTTTCTCCAGTTACTGTTCACCTCTAACTTATCTTTTCCTTCTCAATACATCCTCTGACACCTTTGAACCTTGGAGACACGGGAGTATTTCCTAAACGTCTTCAAAGAAATACTTCAGGAAACGGAACATGAGACAACTCAATACCAATCAGCAACCAATTTATAATATGCTAAATACACTGAACTAAAGTGACAATATATGGAATCATAGTATCACTTACATGTCATATACATCAACCAAACATATGCTCTGAGCAAGTTCATCTTTACAGACCCTGCTTATCCTTCAGCTGCCTCAGAAATATTCAGACAAGGTGGTTCTCACTACCCTAAGGATAGCCTAGTCCACATCTAAGTTTCTTTTGGTTCTTTTTAAAAAATATTGAGCCTACATTATTTCTCACTATCCTACTCCATAATAAAATCTTGCTCTAGAGCTTTTGCTTTTCTTCTTTTTTTTTTTTTCAGAGCTTTCTCTTTTCAAAGGTGATCATACTTAGGTATTCCTTGGAAGATATGTTTATAAATATTTTTCCTGACAAAGTCTCATAAGAAAGATTTGATAATAAAACTGTGCTGTGCAAGACACATGCATACACACACAAAAGAAAAAAAAAAAACAAGGAAATCTATGTAGTACATCAGTATAGTACAATGTAGAAAGAAATTAATGAAGTCCAGAGGGAAGGGAGCACTTTATGTAGAAAGCAATGCCTGAGCAGAGTTTTAAACATTAACAGGATTTTTCCAGGAAGACGGGAGGAAGATGTGCATTCTAGGAAGACATAAAAACATTTGCAATTACGGGGTGTGAGGTGAGAATTCACAAGATGAAATGATGGCTTGAACGTTGGTACGGAAGGGAGAGCTGAGGCACTAGGAGGGCCCAGATCATGAGGGCTTTGAATACCACATAAAAGAGCCTTGGCTTCATCTTGTAGGCACAAAGGCGTCATATAAATATTGTGAGCAGAAGATTCTACTTGAAAATGTAAACTTTAGAAAAATTGCACCAGTCATAGAGTGGAAAACAGATTTGAAGGAATAAGAACAGAAGTTAAGCAATGGAGGCGGAGGCTGGAAGATCACTTGAGGCCAGGAGTTTGACACCACCTGGGCAATAATAAGACCCCTAATCTCTACAAAAATTTTAAAAATTAGCCAGGCACAGTGGTACACACCTGTAGCCCCAGCGACTCAAGAGGCTGAGGCAGGAGGATCACTTGAGCCCAGGAGTTGGAGGTTCCAGTGAGCTATGATGACACTGCTCCACTCCAGCCCGAGTGACAGAGTGATACCCTGTCAAAAAAAAAAAAAAAGGAAAGAAGAAATGGATTAGGAGGTTATTAGTTTATTAAAGGAAGAAGAAAGCCAGGAAAGTCGGCGCTTGGGTACTAGAGAAGTTTAATCAGCCAAATTGCAAAACTGAAAGATGGGGGCAAATGGACCATTCCTGAAGGTTCTGGGAACTGTTAGCCTTTCTGAGTGTTGAGCAATAGGAGTGGCGTAGGAGGTGGTGAAGGTCTCTTCTGCAGCAGCACAGGGCCAGGGCAGCAGCTAGTAGTTAGCTCACGGTTGGTTGCCTTTGTCGATGACCTAGGAATACTGGGTTGGTGAGAATCCCAGACAACTTTTTGGAACCTCATGAGTGAAAGATGGTTGAAAACTACCAGGCCCACAGCCTTGAGAAGGCAGGAAAATGGCTTTGTTCAGTGAGCAGCTCAGGAGCAGTACTATTTAGAATTCATGGAGATGTGGAGGGCACATTCCAGGACCACAGCAATACAGGGATAATTTCTCTCGAGGAAGCTGTTGAGAAAAGAATGAATATACGATTGTCTTCATGGAGTGTGGTTAGGATGATCACCACGCTGCCAGCAGGAGTGGGGCAGGCTCTCCTGGAAGAACATTGTGCCCCTCTCTGGGGCATATTATTACCACTGTACTTACAGTGCTTCTGGTACCCTTAAGGTTTGTGCTTCTGAGCACGTAACAGTAGAGCCCTTCGATGTAAGAGGCTGGCAACACCCTTGGAGAATGGGGCCTTTCCCATGGAAGTAACCTGGGGATTAGACACCTGTCTCAGTTCAGGAATTTTCTCATCACAAACTCAAAAGGCACTGACCTCATTCCTAACACAGGGTCATGAAATGGCATCAGAAGCCAGGCTAAAAATGTAAGAAATCCATGAAAGTTGTAAATACCCTTCAAAGTTCTAGTTGCAGGCAGCATACAGAATGGCTCTGCATGTCCTGGGAATGATCTAGCAAGGTTGAGCGGAAATGGAACAGTGTGTGCTAGATACTTTTATTCCTTTATCCTCTTGTTCCAACCCACACCACCTCCTTTTGTCCTCCCTTAGATTTTAGAAAAGCCATTTTGAAAGCCCCCATCTGTCATTTTTCAGTTGTTTAAAAGAAAGGTTCCCATTTGAATACCTGCTGATGAGACTCATGTTATTCCCTTGGGGCAGAGTTGGTGGCAGAGATCACTGGACTAAAGGGAACTCAAAAAGAAAGTACCATGGCAAGCACGGGGCTTACCTGGAATTTCTCCTTTCCATATAACAGTAGAGGTTCTAGGTTTGTGGTTTCATGAATCCTACTCAAAATTTGGCAGACTCGATGTGTTAAGAGAGGATCTGTGAGGCTCTTTACCAGCCTAATGCAGCTGAATAGGGATCTGTGGAGGGGGAGGAGTGCTCAGGTGGCAGGATTTATAACCATGGCCCTTGCCTGGCACCCCTTGGCCTGGCCCGGCCCAAGATGGCCTGTGCAAACTAGTGCGATCATAACAATCATAAGAATCACCTGGAGATGCTGATCCAGCAGGTCTTCCCCAAATGTCTGTATTTTTAGGAAATGGCACAACTGATATTTTTAATATTTACAACAGGTATGTATCAGAAACATCAGTCTAGTTCTAGGATTATAAATAAACTACTCTAAAGTTAATTATGGAACATCTAAGTTAAGTACTTAACATACTCTTAGACTTAGCAATTTTTTACCCTGCAAATGAGTCAGCAGGATTGAAAACCTATAAAATTTCAGTACGCAACTAAGTCAAAAAGTTACATTTTGAACATCAATACAATGTGGAATACAAATCTGTATGAGTTCAACAAGCTGCTAATCCTACCTGAGGCCTGGCTGCCATTTCTGTAACGTAGGAATATTCATCCCTTCTTTGTGTGGTCATTGTGAGGATTAAATAACTTATTTGAAGTTACTAGCAAGCCAGACAATATAAAGCAATTGTTAACTAAGTGTTCATTCTCTCTTATGTCCCTTAAAGCAAAAATGTGAGACAAAATAGATGGAAAATGCCTCACATTGAAAAATACATAAAGATATACTTGTTAACATAAGTTTTGAATTAATAAATGGAAAATAAGCATAATACAAAAACATGAATATTTCAAGTCATGAGCCAAACATTCAAATGCAGAATGGATTGTAAACCTTTCCTATACTGAGCTGTCACATTTTTTACCTTATCACAACACTCCTCTCCTCAACATTATGAGCATCATAACATTTTATCTTCTTCTCTTGGGTCTACAGTTCGAGGATTTTATACTCCTTATCCGGTAAACCTTATGGTGTCTGTATGGCAAGTGTGTTGATTTATTTGCATTTATAGTGCCCACTTTCCCTTGATTCTTAATTTGAGTAGAAGCATCTGGTTAATGTACTAAAAGACATTCTGTCTTGTTTTAGCACCAGTTCGGGATCACATGGCAAGCCATTTTTAGGAAAAGAAAAAACTGAAACCAGAAGAGACATTAGCAATGTTGAAAAAAATCACAAAATTAGCCCTGTACTTTTTTTTTTTTTTTTTTTTTT
>NW_012149396.1:8904124-8905912 GCF_000956105.1 Propithecus coquereli | reverse complement strand
GTCAGTTTTGTGTGTCAACTTGGCTAGACTATTGTACCCAGTGGTTCAATCAAACACTAATGTGTTACTATGAAGGTATTTTGTAGATGTGGTTATCGACAATCATTTGACTTTAAAGATTACTCTCAACAATGTGAGTGGGCTTCATCCAATCAGTTGGAAGACCTTAAAAGCAAAACTAATGTTCCCCCTGAGGAGGAAGACATTCTACTTCAAAACTGAAATATCAGTTCCTATCTGAATTTTTAGCATACCACCCTTCCTTACAAATTTTGCACTTTCCAGCCCCCATCATCTCAGAAGCCAGTTCTTTGAAATAAATCTCTGAAATAAATAGGAGGTAAATATTTTGGTTATGTAGAACATAATATCCTATTGGTTCTGTTTCTCTAGAGAACCCTGAATGATACAGTGTCTTGGAGAAATTCCTAGAACAATGTCCTTTCTGAAGTTGACGTTTTTAAGCAAATACTACTTTATAGTGAGATAGTTTTTCTTTGGTCATCAGACTGTCCACCCAAATTAGTGGAAGTTTGCTTGCCTTAAATATAAAGTTGACGTTGCAACCTGATTATAATGCAGTGGTTTGTGTCTAGGTGCCAAGTCTATGTTTGAAAATTAAAAATAGCCATATTATCACTTTAAAGGATGTGTGAGTTGCTTATTTTTGAGCTGCATAAGTCCATAAATGCCTGACCACTGTCAATTAAAAACAGAACTATAAATCAGTTAGCCAATAAAATGGAGGCAATTCTATGGTCATTACCATTACTGTTCCACATGCTAAGAGCATGGAAGTGTTGTCTTCCTCCAAATGGACAAGAAAGGATTCAATAAGCATCCCTGGGGAATCATTGGCTGCTAGAAAAACTAACTCCAACATCTCTTCACTATCAGTACACTCTGTGTCCTGCCTGGGTTAGTAAGAAACTCTAAAACTGTGCCCCCCACTACACATGGGTAGGGATTCTCCCTTTTCTCCTCACTGAGGTTTGGGAACTCTTGAGGATAAAGTGAGGCTAACGTTGTTGTGAAAGTTTGCTTGTATTTTGTCTCATAACCAAAAGGCTATCCTTTTTTGTACCTCTGAAATCATCTGTAATCCAACCAGTTTGAAATATGTTGATTTTTAGTTTTCTGTATGCAGACTGCTATAGGTGTCGGAAATGATAGTGCCTGGGAGTGAGACATCAAGGCTGATGACATGTGAGGATAGGTCTGGAAATTATTAACAGAGGTGACGCTATTTGAAGCAAGGAAGGAATCTTTCAGAAGACCCTAATACCTCAGTCCTTTGGTGATTACTACATGTCAGGCCCCAGGTCATGCACTCCATAAACAAGCTCTGATTTAAGTTGTACAACTCCTCGACAATACATATGATGCACCTCTTTTACAGATGGGGAAACTAAGAGTGTCGAAGTCAAATAACTTTCCCATGGCCAAAGAGTGAGGGCTCAAAGTCTGGTCTTTCTGGTGCTAGATCTGTGGTCTTTCCCACAAAGCTATTGCATGACCTGCTTTGTATCATAAAAGAGAAGATGTGAGAATTCTGAACTCACCACCAGAGTTAGGGAATGTGATGAAGAGGAGGGATAAAAAAGTTGTTAAAAAAAAATAACCCTAGACTTAGGGAGAGATACCACATAATGTTTTAAGTTCCCAAAAGAAGTGATAAAAAATAACCCTAATCCTTAAAGAAACAAGAAAGGAATGATATGCACTCTTATATGCCAAGTAAATTGTAAAGAATAAGATGAATGGGGAGATAATGTTTTGATTTATCTA
>NW_012149396.1:8901136-8904009 GCF_000956105.1 Propithecus coquereli | reverse complement strand
CACTCATTTCGAGGTAGCTTGGGGTTTTAATTTCTTGCCTCTAGGATTTTGGAATGCACAGATTTTTTTTAATGGCTAAGTCCTTTGAAAAGTCCTTCTAAAAGACTAAGTCCTATTTTTGGAGATAGAGGGAGGGCCCTTCTGAAGCACTGTGAGAATAAAGAGATCTTCCAGGGGTTCCAAAGGAATCCAAGTCTGAGGCTCCTAAGGGAACAGAAGTCTGTGAGTCAGGGGAGCAGCCTGGGTGCATGCTCTGTCTCCACTCCAGTCCCTCTTGGATGCTAAACCCTCAGTGGTGTGGCTCTGTGGGACACCTATTGAGAATCAGTGCTGGGCACCCAGATTCCCCAACATGCCAAATATGAGAGCATGTTCCAAAACAACCAGGCCACAAAACCCAACTCAACGGGCAGGGAAATGGGGTGACTCATCAGTGATCAGTAGGGCCCAGAGATCCCTCCCTGAAGCTGCAGCCCTTCCTAAGCTCAAGAGCTTAGGGTGACCCTGAGAAAAGAAATACCAAGAAAAGGAACGTATGCATTGAGGTTCAAATCAAGTTTATTTAAACAATGTTTTAACATGTGTTGTATTTTCCAACTCAGCTTGTGGTTTTGTACCCATTGCAACTCCATTGTAATGACCTCCAGCTAGCTTTTCTGTAGTTTAATTTTGTAGAGATGAATACATTTTTGAAAAATATATTCTCAGCTAAAAGATTCTAAAAGCTGAGGAAAACCGGAATCAAAATTTTAAAGTTTTTAAAAATGCATATGAACTTACCAGGAGAGAGCCAAAGGCTGCCTTGTACCTACTACTCTTATACCCTTTCTTCCTCCAGGCATTAATTTTTATTTTAATAACATTTAGCTCTGATGGATGTTTGCAATGTTTGCAATGATGAATGGTTAAGAAATTTAAACACTGTTGCTTGGTTCAGGACACAAATTGTGAAATGTTCCATCTCAGTTAAGGTCACCATGAATAAAATAATAATACATAATCTATAGCTGCCACATGGACAATGCCTAGAAAAAGAATGTATTGCCCAGAATTATTCATTGTAAAGAATGCATTGTGACTACTCAAAGAAGAAGTTAATGTTTTGGTTATCCACTAGGATATGGAAATAACAAATGTTTGCAAACCATATAAAATGTAAAGGAGCTTTACACTAATAAAGATTAGATTCTCTACAGGCCCTTGCAGACATTCAAGGTATGCCATTGCTAGGTATTAGACTAATGCACTCAACATCCCTTAGTAGAAAAAGAAATGGATGGAAAAGAACAGCATCTAGAACCAGAGGATTGCCATATAAGAATTTATTTGTATATTATCATTTTCCCTTTACTAAGACATTCCATATTGCCAAACAGCCAGATATTAAAGAGAGAACAGAAATTAATTGTTACATTATTTTATAACAGCAGAAAAATCTTTAAAGGGAAAGGAATGAAATGAACAGCATCTTCCTGAGTCAATATCTATTCTATTCTTATAATTGTCTTAAGGATGCGGCTCGTATTCTGCTTTTCCTTTACTTGTCTTTTTACTCTGTTTTATTTTCTCCCACCTTTTAAAATGGGGTACCAGGCCCCTGTTCTAATTACAATGTTGCTATGCAAAAGCACAGCCCGTTTTGGCTCGGCTTTTCCTCCTGCCGTTAGCAATAGTTAAATGAGCAAATTACCTTTGCAGCTCACAGTAGCCCTGCTGTTCCTCGCTCTTCCCCTTGAAAATTAGATCCTTAGGAAGACATTAATGGTTGGACTTAGGAAATGGTAGTGGAAAACAACCAGAGTCTTAGAGATATATCAAGAAAGATTTATAGATGAAGTGTTGTATAGGGTTATGATAGTTAACAATGTATTGTATATTTCAAAATAGCTAGTAGAGAGCACTTGAAATGTTCTCAACACATAGAAATGATACATACTTGAGGTGATGAATTCCCTAAACACCCTAACTTGGTCATTACATATCCTATACAGGTAACAAAATATTATATGTACCCCATAAATATGTACAAACATTACGTATCAATAAAAGAAATTAATTCATGTGTAGGTGTTTGGGGTTTATGAATGACTGGTAGATCTTTAAGAGCTGAAAGAAAGCTAAGATAGCAACATGTAAATGAAAATTTGTTTTTTATTAGATTGGTTCAAGCAAATTTGCTTTTTGTTTCAATAATATTCTCATGTATAGCAATATAAATTATATGTTTATTCCAGTATCAATGATACAAATATTAATATGAATTTAAACAGTTAAGTAAATGTGTGAATATATACATGTATGCAGCAAGTTTACTCCCTCAAAAGGATAAATCTGAGTCAAGCAAAAAAAAAAATGGAATTATAATTCAGATTAATCATGTACAAACTAATACCAGTTTTTGACAGCCTATTAAATCGTGTAATCAATCCCCAAACAACACAAGGAAGAGGGTTAGGGAGAACTAACATCAAACTGAATGGTTTTATTGCAATAATTCCAACATTAGGTCCTGAGCACCTACATAATGAAGATGGTAGAGCACACCTAGGGGATAGACATAGTGTCATCCTGTATGTGCATCCTTATACTTTGCCAGTGCCTAGTGTATAGTAGTCACTTAGAAGACGTCTATTAGAGTGAATAAATCTAGAGAAATTTGGGAAAAAAGCAAGAACATTCAATGAATTATTTAACACGGAGATTCAAATCAAAAATTTTCAAATCTTTTAAATGTAAAATTTGGAAAGTAGAGTTGGTACCTGAACAAAATTTATTATGGTCAGTTTTGTGTGTCAACTTGGCTAGACTATTGTACCCAGTGGTTCAATCAAACACTAATGTGTTACTATGAAGGTATTTTGTAGATGTGGTTA
>NW_012149396.1:8888045-8889866 GCF_000956105.1 Propithecus coquereli | reverse complement strand
GGCATTGCCAACACTTGGATTTCTAGTTGCTACGCCAGGAGCTCTGTTTTAGTCCTTTTGTGTTGCTATAAAGGAATACTTGAGGCTGGGCAATTGATAAAGAGGTCTATTTGTCTCACAGTTCTACAGGCTGTACAAGGCTGTTCTGTGACACTGGCATCTGCATCTGATGATAGCCTTAGGCTGCTTCCACTCATAGCGAAGGGGAAGGGGATCCAGCATGTGCAGAGATCATATGGTGAGAGGGGAAGCAAGAAAGAGGGAAGGGAGGTGCCAGGCTCTTTTTAACAACCAGCGTTCATGGAAACTAATAAAAGTGAGAACGTGCTCACGCTCTCCTCCAGGGAGGGCATTAATCTATGCATGAGGTATCTGCACCCCTAACCCAAACACCTACCATTAGGCTCCACCTTCAACATTGAGGATAACATTTTATCCTGAGGTTTGGGAGGACAAACATCCAAACTGTAGCAGGTTCTGTTTGTATACATCACAAATGCTATAGGACCCCTTCTTGACTACTGCTCAATGTTTAGACGGAATCTTGTCCATGTTCCCATTCCATCATCTTTATTCTGCTAGTCATCTACTCACTAAATTGTGTGAGAATGGGAGTAAAGATTTGCCTCTTCACTAGACTATAAATACCTTGAAAGTTAGGACCATGTAGAAATCAACTATTTTAATCTCTAGCACTGAATAAGGGTTCAGAAGTTGGCAGGCTGTTTGCCAATTAGATATTAATTGACACATATTGAAATCTAATTCTTGAAGAATGACAATCTGGAAAAGTTTTAATGGTGAAATTTCAGGCAGTGTAGTGTGGTTAAAAAGAAAAGCACACATCTGGGTATCAGTGACTAGGACTTTATTCATGTTGCATTACAAAAATCCATGACCCTTAGCATATCAAACCACCTATTCAGGTCTCAAAATAACATAAGACATGAAAGCAAGAAGGATGAGCTGATAACCTGAGATTCTATCCAGCCCTAGGAGGCATATTTCTGTGAAAACGATAGTCACAACATGACATTGTATAAAACAGATAAATATATCAACATATATATATACTCATCCTTCTCTCCTCCCTGCCTCATCACTTCCTATTTCATAGTTATACTTATTAGCAGTCAGTCCTTATCTCATAGTTAAGACTGTAATCACTTTGAGGGTAGTAGGATTTCCTTATATATGTCTTATTTCCCATTACAGTGACTGCTATGATAAAAATTAGTGAATGGATAAATATATAGTAAATACGTGATTTAGTTTAGCCATTACAGATATCTATTATTACTATTTTTTACATTATAACAAAATTATGGTGAGTTAAAACTCTAAATAAAGTGTTTTCCTAAATTTCTTGAGTCTTTCTAACTAATGCCCTATACTGATGAATCGCCATGATCTTCATTTATAAATAGTTTTTGAAGTCACCCGCTGAACTGATACACACTGAGACAACCTTGCAGAGATAATTATGTTATTGCTCTAGAATGGATAAAAGCAATCAGGGGAAAACCATTTTAAAGTAAAACTTAATGAATAAAAGAAATGATTACTAAAGGAGAAATTTGTAAGAGCCTCTAAAATGTATCCCCAAAAATGAGTCTTAAAAGAAAACATGAATGTATTAAAGCTCACCAATATTTAATTTTTTTCAAAATTATGATTCAAACGTCAGATTTACAAGTTATAATAGAGCTTTTGGTAAATGAAATAAAATTGGTAAATTGAACCTAACTTGATTATTTTATTACAAAAATACAATTTTAATGACGAATGTCATGCATTAGCTAAATAAGTTTTCCTTTTCTT
>NW_012149396.1:8884956-8887925 GCF_000956105.1 Propithecus coquereli | reverse complement strand
CATTCTGTAAGTTATCTATTTACCTTGTTGATTATTTCCTGAAGCTTAAGAAATAGTGCTGGGAAAACTGGATAGCCACCTGCAGAAGAATGAAACAGGACCCCTATCTCTCACCATATACAAAAATTAATTCAAGATGGATAAAAGACTTAAATGTAAGGCATGAAACCATAAAAATTCCAGAAGAAAATGTGGGAAAAATTCTTCTAGGCAAACAATTTGTGACTAAGAACTCAAAGGCAAATACAGCAATAACAAAAATAAATAAATGGGAAGTAGAATTAATTAACATTTAGAGTCTCCTTGTAGCCAGGACTTGCTGGTTACCATAATATTATTTCTCATTTATTTCATATTTAAAACCAAAGCATGCTCAATACCTAGTCATTGTTATACATGAAGATATTCTGTAGGATTTTTTTTGTGTAGTTAACATCCATTTTTCTTTTTCCTTACCCCCTAATCTCAATGTGAGATCATTACAACGAGAAATTTAAGAATTTTTCATAGACTCAGAATAAGGAAGCACTGGGCAGGACCTTAACCTAGACAACTACAGCACTGTTGAAAAGACAAAGGCCACCATCAACCTGGGGCAAGACCACTGCTCCTCTCTGAGCAGAGTAGAAAGAAAGAAATGCAGGGACTGGGTAAATCCAAGAGGCTACTTTTTTAATATCCTGCTTATTTCTGAAAAAAGGGAAAAATATTTTGAGGTAATTTCTCCAATGACTATTTAGTTTTAGCTTGTATGATTACCTTCTGAGAAAACTGGTTAGAAATAAAGCAGACAGGATGAATGACAATGTCTTTATGACAAATTAGTGATCAACCACTTATAGTAACAAGAAAGAGAAAAGATGCTAACATTCATTGAACTCCTGATATGATGTGCAAGATTCTGTGCAGGCACTAAATGTAGAACGTATCATTTAGTTACCTAATATGATAAATGTATCATGTGGTTATCATATTAGGTAAAAAATTATCCCTATTTTACATATGAGGAAACAGATTCAGGAAAATGAAGTGACCTTAATCACTCATCCAGTATGCGTCAGAGCCAGACGTTGCCAAAATGTGTATAATGCTAAATTCCATGCTCTTTCTCCATTACGCTGTTTCCTCATATAATAATATTCCTAAAAATAATGGAATAATCTAACATTTGCAACACTCTTTTCAATTTATATAGTGATTTTACATGAATGTCATTTAATTTTCATGATTAATTCTCAAGGTAGGTATTATCTGCTTCTTTAGAAAGTATTTGTACACTTTTACAAAGTATTTGTATTTGCAAACCATATTTAGTATCTGTTTTCATGATCGTTTCCTATTTTTCATATATACATGCTTTATTCCCTCAGCAAGAACATAAAATGTAATTATTTGATTTGGGGAGAGGAAGTAGAGTGGAAATTACCCTTCTCATTTTTTAATCTCCTATACGTGCCTGGCATTGTTTCTGATGCCTGATACATAAACGCTCTACCTGTTTGTTGACTCAATTGGAAAACTAAGTCATTTTAAGCTCTGCTTTTATTTGATTTTTTCTAATTGGATAAATATTTTATATACCATTAACAATCCAATGTATTGTTCACGGGGAAAATGAAACCACTAAATTTTATTGCACCTGAGGTTAAATATTTTGGCCATTGCATTTTAACATGAATTGTACATTAACAATCATTAATTAGTGTAAAATGCCATCTTTGAGATATATTTTCAATTATTTTATTTGTTAAGGCATGCCTAATGCTTAATATAACTCAATTTAACTGTGATTCTTCAAAAAATTAATTTGCCTTGATGTTAATGCTGAATCTATATCAGAAATAAAGTGCTAAACAATATATCTCTATTGACTACATATAAGTTATTCTATCAATTAAGTAATTAAAATAAATATCATGCAGTTAACTTATTCTTTGGTGCATATCTGGTATTATTCACACTCTAACTAGAATAAATGAGCCAATTTTTTGTTTTGCTTTCTTTATCACTAAACTATAAACTTTATTCAGATTTCACCAGTTTTTCCATTAATGTCCCTTGTCTGTTCTGTTAAGAATTGACATCTGAATAATACTGAGTCTTCCAATCCATGAATACAGCTTATCTCTCCATTTCTTTAGCCTTGCTTGATTTCTTTTATCAGTGCATTGCAGCATTTTGACATATAGATCATGCATGTATTTTGTGAGATTCATAACTACTTTTTGTGCTGTTATAAATGCATTTCTTTCATTTCAAATTCCAATTGTTCATTGATAACATACGGAAATACAATTGACTTTTGTATCTTAACCTTATACCCTGTGACCTTGCTAATCTCACTTATTGGTTCTTAGAGCTTTTTTTTAATGCTTTGGGCTTTTCTACATTGTCAATCATGTCAGAGACATTTTTACTTCTTTCTTTCCAATGCCTCTTATTTCTTGTTCTGGCCTAATTACATTAGCTGTCATATTTTTTAAAGAATACATTTGCAGTATTGTAAGAAGGAAAATTTAACTTGAACTCACTGTTAATAGTTTTTAAGTACTTGTTTTTATAACCCCCATTTTTAGTTAATAAAATCACATGATTTTTGAGAATTAGCAGCTGAATAAGGAGAAGAGCTCTTAGTCTGGCCATCAACAAACTGTGGGGTGTTGAGCAAGTCAACCTTATCTCTCAGAACCTCATTTTGAAAATAAAGAAGTATGTAACGAACTCAAAGATTTCTTTTCATTCAAAATACTATCATGCTGTGAAAGGTCTTTTGGAAATAACCTTGTCTTATTCTCCCATTTTACTGATGAAGAAGTTAAAGAGTAGAAAAGTTATAAGATATGCTTAAGATTACAAAATGTAGAATGCCTTTGCTGAGACAGAGGCATTGCCAACACTTGGATTTCTAGTTGCTACGCCAGGAGCTCTGTTTTAGTCCTTTTGTGTTGCTATAAAGGAATACTTGAGGC
>NW_012149396.1:8879694-8880783 GCF_000956105.1 Propithecus coquereli | reverse complement strand
ATCATTTGAAATAAAAGTTAGAGTTAGTTAGCCAGCATCACAAAAACAAGAGAATTTATTAATTTAGCACACATGCACAAAGGGAAATAAAATTCAGTGTAAATCAACCACGGAGGGAGGGGTTAGGAGGGGAGGGGCAAAAAACTGCCTAATGGGTACAAACACTATTTGGGTGATGGGCACACCTATAGCCAGGACACAGCAATTATTTTCACTTTGTATAGAGAAAGCCTGAATCTCAAACTACAATCCTATAAAAATTACTCAAAAGCCCAAAGGCTTAATCTGAGAACAAAAGGTACCAAAATGTCAGACAACATTACAGGGACAGCATAATGACATTTGTCTTTAGTAATTCAGGGGCAAAAGTTCCATTTGAAATCAATTCAAACATCTTGATATTTAACAAATATTCAAGTTCAATGCTGCCCTTTCCCCCTTTTTGTAGTGAGGCAGACCTGTGAAATCATGTGTGTTAAGAGTCTATGAAAATTTATATTAAGTGAAAAAAATGTTCAGAAGAACATTACATAATAGATGCCATTTGTGTGAAACACACTTACTTGCTTGAATGTGCACTGATGTCTCTGGAAAGATACCTAAGGCTCTGGGGAGGAGAACTGAATGACAGAGCCAGCAATAGGAGGGCGAATATCTTCTACAATGTACCTTCTTGTAACTCTTGTATTTTTACAATATACCCTTTTACATAATCAAAGGTTAAGTGAAGTAAAATAATTTTAAAATTATATTCAGGGCAACCTAGTCATTTTGATAATTTAAACAACATAGACAATAGCCTCGTTCCTCCCAGGCACTAATCTGCAAATGCTACAACAAAGATAAGTTTCAGGTTCCTTACACAGAGCTAGGGAAACTCTTCTAAAACAAACATATTAATAATAAAACATACACACACACACACACACACACACATACACACACACACACACACACCACTATATAGCTTCTAAAACCTTCTCATGAATAATATTGCTATGAACATTCACGTACAAGTTTTTTTGAACACCTGCTTTCAATCTTTACAAGAAAATACAGTGAAAATTCTGATAATTTATAATTTAGCAA
>NW_012149396.1:8864437-8877974 GCF_000956105.1 Propithecus coquereli | reverse complement strand
TGGCACATGTAACTTGTACTACATTTTTATAAGTACTATATTTTATGTGGTAATTTATCTTTTAGTGGTTAATTTAGAATATGAGGTATGTTTGAATAACCAACGAATATAATACAGACAGTCCCTGGGTTACAGACAAGATATGTTTCTGAGAATGTATCTAGGTCGTATTTGTATGTAACTCAGATCCCTGATAATAATGCATATACAGTAGTAACAATAACAGTACTATAATGGCTCATCTGTAGCAATAATAACACAGTGTATTACTGTACTACTAAAAATAATACCCCTGTACTGTAACAATAAGTTATAGCAACTATTGTGCTCTTTCTTTGAATTCAAACAAACAGAATATAAAAACAAATTCATAAAAAAGCTTAGATAAGAGATAGGAGAAATTTTGCAAAAGAATATTGAAGGTTAACACCAAATGTTGCATCAATGCTAGGCTAATAAGAATATTACGCTTATTTTGATCTTCTATCCAAATCAACAATAACCTTTCCATTTCAATAATTAATCTACTACGCTGCTTAGTAATAATTGATGCTTTTGTTGGAGCACTGCCTTTCATACGTTACATTACTCTCACTTTATCCTTTATAATTGTTCCAACAGTTTAGTAACTGAAGTCTAATGCTTTCCCAATGAATGATGGCATCTGGGCTTTCTCCAAATGCTTAATTATTTCTACTTTTCATTTCCATTGTAATCACCTTTCTCTTTGTGGCAGGCTAACCTGGACTTGCAGTGGATTTTTGCTTTGGAGGCATGGTCATAAGGGTAAACACAGATTCACAGAATCGAATTTAAAAGTTAAGATGAAATTGATGCTGTACATAAGCGACCTTATAAACAATGAGACTAGCAGTGAGCATATAGATGCTGTGCCAACGAACCGCTTACACCATGAAGATTTGTTTACATGCGTGGAAGAAACTGGTTCCTGAATTACTGATTTAATTATTTGATTATAAATTATCCTTACGGGGAATCTTAGGAGCCCATGAGTACGGAATGTTAAGTCTGGCCATCTGTAACCCGGACTGCCTATATGTACGTAAGTTAATTCCACAATGAGCATAAAATTGTTATCATTAATATTAGTAAGTGTAATTTATAAGCAAATATGTGACTATTATTTTCATTTGCCACAGTGAAAATCACATGGAACAATCACAGTGAAATTGCACATAGTATGTAACTTAAAAGACAATATATTGGCATTTCATTTATTGGAATAATAACAAGATGGCACAGTGACCTTGTTTTTCTGCTCTGTGAAAATTTTTCAACACAAAGTTAATTTTAAAAATTAAGTTGACATTCTTCTTTGGTAGAGATTATCATTTTATTTCTTTTGGAGTTCATATTGTACCGATGACTAATTTGCCTGTCTCAAAGATAACAGCCTGCTACGTACCTTGTTGACCAAAAGCAGTAATAAATAGAGAATTTTAAGTAAAACATTCATTATTATTTAAAACATTGTTTCTGGTTATCATGGTAATATAGATGTTACAGCTAAAAGGGCTTAGAGAAATTTTAATAACCTTTCTATCAGGGAAGATACTATTATCATTATTTTCTAGTCATATATTTTACTACTCACATAACTAGCAAATGATGGTTGAAGCACTAGAACCAGATCCCAGTCTGGTGAATTTTTATTATTATGATAGCACATTTTCAATAACAATAAAAATGCTTTTGGTAGGATACGTACCCCTATATTCTAAAACCCCTTTCTCCACTACAGAAAATAAAATGGGGACATGAAATAAAAATAGAGCTTTAATTATGCTAACATGCTTGCGATGTTCCAGAGAGTGCTCTAATAACAGGTCTGTTGAAATTTCATTAACTTCATAAACTTTCATTAACTTTGATTAATTAATTAATCAAAGTTTCTTTAAACTCCAACCTAGAGGGCTAAAGGGTTGCTTTATGAGCTGATAAGCCTTACTATTGATAATGGTCTCATGTATAATAACTTTTATATAACACTTAAAAATATTGATGAGAATTATCCATTTGATAGTAATGTTAATACTGTCATTATTGCATGTGGCAGTAAGGAGACATTCAAGTGCATTTTAAAGGACTTGTGCCACTGAATGGAGCTACAATTCAAAGGATGGTGAAAACCTTGGCATTTCCCAGCACTAAGTGGCCCCACAGCACCACCCATTCCTATCCTCCCTCCTTGCTGTGATTTAAATGTGTCCCCTTAAAAATTGCTGAAACTTAATGGCCAATGTGATAGTAGCAAGAGGTGGGCCTTTAAGAGGCAATTAGGCCATGAGTTCTCCTCTCTCAGGAATGGGATTAAGGTCCTTACAAAAGAATCTCCACACTGTGTTTGGCACTCTTGCCCTTCTGACATCCACCACATGAGGACACAGCATTCCTCACCTCTGAAGGATGAAGCCAACAAGTCACAATCTCAAAAGCAAAGAGTAGCCCACATCAGACAACCAAACCTGCTGGTGCCTTGATCTTGAACTTCTCAGCCTTGAGAACTATGAAAAGTAAGTTTATGTTCTTTACAAATTACCCTGGTCTCAGGCACAGGCTTAATGATGAGGATACATTCTGAAAAATACATTGTTAGATGATTTTACTGTTGTGCAAACATCATATAGTATACTTACAAAACCTAGATGGTGTAGGTTACTACTCACCTAGAGTATATGGTATAGCCTATTGCTCCTAGGCTACAAACCCACACAGCATGTTACTGTACTGAATATTGCAGGCCACTCTAACACAATGGTAAGTATTTATATATCTAAACATATCTCAGCAGAGAAAAGTGACAGTAAAAATATGGTATAAAAGGTTTTTGAAAATGGTACACCTGTATAGGACACTTAGCATGAATGGCACATGCATGACTAGACATTGTTCTAGGTGTGTCAGTGAGTAAGTAGTGAAGGTGAAGCCCTAAGACATTGCTGTACATCACCATAGGCTTTATAAACACCATACACTTAGGCTACAGTAAATTTATTAAAAAATTAAGCAATTGCACTGTGACGTTACAATGGCTACAGTATCACTAGGTGATAGGAATTTTCCAGCACCATTATAATCTTATGAGGCCACCACCGTATATGTGGTCTGTCATTGACCTAAACATCATTATGTGACACATGACTATATTTTATTATAGCAGCACAAACGAACTGAGATACTCCTGTTTCAAGGATACCTACTATGCCAATAGAGCTAGCAGCACCTGGACGACATCTGAGGCAGACCCCATTGCTGCTTCCTCACAGTTCACTCAGTGTCTCCTCCAGGCTCTCACAGACCAAATCCAGTGGTGGATGAAGTTCCCACAAACAGCCTTAAGAGGGAAATTATTGGCCAGCTGCAGACACCCACAACCAAAGAGGGCTAGGTGGGCACTACTGTTTGCCTACTGGGTGCCAGCCCTACCACCGTGTTCCAGAGACACTCTCTAGGGACACTCAGGGCTGGGGGCCAGCATACAAGAGCCACAATGGCCTGTCTAATGCTTTGGCAGGCAGAAGAGTCTCTAGGCAGTGCCCACTGGGCCTCCTCAAGGACAAGCCAAAAGCATGTGCAAGATATGGGCCTGGAGAGGACAGGAAAAGGAGGTCCAATAATGGTGTCAAAAATGCAAAACTTTTGGGTGGCTGACTTGTCTGGTCACTAATCAATCAGAATGTAATAGTCGAATGGGACTCTAGAGATCTGCTGAGATGCCAGGCACTACTTTCTTTTGTTGCTGGACTAGAAAGGAGGTCCAAGTCCTGGGGAAAAGCTATATGGGTGGAGGACAATGGCTATTTACCAATCAGTACAAGAGTATCATACTTTAACAAGTGGTTAAATGCCAGCTCTACCTGGAACAGTGTTTAACAAATATTAGTTATTGTGATACATGATACGAACATAATATTATGATTATGATCTTTTTTGCATTATGCAGTTCTTTTAAATAGCTAGGTAGGCTAAGCAATTACTGTCACATTTTTTAATAAATTGAACAAATGAAGAAATTGAGCCTAGTGAGATTAAGTGATTGACTCAAATTCACACAGTTAAATACATCCATGTCTTTTTTTTTCATTTCAAAATATTAAGGGAGTACAAATGTTTTAGGTTACACAGATCACCTTTGTAATGCTTGAGTCCCAGCTATAGGTGCACCCGTCACCCAAATAGTGTTCATTGTACCCAGTAGGTAGGGTTTTTGTCCCCCCTCCTTCCCCTGATTGGTTTCTACAAAAACATGAACAGAAGCTTCTCAAAAGAAGAAAGACAAATGGCCAATAAACATATGGAAATATGCTCAACATCACTACTCATCAGAGAAATGCAAACTGAAACCACAATGAGATATCGGCTTACCCCAGTTAGAATGGCTTTTATTAAAAAGTCCAAAAACAACAGATGTTGGTGTGGATGCAAAGAGGCAAAGAGAAAGGAACTGCAAATTAGTACAACCTCTATGGAAAACAGTATGGAGATTCCTCAAAGAACTAAAAGTACACATATCATTCAATCCAGCAGTCCCACTATTGGGTATTTGCCCAAAGGAAAAGAAGACTTTTCATCAAAAAGACCCCTGCACTCCAATGTTTATTGCTGCACAATTCACAATTGCAAAGATGTGGCATCAACCCATGATTTTTTTTATTTCAATGCGCCTTTCCCTTCATCACCACAAAGGTAGAGGATGAAAATGGTGGGAAACTACAGATGTGAAGGGGCAGGTGGAGGGATAAAGCTGTAAAAAATAACATGCTTGAAGTACTAATATATGTACATCTAAACTCGATTTAGGAAATGCAAAGCAAACAGCAGGTAGAAAGGAAATAGGCAGATGCTATTCCCTAATCCTGTTTTCAGTATCGCTGTCTATGAAAACTCGTATTTGAACCCCACAGCTGCTTAATTGTTAATATAAGTTTTGGCTGTGATGATGAGATTTTTCCCCCTTTCAGGTATTTTAATGGACAATGTAGTTGGAAGTTAAGCCAAGGGGTTTGGGCCTTCAAACTCAAACATTCTCCTCCCCAGAGTTCTGTAAGTTAGTTCTTTATATAAAATTGAATAGGATCAAAGGGCTAAAAAAGCAATTAAAAGTAGAGAAATAAAAGCAGATCTGGCAAGGTTGAATGTCCAGGAGAAATTGAGTAGACTTGTGAGTTTATGAAAGATAAATCAAATTTTCTTAATCTTCATAGAGGTCACATAGCCAAAAGTTTTTAAAAATTCAATATTTTGTGTGAAATCATTGTTAAAAACCAATGACATAGTAATTTTTGATGAGTGTTTTCTTTTACTTTCAAAAATGTTCTGATTTGTACAATAAATTATATGCTTACTCTTTATACTTAAATTTACAGTGTCTGTTCTTATGGAAGGCTGATCATTTTTGGATGCTCTTGTTTCCCAGAGTGATTATGGCTCTAAATATTAAAAGTTTTGGCAATAAAGTAGTCTGAAAATGGGTGAGAAAGATGATTAGTATAGATAGAGAGCTATTGGAGTTCACAGGAGAGAAAACCTTTGAGATGGTTAAGAAATAAATCCCTATAAGAAATACAATAAAAAGACACCACTAACATGAATAGTTCAGTCCTCAAGCAAGGCCTCACCTCACTCAGGGGACAAAGGCAGTCACCAGCAACCTCGTCCTTTTCCTAACTTCTCTTCCCATGAGAACATCAAAGGGTTGGGAGCTGAGAAATTTTACAAGAGATCTGAGATGATGATAAAAGGATTATAAAGAGGCCCTTTGTGATGGAAGAAAACCTAAGAAGAAAGCAAGAGCTATTTTAACACAATAAAAAAGAGTTATATTCCTCAAGAAATAGGATCAATATTACATAATAAGAGGAAAATGCTATTGTCAGATGAGCATACTTTGTTCTGTCTTTGGAGAAAATTAGTTCTTCTTGTGGAAAACAATTGTCAATTAAGGGCTATGCAGCATCTATTACTCTTTCCTGAAGGCCCTTCATTTCTTCTTATGAAGAATGAAGTCTTTTGTATGACAGAAGATTTGATAAAACTGTATTTTCAGAGAGCCCTGAGCTACCATTACAAGACTAACGTGGTCTTGGAGCTCTTTTCTATCAGACCTTCCTCTTGCTGCTTTGGTTCAAGGGCAGCCACATGATCCAACTTCAGACAATGGAACACTCTTTCTCTCCCTAGATGTGCACCCTCAGAGGGGCAACACAAAGATGGAAAAAAATGGCTAAAACTCGTTTATTCCATGGAATCAAGGAGTTTCTGTCCAAAAGATAGCTTAGAGTTGCCTTGTTTCTCTCTCTTCCAAGCCTGCCTGGCATCAGTTGCTTAAAACCAAAGAAGTCTAATACACTCAATTGATAAGCTGTGTTTGCTCTAAAGTTTCTGATGTCATCACTGGGGGAGGAACCTAGACAGAACTGTTGCCTTTGCTATCTTCTTCCACCTTAGAAGAGCCTACTGATTTGACAGGCAGTAGAGGCCTGGTCCAAAGAAAGCCTTCCATAACATCCTTCCTAGGCTGAAGATGATAGAGTTTGCAAGGCACGAGAAAGGAAGATGGCCAGAATCCTTCCCTCTTATGTAAATGGATATTCCAAAGAATGAGCATTGGTACCTCCAAGGCAGAAGAGGAGAGGGAAAGAAAATTAAGGAACTAGTGTTGGAAAGTGAAGGTACATCCACACCAAGCACCTTCAAGGGCCTGTATTTTGTGAAGCATATTTCATACTTACTTAACTATATAAATGTGTAAATCACCATCCAAATTCTCTATGTATTCAGGTGAGGGCAATGTTAAAATGGTTCTCGTGGAAGTCAGTGCCCCCTTCTCGATAACCTAGCAGTGCTTCCAGAAATGAAGCTGCTAGGGCCCTGGCCCCACCCCACTATCATCACTAGAAGAGGCTACCAATCTGCGTAAGCATAATTTGCCAGCACTAAGACTCTGGGACTCTTTTCTTTAATGGCTTCCCCCTCCCACCCTCCCTTTCATAGGACAGACAAGAAGGGCATAGCCACGTCCAAGTAAACAATTCTCTCCCCTTTGGAATTATTTGGGGTAATTATTTATTTGGCTAGGTCATTTTGGAAACTTTCATTTTTCTTGGTGTTCTTGTCATCTCTCAAAGCTAAGAGGGTCTGTGTTAGGGGTTCGGGCTCACAGCAGGTAGCTGGCAGCTTTGAGAGCTCTAGGTCTAGATTTCCCAGGAATGAGGCCAAAGGAACCTGGTGATTTCCTTCTTATCTTGCCAACAAGGCAGAAACCCAGGGAGAGACTTGAGACAGGCAGCCATAGCAGTGCCTTTGTGGTCCCTAGCACCCAAGCATAGCACTCTAGGATCAAAGCTAGAGCACAGACTATGTCAAATACAATATTTCCAGATTGTGGTTAAAAATGAATCCTCCACAAGCCATTTGCCTGGATATAAACTCTCATATCATTGTG
This sequence comes from Propithecus coquereli, assembly GCF_000956105.1. Classification (NCBI taxonomy): domain Eukaryota; kingdom Metazoa; phylum Chordata; class Mammalia; order Primates; family Indriidae; genus Propithecus; species Propithecus coquereli. The sequence continues at coordinate 8,870,509 of NW_012149396.1, read as the reverse complement.
TTATACAGGACTCTGCTTTTTATTTTTATTTGTGAAGAAATGTATCCTCCTATTTTTTTAAAATCCATAAACTAATTTATTTGTTGTCTAGTGCTAATTTTTTAAGATACAGATAGAAAATATAGTGTTAATGATTCAATTTTCTGTAATATTGTCTTTCCTATTATTGCTTCTGGGACCATTTGATTCCTTCTATTATATCACAAGCTAGTCTCTATTTACTTTGGCCTATTTATTATTACAAATAGTGTTCTTCTAAAACAAAAACAGGTAAGTATTTTAGATTTTTTTTTCTTTGTCCTGTAGTAATTCTATTTGGAGGGAAGGATGTTCTATTGGACACTTAGAGAAATGTTCTTCTCTTGGGCTGCAGACTGTTTTTATGAGCTTTGATCTGATTTTCTCAGCTGACTCATTCTTGAACAGAATGCAATTTAGCCACGCTTAGTATTAGGATACAGCAAGAGTTCTCAAATTTCTTTATTTATGGGTAAGTCCACCTCCCAGTTCAGATGCTAGAGGATATATTGTAATGTAGAATGCCTAGCATATTCCTCACAAAATAGGTGGCCTTAGAAAAATTCTGTTTTCTTTTAGGTGTGGGTCCCCAGCTTTATACTCTGAGTAGGAAGAGACTCCCATCAAAGTTCCCTATGGTGAAAAAAAAATCTTTCATTAATTTCCAATTTGAAAGACAAAGGTGTGTGTTAGAGACCTGTGATGTATCAATGTTATGCCTACTCAAAGCCTTGCATTAGAAGTTCCTTTAGAAGGTTTGTCACTAATTCTCTTCTTCTGCCTCCCAGAGGCCTCCCTGTCTCCCACGTACTATCAGTTCTCTTCATTTGGAATAGATGATGACTCTTGTTATCAAATTAGGAAATGTAAAAATTTCTTAACTCTGTGTGCACAACAGAAACAGCTGGGGAGCTTTAAAAACTATTCATGCCCCAGTTCCATCTCAAAGACATTGACATCAGTATTTTTTAAAATGTTCCCCAAGTGATTCAGAAAAACATAAGCTAATACTGAGGACCACTGACCTCAGGTAGCTCCCTATTTTAAGTAGCTCAGGTGCCCCCCTTAATTTCATGTCAGCTGCCATGGAGAGAAGGAACTCTATAATGTAATAGTTCTCAAAACTGGGCTGCCAACCCAGTAGCATCACACTATTTGGGAACTTGTTAGATGCCAATTCTCAGGCCCCACCCCACTACATCAGAAACTCTGAGAATAAGACACAAAAATCTGTGTTTTAACAAATTCTTTGTGTGATTCAGATGTAGACAAAGGTTTAAGAACCACTGCTATGCTATATCAGATCTTTTTCATACTTTTAAAGTCCCATAGCACAAAGTGATAAGAACATCAAGGTTATGCCGCTTCAGATCTGGAACTGTAGCTTAAGGAGATAGGCAGATGCTGTTTCTTTTTTTTTTCTTTTTTTTTTTTTTTTTTGAGACAGAGTCTCACTCTCTTGCCTGGGTTAGAGTGCCGTGGAGTCATCCTAGCTCACAGCAACCTCAAACTCCTGGGCTCAAGTGATCCTACTGCCTCAGCCTCCCGAGTAGCTGGGCCTACAGGCATGCGCCACCATGCCTGGCTAATTTTTTTCTATATACTTTTAGTTGTCTGATTCATTTCTTTCTATTTTTAGTAGAGACGGGGTCTCACTCTTGCTCAGGCTGGGGCAGATGCTGTTTCTTAATCCTATTTTCAGTATTGTTGTCCATAAAACTCCTATCTGAACCCCACATGTACTCAATTCTTCGTGTAAGTCTCTGGTGCCATAGAGAGATTTTTCTCCTCTTCAGTTATCTTAAAGACAACATAGCAGGAAGTTAAGTCAAGGGGTTTGGACCCTCAAACTCTCAAATATCCTCTTCCCCAGAGTTCTTCAAGTTAGTTCTTTATGTAAAATTTAATAGGAACAAATGACTTGATGTGGAAGAGCTCTTTTTCTAAAAGTTTGAGACTAAAATTGGTAGCTCAGACATGACTTGGCAGTTGGAAACTCAATAAATACCAGTAGGGCAGGCTGTGAATCAATCATTTCTGTGTTTGAAAGAAAACAAAAAAAAGAAGAAAAAAAAGTGGCCAATAGAAAGCTTTTCTTTTAAATCCATGCTTGATTTGTTTCTTTGATTATTTTTCTTCTCATCCTCCTTCAAGTTCCCTCCCTCAAGGGAATTACATAATGGCAGAAAGGCCTTTCCAGGGCCGGCAGTGGGAGGGCAGTTAACGGTCTCTTCAATTTCCTTGAAGCAGTGATCACTCCAAAAGATAGCTCTAAAAAATAACTTCTTGAAATGTTTTTGAATCGAGAGGAAGAGTTAGTAGAAAACTATAAAAGAGTAACTGTAATGCATGTTTATAGACTATTGGTTCCCATTTTTTAACAAATAGGGTGACAATTTAAAGGGTTTCCAGTTTTATGATGGCTTTTTTATTCAATAATTTTATATTAAGTGTGAAAATTGGCTTCCTTAAAATAATCTTAACATACAAAATATTTTGGATATGCATGTAGGTGTTAGGGAAAAGTATAAAAAGGATTCAAAATGGCAAAAAATAAGGAAGAAAGTAGGGACAATTTAATTTGACTATTTTAAAAATATAGATTTCTACAATGAGATTCCTAAAAGGAAGCCAGTAAAAATCACTCAAGATAAACTCTATAACATAGTTCCTACATTCTGCAGGTTTCTTTCTTTCTTCTGTGCTACAAAGGGAAAATCTTTCTGTAATTCCAATTGGGATTATCAAAAGAGGAATCTGATGGGTTGACTGGACACCTCATCTCTTCTATGTGACACAACAGACTTGGGTGTAGACCATGCATTGTCGAGTCATGAAGCCATTTCTGGTCTTCTCAGGAATACATCATTGGGCAAAGAACAGATGGGGACAGCTTCTCTGAGCAGGGAACACTGCTTGGAAAATTTACACCAGAAAGGAAAGTGAGGAAGACAGGTAAGTTCATTGACATGGTCCATAGAGGTTCCCTGCTGATGTCTGTCAGAGCAATGCCTGGAACTCAGGCCATCTTGATCCAAATAGCTTTCCAAAATTATACCCAAAAATGTAATTTTCATTCAACTATAAAATTAGCTAATATCTTAGAGACAAAAAAACAGCATAAACATAATTGGCCTTATACGAGCATGCTTTGAGGTGTGTTTCCTAAAAAACTGGTGTTCTATGAGACTCTGATAAAAATTTCTTACAAAAAAATTAATACTGATAATATTATTTATAACTATTATTTAAACATATAACTCATATTTACAAGTACAGGCATATGTATGTGAAAAAATATATAATTACTGAATACCTGTGTTCAATGGTTCTTTTGTGATATGATAATCTGCCTTCAGAAAGTGGTATGACATGTAATCAAATGTCTGACAATTGCACAGACTCGAAACATTTGATCTGAATACTGACTCATGAATAGCACTTACCAAGAATCCTTCATTTTGCAAGTCATCTATATAATTACCTTTGGTAAATGGTGTGCTTTTTCCAAATTACAATATGTAGTTGTAATGTTATTTGATATTTCTTAGCCCTTAACCTCAATGCATGTGTGTATAATAGCTCAGCAGCTCCTACTGGAGTTCCTTTGACTCATTATAACTTACAAAGTTTTCCCTGGTCAAATATCTTGGGGAAATGTTGCTGAAGGTGATACTTCTAGCTTGGAGGAGGGAGAATAGAAGGAACCTGTTACAGTCAACTTATAGAGGCACCGTACGAATCAGATAAACTGTGAAAAAAGCAGTAGCTCTGTGGCATTTCTGCATATGCATCATATCCAGGAAAGGACTCAGCCATTCTCACAGCTTCATGGCCACTGTGTTGTCATCGACAGAAGGCTGAAAAGCACAATTCTACTCTCCCAAGAAGTTTACACAGCTACTTGCTTCTATTCTCCATTTCTGCCTGCTGTTCCCTGCCCCGACCGACCGCCTCCGAACAGGTCTCCACTGCATTCCACTATTCAGCCAACTCTACAGCTCCTGTTCCTCCTCATTGAGAGGGAAGCATGCTGGAGGTTCCCTGGGTGTGATCAAAGCAGAGAGAGAATCAGTCCTCAAGTACTACGGCTGCCATTCCCTTGTACCACAAGTTGGCCGGGGTGGAAAACAGCTAAGCATAATGGTGCCTTAAGGGAGGACAAAACTTATGAGAAGGGTGATGCAGTCTGAACATAAATATTTAAAACATAAAAAATACAAGATCTTGAAAAGAAATGGAGTATCTCTGAGAAACTTGAAAAGCATAAAATTCCTACAAAAGAAAATATTAGAAAACAACTCAAGTCAGCATCACCGTGGAATGGGGTACCCTTGCAAGACCTCAGCTCTAGGAGTAAAATTTGGAAATATAGTATCACATCTTGAAGATATAAAGCAGTGTTTTTTTTTTTTCTGGGAAAGAATTGAATTTACCTTGGGAATAGATAGTCCTTTATTCTGACAAAGCAACTCAAATAGACTCCTTAGGTAAATAAATATGAAATAAATATTCACACATTCTTGGGGGGTAGCTCCCAGCAACCTCAAACTCCTGGGCTCAAGTGATCCTACTGCCTCAGCCTCCCGAGTAGCTGGGCCTACAGGCATGCGCCACCATGCCTGGCTAATTTTTTTCTATATACTTTTAGTTGTCTGATTCATTTCTTTCTATTTTTAGTAGAGACGGGGTCTCACTCTTGCTCAGGCTGGGGCAGATGCTGTTTCTTAATCCTATTTTCAGTATTGTTGTCCATAAAACTCCTATCTGAACCCCACATGTACTCAATTCTTCGTGTAAGTCTCTGGTGCCATAGAGAGATTTTTCTCCTCTTCAGTTATCTTAAAGACAACATAGCAGGAAGTTAAGTCAAGGGGTTTGGACCCTCAAACTCTCAAATATCCTCTTCCCCAGAGTTCTTCAAGTTAGTTCTTTATGTAAAATTTAATAGGAACAAATGACTTGATGTGGAAGAGCTCTTTTTCTAAAAGTTTGAGACTAAAATTGGTAGCTCAGACATGACTTGGCAGTTGGAAACTCAATAAATACCAGTAGGGCAGGCTGTGAATCAATCATTTCTGTGTTTGAAAGAAAACAAAAAAAAAGAAGAAAAAAAAGTGGCCAATAGAAAGCTTTTCTTTTAAATCCATGCTTGATTTGTTTCTTTGATTATTTTTCTTCTCATCCTCCTTCAAGTTCCCTCCCTCAAGGGAATTACATAATGGCAGAAAGGCCTTTCCAGGGCCGGCAGTGGGAGGGCAGTTAACGGTCTCTTCAATTTCCTTGAAGCAGTGATCACTCCAAAAGATAGCTCTAAAAAATAACTTCTTGAAATGTTTTTGAATCGAGAGGAAGAGTTAGTAGAAAACTATAAAAGAGTAACTGTAATGCATGTTTATAGACTATTGGTTCCCATTTTTTAACAAATAGGGTGACAATTTAAAGGGTTTCCAGTTTTATGATGGCTTTTTTATTCAATAATTTTATATTAAGTGTGAAAATTGGCTTCCTTAAAATAATCTTAACATACAAAATATTTTGGATATGCATGTGGGTGTTAGGGAAAAGTATAAAAAGGATTCAAAATGGCAAAAAATAAGGAAGAAAGTAGGGACAATTTAATTTGACTATTTTAAAAATATAGATTTCTACAATGAGATTCCTAAAAGGAAGCCAGTAAAAATCACTCAAGATAAACTCTATAACATAGTTCCTACATTCTGCAGGTTTCTTTCTTTCTTCTGTGCTACAAAGGGAAAATCTTTCTGTAATTCCAATTGGGATTATCAAAAGAGGAATCTGATGGGTTGACTGGACACCTCATCTCTTCTATGTGACACAACAGACTTGGGTGTAGACCATGCATTGTCGAGTCATGAAGCCATTTCTGGTCTTCTCAGGAATACATCATTGGGCAAAGAACAGATGGGGACAGCTTCTCTGAGCAGGGAACACTGCTTGGAAAATTTACACCAGAAAGGAAAGTGAGGAAGACAGGTAAGTTCATTGACATGGTCCATAGAGGTTCCCTGCTGATGTCTGTCAGAGCAATGC
>NW_012149396.1:8862367-8864077 GCF_000956105.1 Propithecus coquereli | reverse complement strand
CTTTTGCCCCCTCCCACCTGCTTTAATTCTGTTGAATTTTACTATCATATGTACACATGAGTGTTGAACAGTTAGTTCCAATTTAATAGTGAGTACATGTGGTGCTTGTTTTTCCATTCTTGTGATACTTCATTTAGAAGGATGGTCTCCAGTTCCATCCAGGTTGTTAGAAAAGGTATTAGTTCACCGTTTTTTGTGGCTGAGTAGTACTCCATGGTATACATATACCACATTTTGTTAATCCACTCATGTGTTTATGGGCACTTGGGTTGTTTCCACATCTTTGCAATTGTGAATTGTACTGCTATAAACATTCAAGTGCAGGTGTCTTTTTTATAGAATGTCTTTTTTTTCTTTGGGTAAATACCCAGTAGTGGGATTGTTGGACCAAATGATAGATCTACTTTTAGTTCTTTGAGGTATCTCCATACTGTTTTCCATAGAGATTGTACTAGTTTGCAGTCCCACCAGCAGTGTATGAGTGTTCCTTTCTCTCCGCATCCACATCAGCATCTGTTTTTTGGAGACTTTTTGATAAAAGCCATTCTCACTGAAGTTAGGTGATATCTCATTGTGGTTTTCATTTGCATTTTTCTGATGATTAGAGACAGTGAGAATTTTTTCATATGTTTATTGGCCATTAGTCTATCTTCTTTTGAAGAGCTTCTGTTGCTGTCTTTTACCCACTTTTTAATAGCGAATAGACTACCTACAATATGGGAGAAAATATTTGTATGCTATACATCTGATATAGGGGTAATAACCAGAATCTACAAAAAACTCAAGCAAATCAGCAAGAAAACATTCAATTATTTTTTTATTGACACATAATACTTATGCATATTTATGGGGTACAGTGTGATGTTTCAATGTTTGCATTCATTGTATAATGATCAAATTGGAAAAATTACCATATCCATCCCTTTAGACATGTATCATTTCTTTGTGGTCATAACATTCAAAATCTCTTTTTGCTATCTTGAAGCATACACTACATTGTCATTTGCTATAGTCATTCTGCTGTGTAACAGAACACCAGAACTTATTCTTCCTGTCTAATTGTAACTTTGTATGTGTTGACCTACTCCTGGGCCCTTCCTCTTTCCCCTTCCCTCCAGCCTCTGGTAACCACTATTCTACTTTCTACTTTTATGAAATCAATTCTTTTAGATTCACATAGGAGTGAGATCATGCAGTGTTCATCTTCCTATGCCTGGCTTATTCTAGTTAACATAACATCCTCCACATTCATCCATTTTGCCACAAATGACAGGATTTTTTTTTTTTTTTATAGAGACGGAGTCTCTTGATCAGGCTGGTCTTGAACTCCTAAGCCCAAGCAATCCTCCCGCCCGAACTCCCAGAGTGCTAGGATTACGGGTGTGAGCCACTGTGCCTGGCCAAATGACAAGATTTTATTGTTTTATGGATGAATAGCATACTATTGTGTATCTTTATATGTATACCAAATTTTCACATTTTCTTTATCCATGCATCTGTAGATGGGCATTTAGGTTGATTCCTTATCTTGGCTATTGTGAATAGTGCTGCAATAAACATAGGAGTGCAGATATCTCTTCAACATACTGATTTCATTTTCACTGGATGTATACCTAGTAATGGGATTACTCGATCATATGGTAATTCTATTTTTAATCTTTTGAGGAACTCCATATTATTTTCCATAATAGCTATACTAATTTATTAATA
>NW_012149396.1:8860992-8862317 GCF_000956105.1 Propithecus coquereli | reverse complement strand
AAGGATGGATATATTTGAAACTCGGACTTGGCGGGGGGGACCAAGGGCAACATACGTAACCTAAACATCTGTACCCCCATAATATGCTGAAATAAAAGGAAAAAAAAAAAAACAGTGCTTATCATGGGGAATTGTTAGTTCCAATTAGAAACGTGTCATTATGAATGACTTTTATATATGTTAAAATATGAAACAAATATAGACACATTTAGCATAATTCATCTGGAGACTAAAGTTTAAATCCTATTTGTCTTTCACCGTTTCTCTATTATCTTAAATTCAAGAAAAATTATTGATATTTTTTTCCTGTACCATAGCAGCTATTGAAGGTCACTTTACTTGCGGTTGCCTCACAATAAACCCTTTATATGTGCTGGTATCGAAGTCAAAGGGCACATCTAATTAAATTTTTACGTGCATATTTTTATCATATCAAGGGTTTAATAAACCAGAGCAGGTAACAACAGAAGAAATACACTTGAATAACTTTTCTTTTCCTCTTACCATGATTTCTAAATTTCATGTCTTCTTTCATCAGAAGACATTTTTATGATAACATGAATTACTTTAAAAAAAAAACAACTAAGTATCAGATGTTGAAATGATCCATTTTCTTATGCAAATTCCTCAGACTCCTAATATAGTAGGATGGTGAATCAGATCCTAGCCTGGTCATTTACTAAACCTGGGACAGTATTTAACCACTAAGCCTCAGTTTCCTCATCTGTAAAATGCAGGTCAAAAAAATACCTACCTTAAAGAGGTATTTTAGAATTAAATGATATGATGTATACAAAGTAAGTGCACAGTGCTGGCATCTTTAATATGCTCAATGAGAATTGGTGTCCTTGACAATAATGTTCACCTTCCCACCTCTTATACCTAGCCACTTACAGAGTACCACATACAGTTATAAGCCCTTGACAAACATTGATTCACTGAATTCTCACATGACTCTTTTCAAGTAGGTACTATTATAATCCCCCATATACAGGAAAAAGGGGTGCAAAAAGATGGAATGACTTGCCCAGATTGACACAACCAGTAAATTGCAGAACTGGAATTTGGATCTAGGCACTCAAGCTCCAGAATGTATAATCTTTATAATTTCACTCTACCCATTCACGTGGCAGTTTTAAAAACCTGGTCACTCTCCCATACATAAAAGAAATGTACCTGTCCTATTAGATTAAGTCAATGTGCATGGTAAACATTGTAAAGAAATTATAGCTGATATGTGTGGAAGAAAGATAAAAGAAGTGACTTAATTTTCTGCGATTAGAAAAAGCCTTCAGATCTGCCTCTTCACTTGTGAATATTTATCC
>NW_012149396.1:8843258-8857914 GCF_000956105.1 Propithecus coquereli | reverse complement strand
AGCCTAAAATGATTTAAAGCATGGAGTTGCCTTCACAGGGTAAAATAAAAAATCAATGAATACATTGTCAAGAGAAGAAGAGGATTTCTGAAGACACGTTAATACAGAAAATGTTTTAAAAGGAAAAACAAAAGGGAAGTGACATGATCTATTTCCTGTGCCTCTATGCTTCAGTATCTTAAAGAAATAGAATTGGGATGGAGATGAACTTATTCTCTTTTTACAGAGCATTGTCAAGAACTCAGAGTGTTAGTGATCCTCTTCTGGGTATCTACTGGGCCAATAACAAGTAGTTATTACTCCCTTTGGGATAGATTTGTAATGGAAATTTGAGTACGAGGGTCATCCTGTAGTCCTGGATAATTCCACTGAAGGGGGAAGTAAGATAATGAGAATCCCTGTTAAATGAAGAAAATGGGCTCCACTGAAATAAGGAAACAGACATAGTCTCTAAAGTAACCTATATGTTAAGATCGTTTGCTATCTTGACCATAAACGCAGATGTTTAAATAAAAAGATGTTTTCGATCATTAATTCTGCAAACACTCTAAATGACTGCAATGTATAAGATACATTATATACTGTGGCTGCAAAGGACTAGACTGTGTTTTCAAAGTTCTTACCAAAAAAATGTAGACAGGTCTGTGAACAGATCTACATGTAACATTAAAGCAGGCAAAGCAGTTTCACAGCTCTCCTTAGAAAGGTAAAGAGGACTGTGAACCAAAAAGTTAGAGGCCATGGAAAGTCTCATGCTGACTTGCTAAGAGTTTGTATTTTTATCCTAAAGGTTACGTGAAGCTATCTAAGGGTTTTAAACAAAGGAAACCTGTGGGTTAGAAGGGAGGATGTCAGCAGCTGGAAGTGCTATTAAAGGGTCTGCAATGAATAATCGAGGCAAAACATGAGGAGCGGCTAAACTCAGGCAGTGTCCGTGGAAATGGACAGAAGGAGAAGATTACGAAAATATCGAGGAGGCACAGTCAACAGAACTTTAGGAGAGGTTGGATTCGAGAGACGAAGATGAGGACTTGGGTGACTGGGTAGATCTGAAGAGCTGCTCACTGATACAGAAATAAAGGAAATGAAGCAAACCAGGAGTGGGGGCAGTGCAAAGAATTGAAAAGTTCAATTCAGTCTGGAACATCTGAGTTTGAAACATGAGACAAGCAGTACAAATGTTTCCCCAGTGATAACTGGTTATATGGACCTGGAGCTCAATAAAGAAATGCAAGCTAGAGATCAAGATTCAGAAGTCATCAACTCATTTACTTAGGTTATACTTGCTGGCAAAGGAGCTCATAAGATTACGCAGTGAAGATGAGCAGTGTGAGAAGTATGGCAGGAACTCAATATGCCCCAGGGGACACTAATACTCAAAGGACAGATATTAATAAGAAAGAAAAAAGTTGAGAAACAACTATGAAAAAATAACAAAAGAAATCATAAGAAAACCAAAAGAAAATGTTGCCAAAAAACTCTCCTCAATTGGCTTCAAGAAGAAAGTAGTAATTAATCAACATGACAAATCTTACAGCATTTAAGAGAAACAAGATCTTCTTCTTCTCCAAGATTACTGAATGTAGCAGAATGAGTTTTATCTGGATGGTCCTGCTTTATCTATATGAAGTGGCTCAAAAATTTCATCAAGACGTGCACTTTTTTCCTGGCTCACTCTCCTACTACACCTTCAACACTTCTTCCATACAGAAAGGGCCAATTCTAGAGACTGGTTAAAGTACCTGATACTCCTTTTCCTAACTCTTACTCAACTAGGGATAGAAATATGACTCAATTATGGTCAATAAACATAAAGGGATGAAAGAGTTTTTTTGCACAAGATTTTCCCCTATGAAGAAAATTGAGAGAGGTATGAGGAGCCCTCTTTGCTGCAACTTTCCACTCCATCACCTTTAACCTTGCCCTTTTTCCTGACTTCAAAGGCAATCCTATGAGGACATGATGCTGCAGTCTGCTGCAACTATCTTGTGTCCATAAACATAGAAATAACTGACACATTGAGAATGGTGGAAATTACAGATGGAGAGAAATTGGGTCCTGTGTAATATTATTGAATGCTTAAAACAAACTTGAACACACTAATCTCTGGACTTCTTGTTGCTTGACAAAATAATCAAACCATATCATTTAAGTCAATTTCAGTCAGATATTCTGTTAGTTGTAGTCAAGAGCATTCTAACTGCTAACCCTACATACCCAAGGCCCTAAGTAATGCTATTGAGGAAAAGAATCCCTATTCAATAAATGATGCTGGGAAAACTGGAAGTCACATGTAGAAGACTGAAACAGGATCCGCATCTCTCACCACTCACGAAAATCCCCTCACGATGGATAATAGACTTAAATCTATAGCATGAAACCATAAGAATTATACAAGAAAATGTTGGAAAAACTCTTATAGACATCAGCCCAGGCAAAGAATTTATGGAGATCCCCAAAACAATCCCACCACCAACAAAAATAAATAAATGGGACCTGATCAAATTAAAAAGCTTCTGCAGGCTGGGCGTGGTGGCTCAAGCCTGTAATCCTAGCACTCTGAGAGGCCGAGGCGGGCGGATTGTTTGAGCTCAGGAGTTCGAAACCAGCCTGAGCAAGAGCGAGACCCCGTCTCTACTAAAAATAGAAAGAAATTAATTGGACGACTAAAAATATATAGAAAAAATTAGCCGGCCATGGTGGTGCATGCCTGTAGTCCCAGCTACTCAGGAGGCTGAGGCAGGAGGATCGCTTGAGCCCAGGAGTTTGAGGTTGCTGTGAGCTAGGCTGACGCCACGGCACTCTAGCCCAGGCAACACAGTGAGACTCTGTCTCAAAAAAAAAAAAAAAAAAAAAATGGTGAACTAATACCTCTTATGTTAACTTGGATGGAACTGGAGACCATTCTTCTAAGTGAAGTATCACATGAATAGAAAATTAAACACCACATGTACTCAGCATTGAATTGGAACTAATCAGTCAACACTTATGTGCACATATGGAAATAACATTCATTGGAAATCAAGCAGGTGGGAAGGGGGAAAAGGGAATGGGTAAATTCACACCTAATGGGTACAATACACACTATCAGGGGGATGGACACACTTATAAGTTTGACTCAAATGGTACAAAAGCAATTTATGTAACCAAAAGGTTTGTACCCCTGAATGTTCTGAAATAAATAGATAAATAAGTAAATAAACAAACATAAATGGAATAAACTCACTTGCTCTGAACAAGGTGACATTGTGTTATTTCTGAAAAACAATCAGGTGGTGCAAAGCGTCTAACATGTAGAAAAATATATTTTCTTATTATACTGAAAATGCATATTTTGACAAAGTCAGTTAAAGTGTACAGCCTGAAGTATCTATCATATTCATGAGAAGTTTAAGATTAATGGTTTTGGGAAATTCTGGGAAAAATTTGAGCTGAAATGCAAAAAGTTAATAAGCCCTGCATAAATCTATTGTTGATCTTTCACAGAAAAAGAACAAAACAGTGTCTCAGGAGAATAGATTAGAATATGCAAAAAAAATAAAACTTCCGATCCCTTAACTTGAAGTTTAAGACCAGCTTATTTGGTTGGTTATTTTTTTCAATTTCCAGATACAGTGCCTTTCAATGATTAATAGTATAAATTTCTATAGTAATGCCCTTATTGGAGATAGCAGCAAATGAAACCATTAGGCCAGAATGTAAGTGAACATAGAAAGAAATTGAGTAGATGAACATTATCAGAGCCAAAACCTAGCTTTTGCAGGCACTATCTGGGTAAATAATGCATAAAACAGATTCTCTCTCAACTTCCACATTGTTAGATAATTTCGGAGGAATGGTAGAAGTCCGCAGCCTCCAAATGTGCCTAGGAACATTGTTTTTCCTTCCTAAAAATCTTTATTTGTCTCTGTTTATTCTTACAACCTATAAAATTAGCAAGGAATTATCTCTAGATACATAATGAATTAGTATTACCTATATTAATCTATCCTCTCAGAATCAGTGAACAAAAAAAAGGTCTCAAAAAAAAAAAGGTCTCATAAAAGAGGTTAACCTGAGCTTCTATGATATTAAAGATCTGCACTTAATCTAAATACATTCTTGTGATAATTGAAGTAAACTTTCTGAACAACTAAGATGGTCTTCTACTGATGCTAGGTAAAACAGAATCCCCTAAATGTACTTTAAGATCACAGAAAGACTTCTCTTGCTTTCCTTTAGCCCCAACTCAGATCCCCTAGGCAAATGATGTTGGCCTAAAATCTTCCCTGTGACTTTAGTCAAGTTATCAAGGTTCTTTGTGAACAGCTGAGACCACATCTATTGATTTGAAATTTTCCATTTGTTCAAGAATTATCTGTTTCCATCCAGCTCATGAGACTCATAAATTTCAATGATAACTTTAACTGTCCTGGGACAGTGATCAGGGTAACCGGGAGACTGTAATGTGCTTACAATGAATGGAAAGACAGGGTGAATGAACAGATCCCTCCAAATGTAAATAGCAACCATAATGCTTTTCTTCCAACTAAGATGTTACAGGTTGGCATTTTGAGAGATAAGAGATACGTTGGGTTTGTTTGGAGTCACAGGTATTGCTACCCACTAGGCATATTGTTTAGGAATTATAGAAAAAGAATGATTCCCCACCTAGATTCTGAAGCAAAAAATTGAAAAATGTGGGGGTTCAAAATTATAAGCTTAATACAATGCTCTTTGACTCTGAATCAATCTATAGGCAGAGCTGAAAGTAGTATTAGTAGTATTTTTTAATGAAGCCTAATTGTAAAGAATTAATAGGGTTATCATTATACCAAGGAAATCAGAATGTTATCATTTCAAATGAGATCTCTACAAGTCAGTAGCTAGAAAAACAAAAGTTCAAAATATTCTTTGATGTTGGGTGCCAGAAAATTCCCCAAGGTCCTCCAATTTTAGTGAATGTGTTAGTGACAACAATGCCTATTTTGATGGTAGCAGCTTTTCAATCTCCCTTCCCCAGGTCTCTAGGTCAAGAAAAGTCTTTCCTCACATGGTTTTGAATGTTTATGTTTATGTTTAATCCTTTGCTTCAGCTATCTTGTAACATCTTTGACTGGTATTTCTTGACAGTACAATAGAATAACCAAGGTGCTGTCCACTTTTCATCAAGGCCTAATTAACTGGTGATATCCTGGTTGTCATTTCCCTTTCTAGTATGGGCACGCTGACCTGCCAGAACACTAGAGTTGTAGTAACCACAGGCAAAGCAGAGTTCTAACAGAATGACAGAAAAGTGTGATACTAAAAGCCTTTTGTCTTCCACTTAGATGTGGCTAAAATTGCTACCTGTAGCAACACTTAAGTTATGTATCTTGTGGTAAAATAATGTTTGCAGAAGTCTCCTTTTTAAAATACAAATATATTATCATGGACTATAGTTAATGTCTTGACCCATTGGTAGGCTCTAAACACTAGTTTATTTGGTGAGCAAAGTGAAGAATCCTGAGAGTGAGAGCAGACACATTTTGAGGAGAGGTAAAGGCAAAAGATGAGAAAAAGCTTCAGAGCATGAGAAGGGCCTGATCGTGGCCATTAGGAACTGAATGCGTCCCCCCAAAATTCTCTGTTGAAGCCGTAATTTCCAATGTGACTGTATTGGAGATAGGGTCTTTAGGGAGGTGATTAAGGATAAATGAGGTCATAGGGATGGGGCCCTAATCCAACAGGACTGGTGTCCTCATAGGAAGAGGAAGAGATGCCAGAGCTTGCTCACTCGCCCACCCCCAACCCTCCGTACGTGCACACAGAGGACAGTGTGCGTGAAGACACAGTGAGAATGCGACTGTTCACAAACCACGGAGAGAGGCCTCACCAGAAACTAACCCTGCAGCACCTTGATCTTGGACTTCCAGTCTCCAGAACTGTGAGAAAATAAACATCTGCTGTTTAAGCCACCCAGTCCGTGTTATACTGTTATGGCAGCCCAAGTGGACAATGGGAAAACCTGAAAAACCAAAAACATTAGCAAATCCCTACCTTTAAAGAACAAGAAATGAAAAGACAGAGGGAAGCCAAAAAGTGAGGTTCATCACGAAAAAAGGCAAAATTCAATAATCCTATCCTTGGGTTGAAAGGTACATTATAGCTAAACCAGATATGTAGAACCTCCTGTATTTCAAATTAATATGCTATTTCGAAATGACTTTAGCAGTATTTATATAATAAGAAAAATCCAAACATATTTTGTTTTTAACCCAAACATTTGGATACAATTCCAAAAGTGTGGGCACCAAATCCCAAATGAAATTAATTACCAATGACACTTGGAACAAATTTCACCCAACAGAGAGGTTCTGAAATGCTGTCTGTATTTGGCAGTGCCACGTGTGCATAGCCTGTCAGAGCTGGGGGCGAACTGTGAGATTAGCTCAACCCTCTCGATTTACATATTTCCATACTTGTTAGACTCAACATTGGATTTTAAGATAATTGCAAAGATTATTATTAATTTAAGATACTTAAGGTCATTATTAAGATGATGTTATAGGGCATTTAGAAGGGTAGACTTGATTGTCTTAAAATGGTTGATTTCTAATCTGTCAACTTCTCAAATCGAAATTATTTTCCAACTTAAAGGTAAGTTTTAAAATTATTAAAGCATCAGTCAAGTGAATAATATTGATAAACATAGGACTTGGTGTTGATATAGATAAAAATACAAATATAGACATATAGATATAGGTATAGATACAAATACAGATACCGGTAGATATATTAATAGATATAGATATAAATATTCCAGGGAAAAATTCCGCAAGCTCATTTTAGCAGATTTCCGTACCCAAACTACAGAGAGGCTTTTCTTCCCTTTCTCAACCTCCCCACTCAGGAAGGCTGGAGAACACCATGGGGAAGGGGCCCTGATTCAGGGTGCTCACCCACAGCACGTGTGCTATAGTTATGTCGCAGTTTTAAACCTGGTTTCTCGTAAAGCTAACCTGTACTTGAAGAAACATAATACTCATCCCTGAGAATTGTTTTAATTTTTTTCCAGGGAAATAAAGACAATTCTACCCCAGGACTGTTTTTGTTTGTTTGTTTAGTTTTTGGTTTTTAGTTAATAAAAAGATTGGCAACATTTATATTCAATACTGTTGAATTAAGAGATTTCCTGAGTCCATTAACTAATATATAACTAATATGTATCAACAGAACTGACTGAAGGCATCATAGCCTGAAAGGTTTGTAAATGGACACTTTTGAATTGATTTGTTGTTCCCTCTCAGGTACCAAGACATGTTGAAGAAGACTGTGTCTCACCATCAAATTGGTTTTAACTGATCAACACCTAAGTGCACATATAGTAATAACATTCATCGGGCGTTGGGCAGATAGGAGAGGGGAGGAAGGGATGGGTATGTACACACCTAATAGGTGCGGTGCGCATCGTATGGGGGATGGACACGCTTGAAGCTCTGACTCGGGTGGGGCAAGGGTCATATACGTAACCTAAACATTTGTACCCCCGTAATATGCTGAAGTTAAAAAAAATTAAAAAACAAGAAGACTGTGTCTATTCATTATTTATCTTTGCAAATATGTCTTTGTACTACAGGAATAATATTTTTGAACCATATCAAAATTCTTTTCTCCCTATCCGGCCAGGGTCACACACAGCCTCAAGGAAAATTAGGATCTGTTGAACAAGAATACACATGAAAGGAGTCAGTTGCAGCTTTTGACTTCCAGCATAGCACCTTGAGACAGACACAAAGTCATGCTATGGTTTTGAAAAGGAGACTTTGTCGAAAGGAAAAACAGCGTATATAAGTAACAAAACTTGTTTTTTATAAATCAAGAGGCAAGATTAACAAGTGAGCTGGAAGCTCCACTTCTCATTGGCTCCCTCAGGTGAGACCCTGCATGGGGTTCCCCCTGTGCCAACACAGGGAAATCATTTGGGGTTGCATGGAAATGGTGGTGTGGCATCTTTGGGCAGGGAGAGGCCAGGAGACAGCACTCTCCAATTCCCCACGGCCTGTGAATGGTGTTGAAGGGATCATGAACTTCCTGTGTCCACCCTCATATAAAGCCCAGGAGAAATGTGCTGGCTGTGTGCTTGTGGGGTGTGTTGAGAACTGAGAAGGGTCTGAGATTTTACCCTACTTGCCAGCTAATAAGTTACCCTGCCACTATTTCATAGATACTGGAAGAAAACACCAGACTCCTGGGACAGAGATGAAGTCAGTTTATGAGTCACATCAATGAAACATGAATATCAGTATCTCTCCTGCTGGTCTCCAAGCCCCAGTCCCACGGGGAAACAGAAAGATGACCAAATGACAACTGCACACAGCTTCAGGAAGCTGATTCTTTCTGGAAGCTGACTCTTTCATGACGGGCAGTAAACATGCCAGCTCTTTGCTCCAGAGGGAGACAGTATGTCTACCTTTTGAGGCTGTTCAGGGTTCAGTCACAAATACCCTTGGAATGACAGTCCAGAACAAAGAGCTACCAGTGCCTTGCTCACAAGACATACAGAAATGCCAGACACCAATGGGAAATTGTCTCCCAACAGGGTGAAATGAGCCACCAGCTGGGTGATATAGTGACAATCAATTAGACTAGGAATCTCCTGGGGGTCACTGTCAGACCTACATGGATCTGCAGAGTTTCTGAGAGCAGAGGTAGGGGCCTGGCTTAAATCCCTGGAGCAGTCACCACGGATTGCCCATGCCCTGAGAACAGATCGCAAGACACAGCCCCCTCCACAGTGAGGTTGGAGATGAGACAGCTCCGCTGGCATAGAGCACTCATTCCCATGAATGCCATGGGGATATCTGCGATCTCCCTGCACGAAGATTCTGTCTTAACAAGGAGGAGAAAAAAAAGAGAGGCACCACAGGAGAGGGAAGAAACTTACCTGGCAGGGAATTAAACTCTGAGTTGCCAATTTACACAAATAATCCTGAATTAATCTCGAATAAACTGTCTTAAGTGGAAGAACTATGTTACTTTTAATTGAAATATTTAATTCCACTGCTAGACAGCCTCACTCCAGCTTCAGTATAAATTGAGACTCCTGAGCGAGATGAGATCAGTTACAGGTAGACAGTAACTGTATTTTGCTGACTATAGTGTGTAAATTTTGAACCAGCACCTACGTGTTAAGTTTGAACTTTATTATTTAGTATGCCAAAATATGTTTATTCCAACATCAAGTTTTTAAAGGATATTTTTAGGATATGTTAAAAAAAATACTTTATGCAGTATATTTATAATATGAAATCCAAAAATATTGTAGACCAAAAAAAAAGAGAGACCAAAAGTAGGTCTTTTGAAGAGTTTAGTTGAATTCACAGATGATTCCACAAATTGACTAAGGGAAGTTAGAATTTTTTTTCAGCTACAGCCATAACCTTTTGAAGTTAATGTCACAGAATGCAAACATGTCCTTTCACAAATTATGCTTTGGAGACACTGTCAGAGGCATAATCATAGTGTGGCAGGTCATTAATCTGATCACATCTTCTAGTCTTCTCCACAAATTCCAATATTCAATCA
The DNA here is from genome assembly GCF_000956105.1 of Propithecus coquereli. NCBI lineage: Eukaryota > Metazoa > Chordata > Mammalia > Primates > Indriidae > Propithecus > Propithecus coquereli. Next base: position 8,848,368 of record NW_012149396.1, on the reverse strand, counting down.
TTTAATAGTCACATGACTCTTCTCTGACCTTTCTGTAAAATTTTTCACTTCCTTAGTTGAAGCCAGTATCTGAAACTCTACAGTGAATGTACAATTTTCAAGCATTATCTTGGGAGCTTTATACACAGCCTTTGCATTAATGTATATCATTATCAGCTGGTATAATGTAAAGAATCCTGAAACAGAAATACAAAGTCCTAGGACCAAATTCTAGGTCTGCCACTTGCTGACTTTGTGATTTTAGACAAACGACAACATCCACGGCCCTCAACTTCCCCATCTTTAAAACTGAGATGATAATTTATCAAACCAATCTCATAGTCATCACCATTATTGAAACTCACAAATGATTTATGTAAAATTAGTATTTTGTACAGATATTACAATTTCTACCCTAAATTCTCTGTGAGATAAAATTAAACTATTACTCAGAGCCAAAATTGAGGAATTCTACTTCCTAAGTAAGTGACATTATTTATCTCTGGAATAAATGGCTATTTAAGTAAAACTATGAATGGTTGCTTGGGGTTTGAAGAGGAAAAATGAAGATGATCAATCTGAAAGGCAAACAATGAAATAAAGAGAAGTAAAATTGTATGCATACTACAATGAGGAGAATTTGGAACTTCTTCCAACAACTTAAGAGACAGACACGAGGGAATCAGAGGGTAAGCAGAGGAAAGGAGGATCCCAGCAAGATGGCCAGAAACTGGGGCTCTGCGTGGCGAGACATTCAGGGAAAATGGCCAAGTGACTTTATTAGGTGGGTGCTTCTTGTTCAATGTTAACTCATTTGTTGCATAATGCTCTATGTAATGCACCACCCACCTAAGCCTTAAGTTTTATTTAAAACCACTGCAGACTCTAGTATGTGTGTGACCATTTGGGTGAGGAAAGAATGTGGGTGATGGCCAGTGGTGGATGGTGCTAAGGAGAAAATACCCTCAACAAGCAAGAAACGTGTCTGGAGGAGGTGAAGAGAAAGTACCACTTCCAGAGCCCCCAAAACCTTTGGAAGAGAAACTGGGTTTCCACTTTTTGTAGGATGAGAGTTGAATCATTTTATTTAAATCAAAAAGACAAAATAACTTGGACTATCCTGACAATTAACACCTGGTTTTCCTCAGTATTACCACAAAACAGCACTTCTAAGGAAATGTAGGAAAAAATAATATACCAACAGCCAAATACTTTACCATCATTTCTAATCTATAGCCCCCAATTCATGTTTACTATAAAAATTGATTTTTATAAATGTCCAAATTTACATAATTAGTGTGTAAAATAATTTCCCAAATAATACATTTCACTAAAATTTGGAAGTTGTTGATTTTTAAGGCATTGGAATGCTATTACAATTTTTTTTTAATTTTTTTCCTTGGAAAATGCTGAAGCCTAGAAAAATAATGCACACTAATTCATTTTCATTCTTTGTCTTTTTTTTCCACTTCATTTTGCAGAGTTACCACTTGCTGAGAGGCAATAATGAAGTTGTGCTTCTGGGACACAGGACTCATTCAATGCCTTTGAGAGAATGGGCAGCTAAGAAAGAGTTCTGATAGCCATGGCTAACGAGACTTTGGTTTATTTCTTCCCGACTGTTGCTATGGTAACCAAGGAAGATGAAGTCAGTTATAAAATGACCAATGCTTCCTTGCAAAGCATTTCTTAAACTTTCTATTTGTAATAACACATACCAAATGTTACCTTAAGAAATCTTTTTAAACGTCCCTTATTTTGGTGTTGAGATTTTATGGTTCCTTCTCCTTCGTATTTCCATTAGTATGTTATTTATAAGAGGGAAAATTGTTCTTATGATCCCAGGAACTTAATGTTTTAATGGTGAACTAATACCTTTTGTATTATCCTGAATGGAGCTGGAGCCCATTCTCCTAAGTACCACGAGAATGGGAAAACAAACACCACATGTACTCACCATTAAATTGGTACCAATCAATCAAAACTTATGCTCACATATGGAAGTAACCTTCATGGGGTGTTGTTTAGGTGGGAGCAGGGAGGAAGGGATGGGTAAACTCACACCTAACGGGTGCAATGCGTCTGGGGGATGGGCATGCTTGTAGCTTTGACTCAGGCAGTGCAAAGGCAATTTACACAACCAAAGCATTTGTACCCCCATAATACTCTGAAATTTTAAAAATACATAAAAAATAAAAATATGACATCCATCAATAGTATAAAATAAAATCCCAAATAAAGTTTTAATAATGAAGATTTTTTTTTTTAAATTTTCACAAAAGAGAAAAGGAAAGCAGTGTAATTTGGAAGAAGAGAAAGAGAAAAGGGGTACGAGGAGAAGATCAATATGATATATTCCAAAGTGTGCAGTTCTGTTTAGAACTCAATATAGGGCAAACTTTGTACATTGTATATAATCACAGCATCAATACTCTTCACTTCTGAACCAAAAGCAAGATTGGGTCAATTATAGACAGTAAAAATGCATAATTTCCCACACATATCTAAGTGTTTTTATAGAATTTTGACCCTGCTATGTCCAGTGCAAACCCTACACTGATTCATTGACCTCTGAAAATTCCACCTTAGTTTTTTCCTTATATCACTGGATGATAATAATAATTGTTGACACTTTAATAGAACACAATATGTGTCAATTTTCATTATAAGTGATTTATAGATATTATCTCATTTAATCCTTGCAACAACCAGGAAGGAAATCTATTAGAAAATCAAATACCTACATATCAGACTAGAAATTAGAACTTGGACTTGAAGATAAATTTGAGGTGAGCAAGACCAACCTTGCAAGCAATTTTGTACCATGTTTTACAGATGAGGAAACTAAGGCAATGAGGTTGATTTATCAAAGTGTTTAATTAAGGTAATGCTGACTACTATAAAAAACTAATTCCAAAAGGTATGAAGGCTCAAACAATAGAAGTTTATTTGTTGCTCACATAAAGTCCACAGCAGGTGTTTTGATTGGTTGGCAGCTCTCTTCAAGGAACTGACATAGAGACACAGACTTCTATAAATGTACTTGTTTTTAATTAATTATCTAAAAATGACAATGTGATTTATTGTAGCACTATTCACAATAGTCAAAATATGGAAGCAACCTAAGTGCCCATCAACAGATGAATTGATAAAGAAAATGTATATATTCACAGAGGAACATTATCAGCTATAAAAAAGGAATGAAATTCTGGCATTTGCAGGAACGTGGATGGAACTAGGGGATAATGTGTTAAGGGAAATAAGTCAGGCACAAAAAGACAAATATGTGGGAACTATGTACAAAGGTTCCAATTTCTCCACATCCTCATCAACACCTATCATCTTTTGTGGGGTTTTTTAGCATAGCCATTCTAAGAGGTGGGCAGCGATATTTCATTATGGTTGTAATTTGCATTTTTTGATGATTAGTGATGTTGAGCATCTTTTTATATACTTATTCACCATTTGTATGGAGTCTATTCAAGACCCATGCCCATTTGTAATGGGGTTGTTTTTGCTATCGAGTCAAATGAGTTCCTTATATATTGTGGGTATTAATCACTTACCAGATACATAGCTTGCAAATATGTTCTCCCACTCAATAGTTTGCCTTTTCGCTCTTGTTTCCTTTTTCTTATAAAGTATTCAAGCTTGGATGTGATATATGGATAGATAAATAATAGATGCCAACACTTAAAAAAAAAACTATTAAGGAATATGCATCAATCCAAATGACAGCTGACTCTTTGTGGCTTCTTAACAGAAGAAATATACTAGCGGGAAAACAAATAGGAGCTTGCTGAGTCCCAAATAGTTACCCAGAATCTATGACCACACCTGCCTGCCATCCTTAATGCAGTCCTATCTAACAAACCTGAACCACCTCTGATGACTATCTTGAGTGCTTAGGAATTATTTTTTGAAGCAACTTGTATCAAAGGTACCATGTAAAAAATAAGTCATGTTTGTATTTTCTATATACCATCAACCTGGCAGGGAAGTAAGAGGGTGCTTTTGATATTTGGTTTACACAGTGAGTGGAAGAATCAATGGACTTTTATTAATAAAATAATTACTGTAAAAAAAAAGTACCACATAGAAAACCTATCAGAATTTTGCATGTTAATTTAGTAACCATGTGTAATGTGTTATTCATTTTGGACTCAAAAATCATTGCTGAATAACTCATATAGATAAGGGTAATCAGGATTTTTATTCTCTACCATCCTGCAAGATCTCTAACTTTTCCATAACAGATTTTATCTCACACTTTTTAAACATTTCAAATAACTGATTAGACATCTAATTAAGAAACTACAAAGAAAAGGAAAAAATAATGCTATGCATGAACTAATAAGGAATCCCCAAAAGAGTAGTCATTCCTAGGCAATATCTGTTATATTTGGCTGGTGATAAATATAAGAAAACATCTCAAAAGAAACAAAGATCCAGTCTACCAGACTTCAAGCTGTACTACCAGGCTATAGTAACTAAAACAGCATGGTACTGACACAAGAACAGAGACATTGACCTCTGGAACAGGACTGAGAATCCAGAGATGAAACCATTCGCATATGGTAATCTAATCTTTGACAAAACTGACAAAAATATACACTGGGGAAAAGAATCTCTCTTCAATAAATGGTGCTGGGAAAACTGGATAGCTGCCTGCAGAAAAATGAAACTGGATCCCCACCTCTCACTTCTCACAAAAATCAGTTCAAGATGGACTTAAACCTAAGGCATGAAACTTTAAGAATTCTAAAAGAAGATGTTGGGAAGACCCTTTCAGATATCAGCCTAGGCAAGGAATTCTTGAAGAAGAACCCCAAAGCAATCACTGTAGCAACAAAAGTAAATAAATGGGATTTGATCAAATTAAAAAACTTCTGCACTGCCAAGGAAACTATCATTAGAACGAATAGATAGCCCACAGAATGGCGAGGATGTGGAGAGACAGGAACACTCTTACACTGCTGGTGGGACTGCAAATTAGTGCAACCTCTGTGGAAAAGAATTTGGAGATACCTCAGAAAGCTAAAAATAGAAATTCCATTTGATCCAGCAATAGCACTATTAGGCATCTACCCAAAAGAGCACAAAACATTCTACGATAAAGACATCTGCGCCG
>NW_012149396.1:8838119-8840153 GCF_000956105.1 Propithecus coquereli | reverse complement strand
TAGGCAAGAGAGTGAGACTCTGTCTTAAAAAAATAAAATAAAATAAATAAAAAAATAAAAGAAAGGGGACATTTTGATCTTGAGATAGTAGAAAAGGCCAACTGAAGTTGACTGCAGTATGTTGTAGCTGCATTTCTCTCTCAAGTAACAGTTTTTAGATTGAGCAAACCATTATCGAAGTGAACACAGACTTAATTCCTGGGTAGCAGACTGACTGACATCATTCTCCCATCAGACCTTGGAGAGATGACCACGGCCTTGTAGGGTCTTGTCTTCTCTGGGATGTCTTCTTTCTCCCTGGGATTTTTCTGTGTAGCAGGAAAAGAGAAATGCCTGTAATAGCAGCTGCTACACACTGACAGTTTTGCCAGAGGACATGTCACCTGACTTGTGAATAAGCAAAGGTTTTCCTGTGCTGAAGTTCCCAGTGGTGCTGGTGATGGATGGCAGGATTTTCACAGCACAGCATCAGTGGTTTCACTCCCAGCGCCAGCTTCCTGCTTCTCTGGTGCTGGTGGGGAGCAGGACATCTCTTCTTTCACAAATAGGGCCATGAGAAGAAAGCTGTGTACACCACTCAAGCCCTCTCCCTCCTTCTTCATAGGTCTGGTGCCTAGTGCTAACGGTTTCTTAACAAACATTTTATAACTTAAATAACAAAACATCCACTGAGAACAATACATTTATTATGAATACGTTGATCCTAACATTCAGGAAAGGGATATATTGAACCACAAATTCAAAAACCCTAAGAAAGTCTATTGTAAAGATTATGAAATTTGAGTTTGTGTTCATGTCTTCATTTTCCTCCATTTTATTAAAATTTTAGCTTATGAATTACCAGACAGCATTTCTATAGCTTCCTCTAACTTATTTCAGTGTATATAATAGTCCATGGAATTTAGATCACTATGAATTATGTTTTTAATAAACACTTTTATTTTCCCCATCTTCCTTTTTTCTAAAGTTTTTTTAGAACAGACCTACTATTCATAAGAACAATTATATGTGTCAGTAATAACCTAAAAACTCAAGTTAGCACGGCCATTCTTATTTGACATTTTTTCTTTAACATGGCCATGCCCATTAAATCACAGAATCCCACACAATGGGATTTTAACTTTAAAAGTTCTACTCACTTCCTACTTGCTGAGCTTGGGAGACCTAACTTAAGGATGTGACAAATTCTTTCCATCTAAGTAGTCAGTGAAATTTCTCTCAAAATATCATATACTCACTGCTAATCCTTCATTGACCTGAAAATCCCGAAGGATTCAGAATTCTACGGTGGTTGGTCTAAGAACTGTACAGATAAAAGCTATTCAGTTGGTTTCTCTTCAAGAAGAAAAGCTGGGAAATGTTTGGAAAATGCTGTTTTTATTAAAACTTCCAAATTAAGCCTTAGAATACAGTTTTTAAGAAATGAACATTATATATGATGTGATATTTGTATTGCTAATAATAAATATTCAACTGTTTATCATGCACAGTTGGTCAATCTCTGCTCTAATTTGCATATAAATTCATTTATGTAACAAACAGTTATTTGGTACCTATCATGGCTTAAGCAGTGTATTGGTTTGGTAGAGTTTTCAAAGGTATATCAAACACACAACGTTTAAAGAAACATATCAGCAGAGATCACACCTACAGTGAGTACCACTGGAATGAGGCAGACACAGGAGACGGAAATGGGTGGGAATCACACCAGGTTTTGGGGAGATAAGAGCCAAGTCCCAAGACAGACTTCTTCTAAGGGCCCTGAGCAGGTAGCAAGGATTAGATTGGCTCTGAATATTCTGCTGAATGTCCCGCAAGTTCATACTCAAATGCTCTTTCACAGGTTTTTATCTTCACTCCTCTGACTTCCAGAATGTACTCTCCATCATCTACCTGCAAACTATTCTCCTTAATTAAACAATTAGACATGTAAAGAGTTTTCTTTTTGGTTGCTGTGATTTTAGACTCCTTATTAGCCAGAAAATTCTGTGGTTCCATATGCTAGCTGCCCTTTTTTTATTCTTTTCACTTAAT
>NW_012149396.1:8835811-8838069 GCF_000956105.1 Propithecus coquereli | reverse complement strand
TATTTTATTCCTGACACTGTACATTAATGATTTTTAATTAACTTATAGTCTCACTAAAGCCTGAATTCTAGATAATGTAACATTGTTCAGATTGCCTTACAGGGAAAAAGTTATTAGATTCACAAGTCAAAAGTTAATAATTGCTGGAACTATTTTGAAAGGCCCATTTAAATGACCTTGAGGCTAGCAATATATCTTTCTGGTTGCACTTCTTCATCTTTTGAGTATAGATTGATTTTTAGAAATAACCATAACCATTTAAAGTCAAGTCTAAGGAATAAATTGAGTGATCAAGTTAGTAAAACACATTTTTACCAAAAATGAGCTGTAAATGTAATAACAAGGCTGAAGTTTTGAGCAGTTCATAAACCGTTTCTTAAAAGTGATTTCTAAATAGGCATTCCTCAAATATTCTGAGCAATGACTGCTTCATTGGTAAAAATGTAATATTCAGCTGAACAGATGTTCAGTTTGGATGCTTGCAGTCTGGTATATATGTTATGTGCACATATATTTTTAAAATATACATCAGTCATATTTAATGTTCAGAGAAGTATTTATAAGTTACTTCAATAAGTTCCTCATAACTATTGCACTTGCTTCCTTCTTTCCTTCATTCCTTTCATTTCTTTTCATTCTTCCTTCTTTTTTATTTTTTTCTTCTTTCTTCCTTCATATTTTCCATGACTTCCCATTTCTATCTATGCCCTAAAGTTATTTCCTCAAAGAAACTTCAGGTGACTACTTCATCTTAAACAGCTAGACTTTACCAGTTAAACGGCCTCTATTTCCTTATCGTGTTTTATTTTTCTTCATAGCAAAATTTTGTCTCTCTGGGGTTGAACTTTCTATTTATCTTTATCCATTTATTGTATATCTCTCCTCTAAAATATAACCTTCATGAAAACAGGAACTTTGTCCTGTTCACTGCTGGGTCTCCAGCTCCCAGATAAGAACCTGGTATGTGATGTGTGCATAATAAATGTTTGATGAGTAACTGCTTGAAATTTGTATTAGGAAAATAAATTAGTGGTTTAATGTTTAAAATATATTTTGGAAATGAGATAAAACCACATGTAAAATCATTGTCCATCTTTTATCCTATTATTTTTATATTTCTCAATCTTTACATTTTTTTCTTAGACAAGGTAATTGTTACCAACATTTTATCTAATACAACAAAATGAACACAGCTTCAAGTCTAAGGATTATGTTAAAATTAAATTTCTTAAAATGTCTCTCATTTTCCATAGGAAAATAATTTGAACTGGAGGAAAACTACTGACAATTCACAGGCAAGATGCCCACTTCATGCTCAGTGGTTGGATACTATTTAAAAACGTCTATTTCCATAGCAAAGTACCCTTGAAGGTAAAACCAAATATAGTCTGTCTTCTTGTGGCATTTTCATTTACCATTGAGGATATACCATATCCACCACTACAAAGGCTAAAGATAAAATTTTAAAAACAATTATCAATCAATGTTAATTTCCCTTGAATTAATTTTTGTATCCCGGTTTGAATCGGTAGCTGTCCAAGGTATTTTGTTGTGTCTCAAAGAGTATGTTCTAATACTACTTTGAAAATATTTCTGCCAAATCAGTTGTTCTTTACCTTTTTTGTATTGTCTATATCTTGGCAATATAATGAAGGCAATTCAGCTCATATTTTTAAAAAGCATAAATGTACACAGACTATAAACTTTACATACAGTTTTGGGGGTGTTTTCAATCATTCTCATCCCCTGCTTCGAAGTCCATGGGTGCCTTGTCAAGAGCCTCTGATTAATAAAGCAGTATCATATTTAAGCCTTTGGGGTTTACTGGATAATTTATTTTACAAACCTTTTTCCCAAGGAGGTGGGAGATTAAATTGTTCGTAGACTTGATTCATATAAATGTAGCATTTTAGCTTTCTTGAATCAGGCTAAGAATTCAAGCTAAAATTTAAGAACTGGAGGAAGAGGCTCCACTGTGGTATTATTTTATGCTTTTCTTTTTTTATTTAAAAACCTAGTTAGGAATCACCAGTTGAAGCTTGAGCTAATTTCTTGCCTTATAAGGGTAAATGTAATTTTTAACTCAAGAGGAATAATTAGGACATTCTCACCTTCAATAAGTGATAAGAGCAAGCAAACCTCCCATTAGCATAGCCAGTGAGAGGTAGATTGGGTTTATGGCTACATGGCATTTCATATATAAATCCTTGATTAGTGGAGTGAAGAAAGAGGACATTTTGTCCGGGCGCAGTGGCTCA
>NW_012149396.1:8825426-8832923 GCF_000956105.1 Propithecus coquereli | reverse complement strand
AGTATATATTAGGCACATTCACTATTCGAAACACTAAGAATACCATAATGAAAAAGACAAATGTCTGATTTCATGGAGCTCATGTTGTGACTAAGCCAGACCAAAAACCAACCAAACAAACCAGCAAACTGACACGTAAGAATAATTCAGAAACCAGTAGGTGCTATACGGTAATATAACAAGTACATGAGAGAAAGTACCAGGAGGAGTGGGAGTGTGGCCATGTCAGGCAGGTGGTCAGGGAACACGTCTCTGAGCAAGTGATACTTGTGGCAAAATGTGAATGGCAAGAAGGAGCCATTTATGTGAAGATTTGGAGAGAGTATTCCAAAAAAAATGGGGACCGGAAGGATGAAAGCCTGAGGCACATGTAAAATGAGCAAAACAAAGCTTCTGGCGTGGCTAAGCATGGTGAACTAGGAAGTAAAAGATGCTGGAGAGGAGACAGCACCCAGTGTTCTGGTAAGCTCTGGACATGAGAGTGGATTCTTATCTAACCACATTGGAAGTTCTCAGAGAATTTCATCTCCTCTGGACTCTCAGATGCCTCTCTCCTCTGGTGCTTCTCTTTTATAGGCACAATTTTCATTTTTTGCCTTTCTGAACCTATATTCGGGGTTCTGTTCCCTATCCTAATTTTGTCTCTTTATATCCTGGGCTCTACTTTGCAAACTGAATTTAATGACATTCCCTAGACCCAGCATCTTAATTTTAAACATTCTCCAAATGAATAGACATCACTAAGTTATTCACTCATTTATTCAACTATGAGCTCAGATATATAATATATGCATGCAATAAAATAAAAATGTAATAACACTTGTGAAAATTAAAACACTTTAAATGTCTATTCTCTTGATTTGCATAGATAATTTTGTAAACTTGCTTCATTGTTTATTCAGCTTACAAAACCCTCAAAAACTTGGTGGAACATTAAAGTAATATATAATTGTTCATCCTTTCTGGTTGTGCCTCTTTTTCTCCAATGTCCATGCTATAGTATATGAGAGACCAAATTTACCTTCCACAAACATTTAAACTCACAGCCTAACAGGGCTTGGGATTCCTAATCACTGTGTCTGGGGATGATGTTATTCTTGAATCTTGACTTTTGGTCAAGGATTTAAACATGCTGTCCCAAACGAAGCAATCTGGTACATAATAAGAAATGTTTTGTCCATGATGAGTCTGAAAAGTGTTATATGACTGGTTTGGATGATACAGTAAAGGAAAGTAAAATTTTGTTATGCTTTTAAAGCATTAATTCAAGACCCTGCACATCTGCCCACAGTCGACCTTCCTAAGTGTTCTGCAGTGAAGGTTAAGGCATTCTTCCATACTAATTTGGCTGGGGCCCATGGATGTCATTATATTACGAATAGCTTCTGTGAGAATCAAACGCTTTCTAAAGATAGTTACATGTGGGCAAAGAAAACTCCTCAGATGTCTGTGTTATCATGAAGAACAGAGATTTCCCCTTGGATACTGTAAAGCAGTTGTTGGGAAAGAAAAGCTTACTAAAATGTCCCAGTAGAAAGCAGTTAAAAGTAACTGAATCAAGGTGCTTGATTTTTGTTTTTGTTTCATTAGGAGGAAAACACAGCATTTGAGAAGGACAATTATAAATCCATAAGAAGCAATCTTATCCAAGCAACCAGGACCAGGATTGAAGAATCAAAAAGTACATTAAACTCGAGGCTGGGGGCGGTGGCTCACGCCTGTAATCCTAGCTCTCTGGGAGGCCGAGGCGGGCGGATTGTTTGAGCTCAGGAGTTCGAAACCAGCCTGAGCAAGAGCGAGACCCCGTCTCTACTAAAAATAGAAAGAAATTAATTGGACAACTAAAAATATATAGAAAAATTAGCTGGGCATGGTGGCTCGTGCCTGTAGTCCCAGCTACTCGGGAGGCTGAGGCAGGAGAATCACCTGAGCCCAGGAGTTTGAGGTTGCTGTGAGCTAGGCTGACGCCAAGGCACTCACTCTAGCCTGGGCAAAAGAGTGAGACTCTGTCTCAAAAAAAAAAAAAAAAAGTACATTAAACTGGGTAATCAGAAAATGATATATGTTCACCTTGAACCTTTTATTTCCACTTAGAACACTAAATGTGCATTCATTTGCTAATCTTTTAACTTAAACCTGGGCCTTTTCTTGGGTATGGATCCGCTGGTTGGGGTTCTGCCTCATCTGTACACTTATGATACATCTGCTTCAGTTTCTTTTAAAAAATAGAGCTAGAATCTAAAAGTATATCTGAAGGTATATGACTACATATTCCTCCCAGTCTTTTACATAGTTCTTGCCAAAAGCTAATTTGAAATCCGTCTTTTAACAACCCTCTTTCCTCGTATCTTTCTGAAGGAGTCAAGGAATCAACTTAATTTTCCCAGAAAAAAAAAAAAACCCTCTTGCTTTTGACATTTACATTAGGTAAGTTTACACAACCTTAACTAAATGGCATAATTTCTATATTAACTACCAATGGCATAAACACGTTTTAGAACAAACAGGCCTGAATTTCAGCAAGCATAAAACTCAAGTGAGGAAAGAAAGTGTGCAGGCATATTAAAGGGGCATCCACAAACTGTGGGCATCAGTACACATTCTAGACGGGTGATGGGCAGTGTCAGTTAATCTAGAGAATTCCTTAAGAGGTGTTTGCTTAAGAGAGCATCTGTTGTTAATATTAAAGAATAAAAATGCAGCATTTACATCTCCAAAAGGATTTTTGGACTACCTCTGAACTATTTGTGAATCAAATATAAAAGAACACAATCTGTCAGCAACCAAGACTACCACCTATCATCAAATATTTGGGTTCAATCTCCTAAGAGTGAAATAGCAATAGTCATTGATTCATTTATTTTTTGAAAAATGTTTTTGAGTACCTATTATGTACTAAATACTGTGCAGAGCTAGAGTTACAAAAATAAACAAGAAAAGTTCCTTCCCTCAAGAAATCCACAAATGACAGGAGAGACAGACAATTAAATAGTTATAAAACAGTGCATGGGAGCTATGATTAAAATACAGTCCCTGAAAAGTAGGATCCAAGTAGCATGATTGACAGCTGGAAATACCTCAGAGAAAAGTGAATTTCCAGTTTTCTCTCTAAGACTAAGGTAACATACAAGATTTATGGAAATTTCAAAGACTTCCATCTTAATGACGGTTGAGAATTATAACCTAGAAACCGAAGAGAAATTGAGCTATGTCTCAGAGACTAGAAGTAAATGATGATGATGAGCAAATGAAGTCACAGAGTCAAAAGAGGATATTTCTGGAAATTTATGAAACAATAATTTTATAGTCTATAAAGTAGATAATTAAAGAGTTTTGTAAGAGAAAAAGCAGATGCATTGTATGCCATTAAGACTATTGTACTTTCCTAAGTCTGTTAGTACTTTTTTTAAAAAACAGTATTATCTTATGCTATTTATTTATTTTACCTCAGGTGTGTGAGTTCTAACAGGATTTAACTTTCATTTTTAATCTTTTAATTCCCTGGTGCCTAAAATAAGATCTAACACAAGGTTAGTGAACAAATAAAGTTTGAAGAATGGATAAATTAATAAATAAATGGAATATCAGTGTAGAGAGTAAGATATCAGAAGGTCAAATGCAATGACCTTCCTTCTAACTTTGAGCTGAGTCTTCTAGTAAATATAGGAGTTCCACTATCCCAAGAGGAGAGGAGCATTTGCAAAGATCTGAAGATACCTATGAGCATAGCATGTTTGGGGAAAGACAGAATATTTGTTGTAATTATTGTATAGGGTATACATGGAATTGGTTTGGCTTTTAGGTGCTAAAACTAAAGATATGCTGGGGGAATGTGGTAAAAAGAGTCTTACAATCCAGGCTACCATACTTGCAGGCAATGAGAATCAATGTAAGTTTTCAAATAGAGGAGACAAAATTAGATTAGATCTCAGAAAAGATAAATCTAATGGTTTAGAGAATGAACTGAAGTAGAAAGAGGCTGGAACAAAGACATGAGTTAAAATCAGTCATATAAATTAACACAAAAGAGCTGAGAGAAATTTGGTAAGTTCATATGACTCTGATCTCCTTTTTATTAAAGGTAGGAAACAGAAACAAAGTCACTCATAGATTTTTTGCTTCAGAGAATGGATGCGTAAGTCTAAGATAAAATCAAGAGGAGAAATGAGGATCTAATTTTTAACATGAAGTGTTTAGATGTCTGCAGGTCATCTATGCAGACATAGGTATTAAGAAAGAGTTGATTCATTCATTTATTCAACAAATATTTACTGAGCACACACTATGTTATCCTCACAGTGCAGAGGATGAAGACATGAGACAGAAATGATAGAGGTTTTTGTTTCAGTGAATTCATGGTCTGATGTGAAGATAAATACAAAAATAAACAATGATAGTATGTCATGAATAAGTGCAAGGTGCATTAGAGTCTGAGGAAACGTAGCCTTTAAGTGTGCTCAGGAGTCTAGAGTCAAATGTCCAAGGAGGGGATACTGAAGCTAAGACTTGAAAGACCAGTGCCGGTTTCCTGGGTGAGGAAGTGGCAAAGAGCCTCTCGGAGGAAGGCGGAAACACCAGGCATTCTGCTCAGCTGTGATGGAGCAGAGCACAGGAAGCAGAAGATGCTGAGCGGAGAAGGGCCTCATCGTGAGGTTTCTCACAATTCAAGGAAATGTTACATTTTATCTGATGATGGAGAGCAGTGGAAGAAATTTGAGTAGGAAAATGACAAATGAATCAGATTTGCATGTTGAAAGGAATACTTTGTTGGCAAACTTGATTGCTAGCAAGTCAGTTAGGAGGGTATTGCTGTGTGTGTGTGTGTGTGTGTGTGTGTGTGTGTGTAGAAAGAGGGGTAGGGGGGAACCTGCACTGGCATAGTGACAGAAGGTAGAGGGGAGGACTGCAGGAACTCAGGGGTAACTAACCTGCTGTAGTGATGACTGGAGAAAGGGGAGTAAGAGAGAGTGAGAGACTTAGTATAATCTTTGCTTTCAGGGTTAAGCAGCTGGGTGGATACTGGTGACATTTCACCAAAGAGGGAAGATCTCTAAAATAAAGCTCTTAATATACTTTGTCTCTTGTCAAAAGTAAGACAAGAGTACAAAGCGTACATTAACACAGTATTCTCTGAAGGATGCTGAATCAACAGTGTTTAAAGTCATGACTGAGATCAGTGCCAAAAAGAACCATTCCATGATAAATCAGAATTTGAAGTGTAATTTGGATAGTAAAGTAAAGCAATATTTTATATCTGACAAGTCTGTATTGGAACAACTGTCCTGAAAATAAAATGCCAGCAGTTGGCTGCCGCTTACAGACTTATCCATCTGTTTTTCTTCCAGCTCTGTCTGCTAGCTTTTCTCTATGAAATTTCTCTGTCCATTAGTGACTGTGTGTGTGTGTGTGTGTGTGTGTGTGTGTGTGTATGTGTGTGGAATCCACTTCATTGTCATGATGCTATATATTAACTTGCCACTATCTTGTAAATGGTCTATATTCTTGGTCAAGAGAGTCATCTAGAATATCTACATATACCAAAGATATTCAGGACAGCAAATTTCTTCAGAATGGTGGGATGATGAATGACTGGCAGTGATGTTCACGTACACATAAGCTGAAGCATTGCTTTTGAAGGAGGGAAGACAGTGCGCTGCATTTCACATGAACTCTAATTATAAGTTTCTGGTTTTCTTTCAACAACTCAGTAAAATGACTAGAAAATGGCAGAGTTTAAAATGACTTTCATAAATGTTTTTAAATTATCTTTGATGAGGCCCAAGATAATTTTCCACAAAATACTTAATTAAGTCTCAACCACGTTTCATTTTCCTTTATGTATTTTCATTCTTTCAATCACTATTACATAGAATACACACAATGGATATTATTTGAAAGAGAGAAGGAAAGAAAGAGAGAGAGGGAGGGAGGGAGGAAAGAAGGAAGGAAGGAAGGAAAGAAGAGGGAGAGGAGGGAAAAGAGGTAGGAAGGAAGGAAGGAAGGTAGCAGAGCTCCCCCACAACTGTGACGTGGGCAGGGGGTTCCCCGCCCAGGATCCCAGCCTGAGCTGAGAGCACAGCCTCCTGCGGGGGGAGGGGTGCCCCACGAGCATGCTGCAGGTAGGACCGACGCTGCATTCTCCGCCCTGATCTGCCATGCAGGCACCCTTGCCTCCTGAGACTAATTCACAAATCTTACCTCTGTGCCCCGGCGCAATGCAATTGAGACCCGGGGGTACAAGATTTGGACTGCAGGCCATCCCTGGGTCCCCAAAGATCAATCCCTGACCATGCCTGGGAGAAGCGCACTGGTCCTGGGTTGCCCAAGGGGTGCCCAAGCAGGTTTGACATCCCTCCTCCCTGGGGCATGCCCCACTCTGATGGAGTCACTAGGCAAGCAGCACCAGGGAGGGCGGGCAAGCAGGGAGCTCACAGTCAGAGCACCCCTCAGTCAGCTGCAGGACCCCAAGAGGAAAGGTCTGAGCCCCACTGTCTGTGGAAGCCTAGATGTGGTGGTTCAATTGTCTCTCTTGGCCGTGGTGGATGGCAGAGGGAAGGGGAGAAAAAGAGTCTGGATGGAGGAAAGCCGGCACTCTTGTTGTGTCCATCCCTCTCTCCGGGAGGCTGCCCACCCAGAATGACTAGACATTGGAGTCATGTAGATCTCCCGGGACCCATTGGACCCCTGGGGCTCCTGCAGTCTGGGCTGGAGTTGGGAAAGGTCCGTGTGGGAACGAGCAAGACAAAACCTAAGGAGTTGAAGCCCCCTGGGGAGGACAAAGATGCGCAGTGGGTCGAGAAGCAATATGGCGCGGCCATTCAGCTCTGGTCTGCAGAGACAGGAGGTGCCCTGGCGGGGCTGGGAGCCTGGTGCTCTGTTCACAAGAAGCTCCCAGCTCCCTGGCGGCAGCAGCTTCTGGGCTCCCGTGGGCTCTGCAATTTCTTCCCATGGAGTCTCCTGAAGGTTCTGGCACCCTTCCCACAGATCCACACCCAGTCCGTCTGTTTGTTCATTTTTTTTTCTTTTGCCTAAAACTTCTTATTCTTACTGAAACGCTCTTGCTCATGGTTGTGGTGATGGTGACTCAACTTAGAAATTTTTAACATTTTAAGGGAATTTCTTTAAAGCTGAAAACAGAAGCAAACTAAATATATCTTATTTCAAGTTATAAAGTAAATTGTAAGTTTTTGAATTTCAGGAATAGAAGAAAACCTATGATGATTTTGTTAAATAGTATGCATTGTAAAGTGGTTGTCATTAATAATTATTTGTTATCAAAAATTTCATTAACACCATCATTAGCGTTGTCATTAACAAGTTCCAGATTTCTAACTCATTACAGGAGTCAGTCTCTCTTTCCCTCCCTTTCTGTCTCCCCCACCATTTGCCATTTTTCTTTCTGTTTGTAATTGTTGGAACTTTTAATCCAAATCCGTTAGTTATAAGGAAATCACCTGGAGACCTAACGCTATGATTAATAAGCCTCTTGGGTGATTC
>NW_012149396.1:8819747-8824481 GCF_000956105.1 Propithecus coquereli | reverse complement strand
TTAGAATCTCTGACTTTTACTAAGCAATTTTTATTGCCTCTCCACATACAGAGGCATTTAGATTATATTGTGCTTTGTGTTTATTCTCCACACCTTCAGTCCACATGCTGTCCTGTCTACGCTTCCCATTTGTCCAGGCCTGACTCAGGCAATATCACCAGTTGAAAGATCTCCAGGTCACCTGTGGGTTTTCGTTTGACCCTGCGCAGCAGGCCAGCCTTTAAATCCCCATCTTTTTATGCGGCTTTGAAAATCTTTACCGATAGTTGCAGCTGTGATATCCACATACTACCTGGACAAAAGTGAGCAGCATAGAGGAATGCCTGGCTTAATTACGACATCATCTGTGACATGAAAGATTTTAACTTTCTGTTTTGGCAACAATCCAAGTTCTCTGTATAATTCCAATACAGATGTAGGTTTACAGAAAGGTGATTCAGCTTTGCCTCCTACAGATAGGGCTGCCATTTTTCCCTAATGGTTTTCCTGTGAAGTATATTTTAGGACTTGACAGTCTTGTACCTGAAATAATGTGACCATATGTTTTTGATCACCCATGGTCCATAAAGGCATCATGCCAGCTTCAAGGCAATAAGGCCAACTCTAGAGGAACCTGGTTCCCAAGGATGTATAGGTCACGGTTCATCTTTTAACAGATGTAGTTTACTTGCTAAATGCGCTTTACCTTCGTCAGAAACCACCTGCTTAACAAACGAGACATTTTCTTCAGAAAGATGCTCATCCCACCAAGTACCATTCGTGCCCTCTCTAACAAAAAGCCAGATGTTTATTCTGTTCCCTGATCCCTGGGAAGCGCCTAGGATGCCCGCTCCATGACCCCGCACACGGGCGCTGGCCAGGGGCAGCAGCCTCCCACCTGGCACGGAGAGGCCCGGAAGGATCACTACCAACACCTCTGGGGCGCCCAGCTGCGAGGCTTTCAGGGCATCCCTGTGCCACCACCACGCAGTCACAGCAGCCGTGGGGGAGCCTTCCTACTGGCTGTTCACCGATGTCCTCCACAATGGAAAAATTCCCATTTTTCTGACGCATAATGCATATTTATTTACCTGGTGTGTCATTAAATCAAAGGCTACTTTTGTTTTGGTTTTTGTTTTGTGTTTTTTTGTTTGGTTTTTGTTTTGTTTTTTTGAGACAGGGTCTGTCTCTGTTGCCCGGCTAGAGTGCAGTGGCATCATCATAGCTCACTACAGCCTCAAACTCCTGGGCTCAAGCCATCCTCCTGTCTCAGACTCCCGAGTAGCTGGGACTACAGGCATGCCACCACACCCTGCTAATTTTTTATATTTTATGTAGAGATGGAGGTCTCACTATTTTGCCCAGACTGGTCTCGAACTCCTGGCCTCAAGTGATTCTCCCACCTCAGCCTCCCAAGTGTTAGGATTATAGCCACCACACCAGCCAAAGGCTACTTTATTTTGTCATTACTTAATATTATTGAATACTGTAATTCTGTTAATTCTAAATGTAAATATACTTATTTTCAAAGCTGTGAATTCAATATATTTAAATATTATAGCACAAAAGGCTATTATCAAATGGAGAAATGTATATACACATATGGTTTATATTAAAGCTTTACATATATTCACAAATTATTTTGAAATTATCCTGTGTTTATCTCATATTCCAATGGGGTTATGACAAATAATAAACCATCTAGTTAAATGTCTCATAATCCATCACAGGGTTAAAGAATAAATAATTCACATTTATTAAGCAATCTGGAATGTTTGCAAATATTGCAAAATCATGAGAGCATTTGATGCTAATGCAATAAGGTTATTTTTCTGTGTGTAGTATTACAGACTTGATTTCTGTGCTTTCTCATAGATTTATTTATAAGAGTAAGCTATAAATGTTAAATAAATGGAGTCTATAGTTTTTCTTAACTCCAAATTATAACTCTGTAATAAATATGACTATTTTATAAAAATTTCCCCTATTCGAAATAAATCAAAAATGACCTTTCATAAAAGGAATTTTTACAAACACCTTCTCTACCTTTCAATTTTCTAACTTTAAATTGATACCTGACCTCCATAGCTGCCTATCTATGTTTATTCCTTCATCCATTCATTCATTCATTAGTCATTTTCTGGTGCTGTCTGGTTCCACCCGTTACCTGATTATCAGACTTTCTAGAAGGAAGAAGCATGTTACCATGTAGTAGAAGAATAGGCTTTGTATAATAGTTGTAATTGGAACATTGAAATAGGAATTCCAGGCTCAGTGTAATGTCTCACATCTGTAAACCTAGCACTTTGGGAGGGTGAGGCAGGAGGATCACTTGAAGCCAGGAGTTTGAGACCAGCCTGGGCAACATAGCAAGATCCCACCTCTACAAAAAATTAGCTAGCATGGTGGCACATGCCTGTAGTCCCAGCTTCTCGGGAGGCTGAGACAGAAGGATTGCTTGAACCCAGGAGTTCAAGGTTGCAGTGAGCTATGATCAGGCCACTGCACTCTAGCTCAGGTGACAGAGTGAGACTCTATCTTAAATAAATAAAGAAAGAAATAGGAATTCCAACTCAATCATATACTATATGCAGGAAGCTAGACCCTCACCTGGGGGCTATCTACCTCTTTAGGGAGCATTTGGAAAAAACATAGAAGTGGTTTTGATTAAGCTTGGACATTTAGTGCCTAGGGAAGAAAGCTTCTAACTGACTGCAATATTCTAAAAATAAAGACCTGTTTTCCTAAAATGTCATCATCTTTAAGAGATTAAGAAATACACTATCTTAATGAGAAAAATGATGGTAGAAATAATATTTACCTTATGGGCTTGCTGGGAGAAATAAAAAAGATAATGTATGTGAATGAGTTAAATTACAAAGCCAGATTCTAACCACTAAGAGGGAAAAGACAAGACAAGGACCAGGCTCCTACATCCACATGAGTCCAAAGTCAGAAAAAGATATAAGGAAACATCAAATGTGAGCCTTGAACATTTGAACAGAAAGTGTTGGATAATCTAATAACCAGGAAAATACTTCAAGTTCTGGCAAGAGATCCTAACCCTGGTTTCAACATCCCCTCCATCTAACACTGGCCTGTGAACTTCTGTTCCCCACCTCCTGAGTATTCAATTCTATTGAAGTGCTTTCAAATATCCTCCAAGTCATTGCTGCTTGCTTGGTTTCTTTAGTCTGATAGTAGACATCTCCAGGCCCAGGACTCAATCAGTTTGTTTTCATTTTCAAATTGAGATTTTATGCCCTGCATTGCTCCTAAATCATTTAAAGAAGCTCAAATAGCTTTTCCATTTTCAAATTCCCCAGGTCAAGTATAGTACTGATTATGCCCAAGAGGTGCTCACTAAATGTCAGGGAGTAGACTGTTCTTCTACCCAAATATAAAAACGAAAGGAATATATAACTTCAGGCAGTACGCACAATACTTTCTGCAGTTGGAAGACTTTATTAGAAAAGGAAAAAAAACATAACTGCTTGTCCATGGACTGACAATTTCGCCAAAAAACTGAATTTGTTTAAGAGAATTGAAAAATGTCTTGTGGGAGAGGGAAAAATCGATTAGCTGTATACTTGAAATCATTTGCATAACATTCTATTCTTATGCTTTATATTTCTATAACCTCTAAGTAAAAACTGTTCTCTCCCAAACTCTCTATTTCCAGGCTGCAGAGTCTGTAGGGAATGATTGCAAGGCATTGGAGATCAGAATGTGCCATCCCTGCAGGAGAAAAAGAAAGTGGAAAACTAGCAATTTGTGCTGCACGTAAGATGACCCTCGGGAAGCCTAGGGACTGAAAACTTGGAGATTGAGATTCTCACTATAAGAACTAGAAGAATAGGCAGTTCAAAAGGCAGAAGTAGATGTCCTTTTGCAAAGGTAAATGCTTAAGAGTTTAATTTTGAGTTTAAAATGGAGCAAAATCATAGACTCTGGTTTCTCTTCAGATCGTATAAATCTTTCTTTCGCCTTTTAAAATAGAGCAAAATCAGAAGGTACTGTCCTTCACAGGTTTGAGAGAGTTAAAGAATTTCAGCCCAAGCTCCAAATAATGACATTTAGAGAAGGCACTGTCTCTGAAAAACAAACCACGATAGATAGATTCAAGCATATCCTGGAAGCATCTCAAACACTGCGACAACATGATGGGAGCTGTAAACCAATTCTGTGGGGCCACCATTGGTTGGTTAGAAGGATGTTGTTTCTTTGGTGGGAAGGCCTTCCTGTCTTGGTATAAGTCACAAGAGAGAGAAACCTGAAGAAATTTAGAGATTAATAAATCTAGGTTTAGTATCTATGGAGGGCAGGAATCACATATCCATACTACAAATACACACACATGCGTTAGAAAGGAGTGAGATGAAAAAGTTCTTGGGAATCGACTGAGCAGTGGACCATTCCAAGAAGCAAGTATGGTGCATAGAGTGAGAGGAAGGGAGCTCTACCACTTAAGAAACTGGCAAAAAAGATTATCTTCCCTGAAGAAAGACAAGAAGAGGCAAGGTTAACTCCCAAAAATGTCTTGCCCCATACCCTTAAAGGAAAGACATGAGCAACAAACATATGAAAAAATGCTCAACATCTCTAATCATCAGGGAAATGCAAATCAAAACCACAATGAGATATCACTTATCTCCAGTGAAAATGGCCTTTATCAAAAAGTCCCAAAACAATAAATGTTGGCGTGGACGCGGAGAGATAGGAACACTCATGCACTGCTGGTGGGACTGCAAACTA
>NW_012149396.1:8815114-8818207 GCF_000956105.1 Propithecus coquereli | reverse complement strand
GGGACGGACACACTTGAAACTCGGACTTGGGGGGCGGGGGTAAGGGCAACATACGTAACCTAAACATCTGTACCCCCATAATATCCTGAAATAAATTAAAAAAAAAAAAAAGCACTTCACCTAAGTGAACCTACACAACCCATGGGCTGAAATAATGATCATCAAAGCCTCTATCAAAACCAAAATTGCATAAATCTGTGACAACAATTGATTAATAGGCCCTCGTATTGTCTCAAGTTATGAAAATAAATATTGAAATATTTAACATTAGAACAAATCTCACAAAACCCTGTGTTGCAATAAGCCACCAGAGCCAGGAGACCACCTCAGTGGGAGCCCAGGATATGGGACAGGACACAGCAAAGCAAAGGCATCAAAGAAAAATAAGTTGCACTTCTGTGAACTTTTGTGATCAGAGAATTTTGAAGAAGTTGTGTTTATTTTGGTATATACATAAGTTTGAGTTTTACTATTTAGTAATTTTTAGATTGACTTTCTCTATAAGGCACAGCAATCTTTTCAGCTTCTCTAAAGGTTTTAGTCCAGTCCTGTACACTGTGGGGCTAGCAAGGGATGAGACCTTGTGAAAGAACTCCCTGGAGAGAAACAAGTGATAATGTGTCCAGGAGAGCTTGAGAGAAACGATGGGATGGTCTCGAGACTGGCTTGAAAAAGTCCTCATGGAAAAGAGCTAAAACGGAATTCACGCTGTTTGTCAAAATCATTGGGTGAGGAAAGCATAGGTTTCAAGGTGAAGTATTAATACATGACAAATAATACATGACACATATCCAGATGTGATGAATCAGCTTTCCTTTAACTTAAGGTGTAGAAAGGAGCCTTTGTCTTGGTACCATAATGGTTAAAATCATGGTGAAGCAAAAGATGTTCTTCAATAAGCCAATAGCCCATGATGACTAGCTCATGTTAGGGCCATAAAGAACAATTTTTTTTTTTTGCGCAACCATGACATAATTTATATTTGTGTAGAAATAGTGGGAAAAGTAACTTATAGATTAGTTATGGAGAAATAAAGCCATGTGTATTGCTTTAAGTATATTTAATACATTATTCCATATACATTCAATATATTCTATGTATATATTGATCCCAATATGAGAGCATATTGATATGCTTGGTAGCATATCAACTTGTGATATCTTTCTCCAGCTCTTGCCTACTTTCCTTGCATCTTGGTTAGAGTCAAAGGACACTTCCTTCCCTAAAAGACTTATGTTTTCTACTTAAAGTATTACTCAAGCCAAAAAATTACTTTTCACGTAAGCTGATATGAAGATGCCATGTATAATTATATCGACCCACACTATTATCACCATTATATTGGTTCTAGTTTGCAAAACCCACTTTTTCTAGTGAATAGCTTCCTCTTCTGACCTATCTCCTTCTTAGTTCTTGATAGTTAGGCCAAAGAAAACTTAATCCTGAGCAAAGTATTAACTCTGGGAGAAATTATATCTCTTCTAATGTACTTGGGCAATTATTTCCCATTAGCTTAACAAATGATTGGCTCAGCTAAGAAAATAGAGTAACGTGAGAAATTACAGCTCAGAGCTAGGCTGGCTTTATTTAATTTGCCATGCAGGAGAACTAAACTATTACCTCTAACAAATCAAGCTGTCAAAAGATAGTTAAGCTTCGAAATATGTTAGCAATAGCTTCATAAGTTAATTCAAGTACTTTTGAGAAATGCAGGTAAATATAATTCCTTTAACCATGTCTCCTAAACTATAGAAAAGTATGTTTCTCCACGGTCTACTTGGCCATGGCTCTCACATCAACACTGCAGCAAATAAACATCCAATACCCAGTGATTGGGCGAGAAGTAGCATTCTTGTCCTCTACACTCTTATCATCTCATCTCACCTCACGATTTTGCAATGTCCCTATCTTAGTGGTATCTTTCGTTTCTACTTACCGATTAAAACAGATTTTTTTTTCTCCCTCTTCCTTCTTCATGTCCTATACCTGCCTCATGTCCTAATCTATGGGTTCCTGATAAGTGACCAGGTTACAGAATGAGATAAACATACTGAGTTCTGATGTTGAATATAATTCATGCCAAGGTGTTGAAGCAGGTGATGATTTATTGTTTCTCATCTTTCACTCCTTAAGTGTTATTTTGACATTAACCCTGGGTGGGATAAACCAAAAGAATGAGTAATGTCGAGAATAAAATATGCCAGAAGAGAAAATATTGATTTGTTTTTGGTTTGGGGTTGTTTTTTGTGGGGGCTTTTTGTTTGTCTTTAGGTAAAATGGCTTTTGATACTGCTCAGGTCAGAAATGGAAGCAGATGCCTTGCTCTGCCTCTGAATAAGGACTGTCACTCAAGAGCAGAGACCTGGAAATCCGCTGAGCAGGGTTTGACTCCCTGGGCATTTGGTCTGTTCCCTGGAACTTCATTCCTATCAGGCTGAGTTCTTTTTCTTTTTCTTTTTTTTTTTTTTTTTCTCTTATCTAAATGTTGGCCTACTATCCTGCCAAGTTTTGTTTCTTCTTGTTGGATGTTTCTGGTAACCTTTCCCTCTTTACTGTCCTCAGATGTCTTCCCAACCTGGGTAAGTCATCAAAGACCAAGCCCAGATGAAGGACCCGGATCCCTGGAAACACCCACAGAGCAACTTAGAACAGCCTGTTCTCCATGTGCTACTTTGTATGATGGGAATAATGATACCTTTCATGCTTCACATTGTTGTTATAAAAAGAAAATAATGTAAAAATATTTGTGAAAAATCAAAAATACCATCTACACACATGCAAGAAATTGTAAATTTCATTTTAAATTGTAGCTTGCTACTAAAACTGCTACTCAAAAGCATAATATGTAGAAAAATCCTGAGCTTAAACTGACCTTTTAAAAAACTGAATTGGGGCCGGGCGCAGTGGCTCATGCCTATAATCCTAGCACTCTGGGAGGCCGAGGCGGGCAGATCGTTTGAGCTCAGGAGTTCGAGACCAGCCTGAGCAAGAACGAGACTCAGTCTCTACTAAAAATAGAAAAAATTAGCCAGGCATGGTGGCACATGCCTGTAGTCCCAGCTACTCGGGAGGCTGAGGCAGGAGGATCGCTTG
>NW_012149396.1:8813398-8815064 GCF_000956105.1 Propithecus coquereli | reverse complement strand
AAATGTTGGCGTGGACGCGGAGAGATAGGAACACTCATGCACTGCTGGTGGGACTGCAAACTAGTACAACCTCTGTGGAAAGCAATATGGAGATACCTCAAAGAGATACAAGTAGATCTACCATTTG
Source organism: Propithecus coquereli (assembly GCF_000956105.1). Classification (NCBI taxonomy): domain Eukaryota; kingdom Metazoa; phylum Chordata; class Mammalia; order Primates; family Indriidae; genus Propithecus; species Propithecus coquereli. The sequence goes on along the minus strand of NW_012149396.1, from coordinate 8,814,937 downwards.
ATCCAGGAATCCCATTACTGGGCATCTACTCAAAAGAACTAAAGACATTCTATAAAAAAGACATCTGCACTCGAATGTTTATAGTAGCACAATTCACAACTACAAAGATGTGGAAACAACCCAAGTGCCCATCAACACGAGTGGATTAATAAAATGTGGTATACATACACCATTATACTATTCAGCTGTAAGAAACAATGGTGATATAGCACCTCTTATATTTTCCTGGATAGAGCTGGAACCCATTCTACTAAGTGAAGTATCCCAAGAATGGAGAAATAAGCGCCACATGTACTCACCAGCAAATTGGTTTTAACTGAGAACAATTTCTTTTTACCATTCTCACCAATATGATTTGACTTGTATTTGCTCAGGGTGGTGGAAATTGGGAAATACCTACTAAAATTGGGGAAAACAGCTAGCAAAAGCAGAAGATAAGAAAAGAAGGGACCACTTGACTTGACTCAGCATCCTCACAGTCTGCCTAGGTAACTCCCAGTCCCCTCTGCCCCACCACCTTCTCATCTCACTTCGTGGTTTTGCAAACTCTACCCTGATTACAGGAGTTTTACCTTCCACTTACAGTTCCTGCTTAAAACCTGGTTTTCCTTTAAGATACACAAGCACACACAAAAGGAAGGTGTTTTTTTTTCTCCTCAACATGAGGAAATGAAACAAATATTATAAACAAAAGGAACCCAAAGGAATTCCAGAGTATTAAAAAAGAAAATCACAAACATGTTTACTCATCTCTTCCCTGATCCAGACTTTAATTTCTGTGCTCTATTCTTGACACAAAGTTTCAGTTTCTTCATCCATAAAAATATAAAAGTACATCGAGATTTATATAAAAATAAAAAACTATTTTTAAAAAACCACAAAGGTGCAATTAAGACTCAGTGAAATGATATTAATAAAAGCAACTAGCTCAGGCCTCATTAAATATTAGTAGGATTTTTTAATTCTCTACTCTGAGATAACGTTGCCTCATACAGGACACCCAGTAAAATTTGAATTTCAGATAAACAACAAATAATTTTTTTTGGTATGAGTAGATGCCAAATGGTACATGCATTTTTATTTGCTAAATCTGGTCATCCTACCTTCCAGAAAACAGAAGCAAAGAACACGGACAGTGTGGGTGATAAAACAAAGCTAACCCAACACTTAAATTCTAACCCCAGCTGCTTCACACATTGTATATGGCTTGTAAAAAGTACTTCACCTCAATTTTGGATGTTCTCAACACAAAAAAATACTAAATGGCTGAAGTTATGGATACACCGATAACCCTGATTTGATCACTACACATTGTATGTATCAAAGTATCACTATTATCTCATAAATAAATACAGTTATTAAGTATCAGTTAAAAATTTTTTAATATTAAAAAAGCACTTCATCACCATCAAATTGGTATTAACTGATCAACACATAAGTGCACATATAAGAATAACATCTATTGGATGTTGGGGAGGGGGGAGGGTGGAGGGGTGAGGAGGGACGGGTATTTGTATACACAAGGAGTGCAATGCGCAC
>NW_012149396.1:8803022-8809852 GCF_000956105.1 Propithecus coquereli | reverse complement strand
AAAAGCTAACAAATTATAAAGAAAAAAATTAAATTAGTCTCTCTTTGGAAGCAACCTAGTGGAAAACAATTAGTCCCTCTACTAGATTTGTGCTTATTTGAGATTTTGTGATTATTCTGGCCTTGCTTTTGCACAGCTTAAGGATTTGACAAACTGAAAAGACGCTGTATTTTTCTGTTAGGGAAGCTTTCTTCTAAAGCACAAAATCACTGAGTTTCTCATATGCCTACTCGTTAGAATTACTTCATTATGTCCAACTTTCTGTAACAAGTCTGTTTTGCATATTCCACACATTGCCATTTGCCCCAATAATATGTACATTTATGCTTAGTATATTAAATAGATACCTAGGATTATTGCCTGCTGGATAGTTTCTGAAGATAATATTAAATCGTTTTTTATTACCACATCTCAGAAACTATTAAAAAAATCACCATGATGCTACCTAACAGTATTAATATGTGTAGAATGGTTAAGAAGTTAGTGTATTTATCCATGTATATACTTCCTTCTAATGAAATAAACACAGTAATCCTAAAAGGGTAATAAATTTTTGTCCTAGAACATTTGTCACTAAAATGTGGTTGAGACACCAGAAAAGTAAAAACTTTCTATTTAAGACTTGGCATTTCTCCAACACATTATTTTAAAACTTTTTGCAAGTGCTCTACATGGCTGCCAAGACAGATTAGGGTATGACAGGAAAATAATCAGTCACCTGTAGTGTAGAAACAGAGAGGAACTAATACACAAGATACTTAATATGCTAAAGACAAATGATAAACAGCCAGAACATCAGAACAGAAATTAGTTGGCTTTCATTCTTGTAACCAAAAGTTCTGAAGCCAGTGTCACAATAGGAAAATAATAAATTCTTTATTAACGGTTATAAACTCCACTTCTCTAATTGCTTGCCTGCTTGTCTAATCTGCCACCTGCAGACTGATTGCCTGTGGACATTGTCATAGCTTTGTGACCCCATCTGTTCTCTCTTTTGATAAAATTCCCTTGAACTATTATTTTTCCAAATTCAACTTTGACCATTTACCATGCTTCCATGAGAGCATAATTAGGTCAGACTTGTTACAGCATTTAATATGAGATTTGTTTGGAGTGATCACAAACTAGTCTTGCTAAAGAAAGTTGAAAATTCCTAATTTCCTAGTTTCTCTGATGGTCTTATGTGAGAACAGGGGTATATTTTGTGGCAGGCTTGGCCAAACAAGGAATTATGGGGGCAGGAAAAGTCAACCCATTGGACCTAGGAAAAAAGGGCCAAGAAGGTCCTTTTTTTTTGTCCAAGCAAAATGAGGAAGCCCAACAGTCAGGGAGTTGGCCTTCCACATGGTTGGTGGCAAATGGCAGGGAGAGCCCTGGGAAAAGGCAGAGGGCAGGCTGGAGAGATGGAGAGACAGTGGCAGAAGAGCACAGAGACACAGCCCCAGAACCTGAGGTCCTACGTATCCTGCATGGTGTGGAGGGACCAGAAATAAGATCCCAATTCAAGAATAATTGGGAAGGAAATCAAGGCAAGGACCATCTTGTGAGAGTTAAGTCAGGCACGAGCAGTGAAAAAATGTGGCTTCATCCCAAGATCAAACGGAGAGTTCAGTTATCCAATCAGAAGAAGGACAATAGAAGGACCAGGAGCAGAGGCTTTATGTTAACAGTGCCCATCAGAATCCCTTGCAGAAAAACTTTTATTAAATTGAACTTTCACTTTCAGTGTTTTTCCAGAGGCCAAGGCAAGGATCAATGACTCAGGCTGTGGAGACAGTTTGCATCCTGGCAGCAGGTCATTTCTCGCCCCTCTTGGCTGCTATAGATTAGCAAATCAGCACTTCACGGTAGCCATACCCATGGAGCTTGGCAGGAGCCACAGATCCTCATGAGACAGTACTCCAGGTGGTCGCCACCAATAGATTGGTATTGTCCCAGGTAAAACCTGTGTCCCCACATGGCACCTCCTTACCTGCAAAGCACTGCCAGATAATTCCAGACCAAAACTCTAGGCTACTTTCCTCAAAGGCTTTATCACTCTTGTCCCTTCCTAGTGAGCAGTGTCATAGTGGTTAGGAGCCTGGTTCTAAATATAAGTGTAGCTCGCTTATTAATTACTGTCATCTAATTCTGGGCTCACACTTTTAGAAAAATGTCTTTTGAGTTCTTTACCTTATCTGCAATACCATGACTCAGAGCCCACAGTCATCGCCCTCTTTTCAATTGGGAAAGTATTAATATTTTGGGTGGAATTGTGTCCCCCAAAAAGATGTATTGAAGTCCTAACCTCTCCATATCTCAGGATGTGGCCTTATATGGAAACAGAGTTTTTAAAGAGGTAATCAAAATAAAATGAGGACGTTAGGGTGAGGCCTAATTCAATATGACTGATGTCTTCAGAAAAAGAGGAAATTTGGACACAGAGATAGACACGTACAGGGAGGACACCACGTGGAGATGAAGTTGGAGAGTCTCAATAATACATCTACACGCCTAGGAGTGCCAAACATTGTCAGAAAACCACCAGAAGGGAACAGATGCTTCCTCACGGCCCACAGAAGAAACCAACTCAGCTAACACCTCATTCCGGGACTTCCAGCCTCCAGAACTGTGAGACAACAAATTTCTGTGTTCCAACACCACCCAATTTGTGGATTTCATTACAAGAAATCCACTACAAGAATTCCATTCCATTACAAGAATTCCACTAGAAACTAGTACAGTAGGAGACCAAGGTTGGTGAGTAGCCCTGGCTGTAACTAACACTGAGTCTTCCTTTCTATTCCAAGGCACAACGAGACATTTCAATTTTGACAACATTGCCTAAGGATGAGGCATCCACGGGGGGTGGGGGGGCACTTACCTAATACTATTTCCTGTATGACCAAAGACAATTTCAAACTTCATAACACATTGTTTCTATAGAAACTACTCTAGAAAAATGTCCAAGTCCTGGCACAGGTTAAACACATCAGAGCTTAACTAGAGTCTCCTTAAGCAGCTCAGGTCTCACGTTTAGCAGGTATGAGCATCGCCTGCAGGGCTTGTTAAAACAGATCACTGAGCCCTCGCTGCGGAGTCTCTGATTCAGCAGGTCTGGGACAGGTCTCTAAAGTTTACATTTCTTACAATTTCATGTGACAACAAGGCTGCCGGACCATTCGAGGGATGGACACGCTTGAAACTCGGACTTGAGGGTGGGGCAAGTGTAACATACGTAACCTAAACATCTTTACCCCCATAATATGCTGAAATAAAAAAAATCACTCTCTAAACAATTGTTAAAGGGGAAATATAAATTATAATTGTAACTAGTTTTTAAAATAAAAACGAAAAAAACTATACATAAAAAAAAAAAAAAAAAACAAGGCTGCCAATCCTGAGACCCACTCTAAGGACCCTGGCCCTCTGAATTATTGCAGCCACTGTCAGAGAGACAATCTTCTTTTCCAGATGAGATGCTCTGTGTTTTCAACACATGATGCAAAGGAGGAGCTTTGGGGACAGCAACTTTTCTTCTAATTTCTCAGTCTCCATTCAGCGTTAGCAGCCACCCCTAATCCATTGACTAAAAGAGACACATACCTAAGCTCCAGCACAACTAAATGGTCCGCTGAGCCACCACTGGTCTCTTGCATACAACAAAAAGTTAAGTCAGTGAATATTAGAAATTATTTTTGTGTGAGTATTAAAAAGAAGTACCCTCTTTGGGTGAGCAGTTTGATAAGAGGAGAGCCTTGGCTGGTGCCGTGGGCATAGGCAACATTCAAAGAGAGTGATCCCGCATAGCAGCTCGGGGCAGGCAGGCCAGGAGGGTCAAATTAGAAGCCACAATTTTTAGAGTCCTGAGTGAGATGATAAGAGAATGTGATGTTGAAAACTGAAGCAGCTGAGGAAGGATCAGAATTAACCATCTGAGTCCTAGTGGGCCTCACCAACTGGACACAATCCCAGCAGTTAAGGATTTTGGAGCCAGACAGACTTGAGCTTGAATCCAGTTGTGTGATTTCAGATAACCAAGCACTCTAAAACTCAGTTTCCTCATATTTAAAATGTGGACAATATTATCTTTATTGAAGGGATATTACAGGCTAAATTCTATCATGTATGTTACAGGTGAGACTTTTTCACACCCCTCTCCTACCACTGCTTCCACTACCAGCCACTCCCCCTCACCCCTGCTCACCTCCTCAAGCGTAGCCCGTGACCCCAGCTGGGATAATAGCTGGCAATACGGCAAAACCCAAAACTATGGAGAATCAGAGAAGTCCACAGAAGGTGACACTTCCACTAGAACATCCCTTCCCACAAGAAGAGTTCTGACCCTGCCTAACAGCTCAGTGGACACCATGAAATGTCCACACCTTGGCCAGGACAGGAATGTATTGTGGCCTTTAGCTAACACTCGATTTCAAAATAGCAATTGCAGATGAGTAGATAAACCCTAATATATCTAGGGTAAGATAAAGAACAATAGGTAAGAGGAAACATTTGAATAGAAATGTTATGGATAATTCAGAAGACCTGATTTTTTTTTCATATTCTTGGTTTCAAATAGGCTTTTTCTCTTGCATCCTTCACTATTACTGAAAGCAACAGCAGATAAAGTATCAGGGACTTAAAACCAGGCAGGATGCAAGGAGTTGGGGCATGGAATAGGTAGGCTCTGCTTCAAATGATTATTCTTATTTATTTCTCTATGATCACCCACATTTTACAACAAATGAAGGTACTGGACTAGAGGAGGAATAACTCGCCCAAGGATATAGATCAGAAGTGTTGGAACTGGAATATAAAACAGGTCTATGTGACCACTGCGGACACCCCACTACACCCACCAAAGAATATTGATTGTGTGAGGAGCCACGACTGGCCTAAGGGAGACACATTATCACCAAAATTATGCAGAGGGAGAAACAGTGAGAAATGAGCCAGGGGCAAGGATGAGGACCGTCAGACCTCCAGAGCAAAGAGATTCTCCCAGACAGCAGAAGAGGCTTACAGAATGAGTGCCACGCAGTATTGATCATTTCACTGTTTCCGGAGGCCTCACAATTCTGACACATACTTCTTCACCTCGAGAGGACATTGCCTCATGTTCCTAAAAGCATTTCTCTAAATATTAATAGTAAGCCCTCTGAGAACAGAGCTCATGTCCCTTTGTGTACTTAGGCCATCTTATGAACACACTGGTCCATGATGTCCTCCTCTACGAAAATGTTATTCACTTGGCTGTCAATGACTCACTGGTGGTGTCCTGGTGTTTACAAGGTGACGCAGTTAAGCTGGTGTGGATTATAATGTGGTTTCAATGACATCATCATGGTTCTGCTGTCAATGTGTAACTTGGGTGAATGGAAGTATTCCCAAAGGCAAGAAGAATTTTAAGCATTGAATTGAAATTGTGTAGACATAGAACATCCCAGCCTAATTCTGAGAACATCGTTAATCTATAAGAGGTCATTCTGGACAAAGGGTCATTTATTATAGCTGCTGAATAAATGGGGTTTTTTTTGTTTAAATATTGATATTTTTCCTTAGGGCCTGGCATAGTACCTTACTATAGCCACTTTGGACTTAGCATATGAGGATAGCTTCTACTTCTCTACTGGATCTCTAACATGCATTGCCCAACCTCTTGCTACATTTCACTTCAGTATAATGGAAAGAATTCAGCACTTGGGCATAAAAGACCAGGGTCTGAGCTCTTACTCTATCCCTTACTAACTTAGGCAAATTGCTTAACTTCTTTGCAAGATAATATTTAAAATAACTATGACTATCTTTATTTATCACAAAGTATTTGTGAGGATCAAATAAGATAATGTATATAAAATAGTAAAACTCAATATAAATAATTTAGCTACATTCCAAGGTTTTTCTTAAATTTCAGTGAAATTTTGTGAGGATCAAATAAGATAATGTATATAAAATAGTAAAACTCAATATAAATAATTTAGCTACATTCCAAGGTTTTTCTTAAATTTCAGTGAAATTTTGCTCAACTATGCAGGTCCATATTTATCTCACACACGTCTCATCTTATGTGAAGATATCTATTAATCTTAGTGATTATTTTGTTTTACAGCCACCCAGTTTCTTATGTTTTCCTCTGATCCTTTCTTGTGTGCATGTAGTAACATAAGCTACCTAGGAAAATGGTATCCATACTCCTTTTGTAACTATACCAGTCCTAAACAAAGAGTAGCTATTCAAATACTTGCGGAACAGCAGATAGATGGATAGATAGATAGATATGATTCTACATTTGGACTTATAATGAAGCAGAGCTACAAAAAATTCAAATAGAAGAAGAAAAAAGGTAAAGGAGCAAATATTTTGCATGACTGGTTTTGATATTTCATCTGCTCTTTGTTGAAATAACAAAAAAGTAGCAAAAAGACTTGAATAAATAGATACAAAACTGCTGACATTTTCTTTCATAATGTCTTCGAAAACATTAAACCAGGAGAAGTAAATGTCATTAGTGGTCCAATGATATGATTTTGTCACATATGTATGACTGGGAGAAAGTAAATTAAATACAGGTTATTTTATTTAAACAATTTTGCAATTCAACTGGGGAAGTCTATGGAAAAAGGAGCTCTTTTTGAAATTGCTTCAGGATAACTTACGAGCATCACTTACTTGAACTGATTCTTTCCAGAGCTTTCAGCAGCTAGCCTTGTGAGAAAGGATTTCTATCCATGACCCTGAGCTCCAGCACAAGTAGAATAATGCATTCTGTGTTATAGATCTGCCTCATTCTCTCTTAAAATCACTTATGCCATAGCTCAGGGGAAATGGGACTGCCCAGAGTGGCTGATGGC
>NW_012149396.1:8792605-8800749 GCF_000956105.1 Propithecus coquereli | reverse complement strand
TCTCAAAAAAAAAAAAAAAAAAAAGTAGACAACGTTTGATAGGCTTATAATTTTAAGAGAACAGTAAAAGAGAAAATGTGAACTAATAAATACCCATGAAAATCCAGGACCTCTTATTGCCTAGATAAGCCTTACAACACAATAACAATTCATTACTCACTTGAAAGTTCTAAACCCTACCATCCCAAAAAGTTACATTTCTTCAACAAATCAGATACTTCATGAGTATCAACCCGTACTCACCATCAAAAGCACATTTCTAGGGTTCTGTTATTAAACAATTTTTCCTTTCATTGTGCTCCTTCTAATAATAAATACAAACCCATAGCTTTAGCTGGGAGTGTATTTCTGCCCTAACTGAGCAATTGCTTTCTTCCATCAAATCTAGACATTACTGAGTGCCTCTACAGAATGAAGATTTTTTTGTACTACTGGGCCAAAACAAAGCTGAAAAGACATATGGCCCTTAAACTCATAGGACTTAATTCTAATTTGTTTGGTGACTAGAAGTAAAGTGATTAGGAAGACAGAGAGGGATGATGTCTGGTTAGTTTATCTTTTAACTTTATGCATCTATTTCCCACCTAACTCCCTTACATCCTTCATGTCTCTCCAACCCCCACTCACACTCTCTCTCTCTCTCACACATGTGCATGCATACATACACACACACACACACACACACACACACACACACACACACACACTGTTGAGTTCTAGGAATTCTAATTCTGCCAGCTTTCTTCTCTCCTGTCTCCACTTCCTAAATCAATGTCCTATTGAGGTACTGTTCTATCGGGAATGTGACACATTAATCCCTAAGCTGTGCTGTTGAGGGGGTAACGATTGGGCATGATGAGAAAAGTTAATATGTCTTGAGGAGGTTTTAAAATATATCTGCAAATTTGTTGACAATCCTCTCCTTAAAAGACAGAGCCAAATTCCCTCTTGTTGAGTGTAAGCTAGACTTAGCAATCTGCATCTAACGAAAAGAATATAAGGGAAGTGATGGTATGTGATTTTTCAAAGTAAGGTCATAGATGACATTGTGGCTTCTACCTCATTCTCTTCAATCATTCATATAGTACTACTATTATGTTAATATAATTCCTTCCAAAAAACCAGTTAACTCATCCCTAGAAATATCCTAATGAGGTGTTTCAAGAGGGGTTATTAACTTACTGCAGAAGTCTACAGTGATTTGAACAATATCAGAAGTCACATTAAAATATCATGCCTTCAGTTTTTCTAAAGCTTTGCTCTTATATCTGTTGCATTTTTATAATGTCCATGAAAAATTATAACAATGCTGCTTTCGTGAGAAATTTCCTCTTCATCTAGAATGTCACACTTTTGAACATTGACCTCTATTTACTTACTTCAAGATAGAATTAATGTACCGACATTGAATTCTTATAAATTCTTCATAAGGTTAACATTTCTCAACCTAGAAACTACGTGCAAAATCAATTTTTTCTTACATTATTTTAACAATTTATTCTTATTTCTTAGGAACAAAGAGGTAAACAAGTTGACCTTTATGCTTTAAATAAATTATTTGTCCCATAAGAGCCTTCTAAAATATCTCAGAGGTCAATTTCTCCTTCCTGTAACATTCTTCATATGATTTCAAATTCTGGTATGTAACACATTGCCTAATTTAGCCAAAAGGCAACCTATTCAACAACAGCAATAATAAAAGTAACAATAACTAACATTTTCCAAGCCTGCCCAAGTGCTAAGCATTGTGCATTGTATTGTATATGTTTTAATTCATTTATTAATAATTTTCACAGCAATCCTATGAGATAGGTACTGTGATTAACATCTCCATTTAGGAGCCCAAGAGAGTGTTTTAAGAAGGCTCTAGCCAGAGCCCTGGCTTTTAATCACTCGAATGCACAGGAGTTGTCTTAGCTTCTCCATGTATTTCCATGTGCTATGGACGGAATTGCATCCCCCAAAAATTCATACATTGAAGCTTTCACCCCTAAGATGGCTGTATTTGGAGATAGGGTCTTTAGGGAGGTAATTAGGTTAAATGAGGTCATAAAAGTGGGCCGCTGATCTGATAAGACTGGTATCTTTAGAAGAAGAAGAAGAGACACCAACGATCTCTGCATCTCCACCACGTGAGGACGCAATGAGAAGGCAGCCATCTACAAGCCAGGAAGAGAGGCCTCGCTAGAAACCAATCCCGACGGCACCTTGGTCTTGGACTTCTTGCCTGCAGAACTGTAAGAAAATGAATTTCCATTGTTTAAGCCACCCAGGCTGTGGTATTTTGTTATACCCTGAGCAGACTAATGCACAGGTTTTCCTCTCTCACTGCATCCTTCAAACACGCCTGAATGAACCATAAGTAGTTAACTGTGCTTTGAATATTAATGCAGTTACATACCAAATATAAAATTGACAATAATTCATTGCCTGTGCAATGTTCTTTCAGACTTTCTTATTCTCCAATGCATTAAAATTTATTCTCTTACACTAATATGAAGTTTAACACTGTAATTACCTAGCACATTAGTGCTATTAATCATGTCATCTATCTAATTAAAATGTTGCCAAACACAACTTTCCTTCTTAGCTATAGAAAACAGTTAAAATATGGTATCAAGCTTTACAGTAATGAACTATTAATGGTCTTAATGCTTATTTAATTTTGAATTTAGTTAGTCATGCCTCAAAGAGACCATGCAAATATTAAGATCTCTGTTTTCCAGACTTCTGACCATTCATACTTAGATCATGCTGTAGTCTGAATATGGTTTGTCCCCACCAAAACTCACGTTGAGGCTTGGTCCCCAATGTGCCAGTGTTGAGAGATGGTGGGACCTTTGGGAGGCATTTGGGTCATGAGGGATCTGCCCTCATGAAGGCATTAATGGCAAGAGTGAGTGAATTCTTACTCTAATGAGACTGAATTAGTTACTGAGAGAGTGTGTTGCTATAAAGTGAGATCATCTCTTCTGTTTTGACCCTTTTTCATGTGTCTACTTCCCCTTCTGCTTCTCTGCGATGTTATATTAAAGCATAAGTCCTGGCCGGGCGTGGTGGCTCACGCCTGTAACCCTAGCACTCTGGGAGGCTGAGGCGGGTGGATCGCTCAAGGTCAGGAGTTCGAGACCAGCCTGAGCAAGAGCGAGACCCTGTCTCTACTAAAAAAATAGAAAGAAATTATTTGGACAACTAAAAATCTATATAGAAAAAATTAGCCGGGCATGGTGGCGCATGTCTGTGGTCCCAGCTACTCGGGAGGCTGAGGCAGTAGGATTGCTCGAGCCCAGGAGTTTGAGGTTGCTGTGAGCTAGGCTGACGCCACGGCACTCTACTCCAAGCAACAGAGTGAGACTCTGTCTCAAAAAAAAAAAAAAAAAAAAAAGCATAAGTCCTTCATTAGAAGCCAACAGATGTAGCCACCTGATCTTGGACCTCCCAGCCTCCAGAACTATGGGCCAAAATAAACCTCTTTTCTTTATAAATTACCCAATCTCAGGTATTCTGTCATAGCAACATAAAATAGACTAAGACAAGTGCCCTCCTGAATCCTGGCTCCATAGAGCTCGTCTCTCTCTTCCTCGCTAGGTGTTGGCCAGCATCCTGTAACCTAAACTATTTTACAGCCTTCTGGCCTCAAAATATCTCTCTGCCCTATCTCACCTTCTATTAAAGTTTTTCTCCTTGCCAGGACAGTATAGCAAATGGTGATGGGCGTGAGTTTTGGAGTTGGATGATCTGAATTTTAGTCATTTCTCCACCAGTTAGTACAACCAGCACAGGTTGGTCAAGTTGCTTAAACTTCATGTGCCTCAGCTTCCTCATTTGTGTAATATGGTAATAACTACTCATTTATTATGAGGATTAAATGAAATGAAAAGCACTTAGCTAAATGTATGGAACATTGTAAATACTCAATAAATCATAGTTGTTATTATCTGCCAATTAATTAGTCTGCTTTGTTCTTTGTAAATTGGTGCTGCTGGACCTAATTCTATGACTGCAGGTGACATATTTTAAAAGAGAACCTCTGGCTGAAGTCACTTAAACCAAAGAAATGATCGAGGCTGAAAATGTTAGCACTTGGATAAGCCTGAAAATAGGATAAATGTTTGAAAGCAAGTAGGCTTTTTTTCTGTTCAAATTACACCAGGAAACAAACATTGAGTTCACTTAAGTGGAAGTAATACAATGAGAACAACAGGAGAATAGGGAACAGATTTGGCAGGAGGGATGGATGTGACAAGTTCTGTTTAGGATGCAATAAGTGTTGCTGTTTTTTCTGTTTTTAATTTCTGTGAGACTTCCAAATGGAAATGTTCTGTAGGGAAATGGGCAAGCAGATCTGGAGAAGCTTAGAATCTCAGGAGAGAGGTCGAGACAGGTGATTTAGATCTGAAGCACCAGCATAAACAGCGGTGAACGAGATTGTCCTCAGAGAATGTGCAGACTGAGAAGGGAAGAAGGTGGAGGCAAGATCCAGAAACACACCAACTGATAACAGAAAAAGAGGTGTCCAGGAAGAGGAATGAGAAGCTTCTGAGGAAAGAGAACTAGAAGAGGCAAAGAAGACAAAAAGGAGCTGAGCACTTCAAAAAAGAAATGGTCAGTTGTGTTAAATGTTGCCAAGAGCACAAGTAAAGGAAACATGGAAGAATGTCGATTGGATTCTGTAACAAGAAGGTAATAGAGGCTTTGGTGGAACAGTTTGAGGGAAGTGCCAAATGGAAGCTTTTTCCATTTGCTGGAGTCTTCTTGATTGTCCTCAATTTCCCTGAACTCATGACAAACTAACAATCCATATTACACAATTTAGCACTGTCTTCTTTGGGCCACTATAATATTCATATTATAAAAATCACAATTATTCTATAAGTACAGATGGTCCCCAACTTACAGTGGCTTGACTCAGGAGTTTTTGACTTTATGGTGGTGTGAAAGCAATAAGCATTGAGTAGAAACCATATTGCAAGTAGTTATACGACCATTCTGTTTTTTACTGTCTATACAGTATTCAGTAAGTTTCATGAGATATTCAGCACTTTACTATAAAATTGGTTCTGTGTTAGGTGATTTTGCCCAACTGTAGGATAATGTAAGTGTTCTGAGGATGTTTAAGGTGGGCTAGACTGAGCTATGATATTCTATAGGTTAGATGCATTAAATGTATTTTTGACTTATGATATTTTCAGCTTATAATGGGTTTATCTAGATCTAATCCCATTGTAAGTCAAGGAGCATTTGTATTGATCTTGTCCTCCTAAATGGATATTAAATCCTTTATCACAGAAAATCATCATGTGTTTCATGGTCTGGGCAAATAATAATACGTGATAAAGGAACTCTTGCTAATGGAGTGATTGATCAAATTTCCACTGAGAATGATAGATTGCAAGTGGGCAGTGCTGAGATCTGGGAGCCACCCTCTGTGATCCCACTGCCATTCCCTTGAGAACGACTGATGCCAAGCATGGCACTCTCTATTAATTGGCATCCTGCCATCTCTGAGTCAACCCCTTTGATAGGTCATGATCTGGGATGCAAGATCTAACACTCCCCTCCCTTGGCCACTAGACCATGAGCTCAGAGGATACCTGCTGTGGGCCATATGGTTTACCCTATACCTGAGCCTTTTGATAGGGATGTGGCCTTAATACTCAAGCAGTTCCCTGCTCTAATAGGTACACAATAGTATTCCCCCTCAGGGATATAAAGTTGATACAGTCATATTTTCTTCTTCTTAATCTGTATTTCCCCCAAAAGTAAAAATAGCCCCTGAATTAATTTAGAATTACCCTTAAGCCTGTTGTGTAAGAAGTGGCAGCAGAGAAAAACAGAACAGGGCTTGCCAGGAGCTATTTTAAAATGGTTTTACCTTTGAGAACTTCTTGGAGAGGTGAGGGAACCTCAACAGAGAGTTTCTTTTGTAGCCTAAGGGGTGATTCTAAGGGACCAGGCTGTATCAAGGAACCAGAGGTGATAAATCCCCATTCATCTGAGAAACCCACAAAATGCCCCAAGAGAGTCAATTTTCACTGCTGGGAAAAAAAACACCTCGTCCAGTCAGGAAGAAGTCTTCAGTCCCATTACCTCTTCTCTCTCCTCCACTCAACCACAGAGAAGTTGGAAGTCTCAGCATCTCGCATCAGGAATGCGAGTTGTTAAGAACAAATGAAGCCAACCACATGCCTCTTCCTCTTTTCCCCTGGGGTCTCCCCACTTGCAGAAGACTTGAGCTCCAGGCAGGGTAGTGAGAAGTTTTAAGTGGACATATTAAGTACAGAATTCAGACTATTTTTGAGGGGACCAAAGTGCCCAAGGATACTTTCATCATCTGAAAATTATCAGCGAAGCAGCAGGGTTTTGAAGAATGTTATCCAAGGGCAAATGAATAATCACACAGAGTTGGTTTGCAGTGAAAAAAAAATAAAGTTTCCTTTTTAATTCACCCACCACTGAGTCCTGCTCCTTCAATGTGTTGGTTATGGCAAAAGCAACCTCTACAGAAGATTAGAATGTTCTCTTAAGATCCAAAACAAAACAAATAATAACATCAACATTATATATATATATATAATATACATGTGTATGTAATGAGTTCATTGATAGCAACATATAAATCATAATCCATAACACATTGCCAAGCAATTTGTTTACATTTTAAAAGCTTCCTCTTACAAATTTATGTTAGAAAGCATTGCCCTGTTTAGTTAAATATATTCACCATTGGAATTCATTGCATCTCTTCCAAATTTTCAACCTAAGATTGGGGTTATGATTAGTCCAAATTTATACTTACAAGTGGCTAACCTGGCCTAGAAGCTTCATTCTCTTATTTCCAAACTGTATCTTTCCTCTAGGAATTTCTTATTTTGTCCAAATGGACCCAGTCTAGCCCTGACCAGCAGAAGGTCCCCGCTGTTTCTTGTGAGGTTACAGCAGCCTTCGCCAATACTGCATCAGGGGGGTATGAATTTTGTCTTTTATTTCAAAGTTCTAAACATAGGAAAGACTTCTCTTTACTTATACTTAAGATCTTCCTATGGGATTTAAGCCCTATCAAGAGACATATAAAAGTTCTGATGCATTTATATACCAAGTCTTTCATGTTTTAGCCATTACTAGAAACTTTAGCTTTTGGGTAAAATAGATGAAATTCCAATGTGTACAAGGGGACAGTAAGCAAATGTGACATCACTTTAGTGACTTTTGGATGGAGAAAATGCTATCAAATCAAGGGCCGGACTTAATAGAATGTTCCAAGATTACTCATTTATTCTGTTAAGAAAAATTATCCAACATGTTGAAATAAGGTAAATGGATAGCATCATTTCCTTTTCATACTTAGGAGTATTGTTTAACAGGTGCACCCCAGGGTTGCTTAATCATCCATGGAAGAGTATCATTGCTTGGCTCATGATCTGTCATTGATCAAAGGCCTAGACTCCATGAAGCCGCATGTTTATTTATCATTTTTGTCCATTAGAGATGCAAATGATTTCTGTCTAATAGAAAAATAATCCTAAACTCTATGCTTATATTGCCTATAAAATATCAATAGGTTTAGTATTTAACCCAGCAGTATTATTTTAAATTGTCGTAAGTCAAATGCCTATAAACACTCAGCTCTTGAAATGTTCTTTATCACCTTTACCAACATTATCATCCTGTTGATTCTCATTTTAATAACCTGAATAAAGCTTTGACTCGTGTTCATTCTAAGAGTCATGTTTTTTTATTTCACTTTTTGAAAATTATATTTGACAATTCTGTTATCACTTTGCTTTGAGACAAATCCATTAGCCTAAAAATGTTACCAATGTCATGGATTTGGTGGAGTCATTCATTCATTCATTCATTCATCCAAGTATTTATTGAGAGCTTACTATGTGTCATTGCCATAAGCAATGAACCAAACAGGAGTCCCTGTCCTCATGAAATTTGCACTCTAGTAGGAGGAGACACAGCAAACATATAAAAAAATGCTCAACATCTCTAATCATTAGAGAAATGCAAATCAAAACCACAATGAGGTATCACCTAACCCCGGTGAGATTGGCCTCGATCAAAAAACACAAAACAACAAATGCTGGCGAGGATGTGGAGAGACAGGAACACTCTTACACTGCTGGTGGGACTGCAAA
>NW_012149396.1:8782587-8783787 GCF_000956105.1 Propithecus coquereli | reverse complement strand
TTTAGTTGTCCAGCTAATTTCTTTCTATTTTTAGTAGAGACGGGGTCTTACTCTTGCTCAGGCTGGTCTCGAACTCCTGAGCTCAAATAATACTCCCGCCTCGGCCTCCCAGAGTGCTAGGATTACAGGCGTGAGCCACCACGCCTGGCCTGAGAATTTATTTTAAATTGATTCCTTCCTTTATAAACATGACAAAATTTAAGTATTGTCTTGAAAAATTTAAATGCTGAAATTACTTGACAGTGGCTACCATTACCTATACCAACCATCTGTTAATAAGTTACAATTTATTAAGAATTTGTGTGTTAAGCCCATGCTAGGCATTAACATTCGTCAACAAACCTATTCCTGGATAGAGCTTGAGCCCATCCTCCGAAGTGAGGTATCACGGGAATGGAAGAATAGGCACCACGTGTACTCGCCATCTAACTGGCACTGACTGATCAACACGAAGGTGCTCACACAGTAGTAAAATTCTTTGGGGGTAGGGGGGTGGGGGGTGGATAAACTCACGACTAATGGACGCAGTGAGTGTTGTAGTAGGGGAAAGGGCACGTCTCAAATCATGGCTGGGATGTGGGAAAGTAATAACAGGTAACCAAAATGTTTGTACTCCCATAATTTCCTGAAATAAAAAAAAAAGAAACCTATTGTCTATTTGCAAATGAAGAATCAGAGGTTTAGGTTGCCTGTTTGTTAATGAGGAACTGGATGTTTAAAAAGGCTATATGACTTGCTAGTAGTCATGCAGATAATAACTGGTACTAATAAATTGGTGTTAATTATACAAAAACGTATACATACGTATATAATGACTAATATTAATACAATAAAGGCTTAAATTTTAGTTTTAGTAACCTAATTAACATGACAATAGAAGCAAAAATAACCTTTTTCATCTGCTACTTTTCTTTCTGCGACATTAACTTCTATTCTGTTGAATCAATATCCAAACATTAAAGTCCATTTTTATGTTAATTTGCACAATAATAGCAATTTTAAGTCTTGCTGGAAACAATATCCGTACACTTGAATATGTATGCTCGTGTGTTTGCACCACGTGATATTTTTTAAAAATCATTTCAAATACAACAGTATGTAAAGAATAGATAGGGAAATTAAAATCGATTGGTTATAAAATTAAATTTTATTCTCTCACTTATTCTGTGGTATGAAAATCAAGATCTTTCAAGTATATTT
>NW_012149396.1:8779948-8782537 GCF_000956105.1 Propithecus coquereli | reverse complement strand
TTAACCCAGTAATTTTATTTACATGAAATTGTCTTACCAATGCTTGTGCACAAAAGCCAATTATGGAAAAAAGTTTATTTCAACATTGTTTTTTGGAGCTAAACATTGGAGAAGAGAGGCTAATAGTTCTCAACAAGGGAATTGTTTGTAATGTTTTGGACTCAGAGATCAGAAATTAGATATGGTCATTCATTCAACACATATTGATTGAGTACTTACTATGTATTAAAAACTATGCCAAGTACTAAAAATGAAATCACTAAGTACTGAACTATAAATATTACCATGAAATTTAAAATTAAAAAAAGACAAGCAGCAGAAGAGTATTACAGATTGATCTGAATTTTAGGAAGAAATAAAAAATAGCATATGCCTCTACGTGTCTGTGCCTCAGAATAGCACTATATATCCATAAGAAAAGTCTTGAAGGATGCATACCACTTGTTAACAGTGATTTTTCTTAAAAGAATAAGAACCAAGAAGGGGGGAGCTTTCACTTTTCTTATACTTTAATGCAATCATACTTTTTTAATTGTGCAAACAATTTTTAAGACTAAATTTGCAAAACTAAAGTTATGGTCAATGTCTTTATAAATTAAAAAAATTATCTGCATATGAACACATTTCATCAAATTCATATCAGTAACAGACCTAAAATACTGGTGAAACTAAAACATGTTTCAAAGGTTGATTTGTGTTAACACAACGTTATATAAATTATATAATATTACTATAATTGTTACGATAGTAGATGAAGAATACATGTTGGTTAATACAGTGAGAAACATTTATTGAGTTCTTTCTTACATGCCAGTCACTGAGGGAGGCTCTGCAAAAATGAAAAAGGCAAGTCTTACTCCTGAAGTGGTTTGCAGTCTAAGATGTTACATAAAAATAATTACAATAAAAAGATGATAACTGTTGAGAGTCTGCGTGAAGGGTTTCAGCACCAAATGATGACCCGGAGGCTGTGAGGCAAAACCTGGAACATTCAGCTGAATGGTTGTCCAGGGACTGACAGAATTGACGTCACCTGGAGGCTTGCTCAAAATGTAAATACTCAGGCCTCATGCCAGCCCCACCATCAGGACATAACCTACTAACTAGAGTCCCAGGTGATTCGCATGCTCATTAAAGTCTGAGGATCACTGTTCTGTGTGAAATTAGTTTCTGATTAAAACAAAGAAGTCCTCCCTTGACCTAGCACCTGAGATTTGGTCCCCCACTGAATGGTGACTGTCCCGTAATGATGAGTGTAAACCTAACCCTGCAGAGAACGAGCGATGTCTGAAGAACCTTGAGCCTACATTGCTCGTTGGAGCCAATAAATGTATAAATTTGTTCACCGTGCCAGTTAGAGCAATGTCCTTATCTGCCTTGGGAATTTTCCTTTACGATTAACATGAGAAGTGATTTCATTTGGGGTTTTAAGAGAGTTATTTAAATATCCTATGTCTAAATGTTTGTTGACCTGTTTTTAGAATATGTCTGCAAGCTTTACTGCCTCTAACTGATTTTAATTATGAATTTAACAAACAAAATATAAAGATCATAGTATTAAGAGGGAAATATCCTCCAGGAGGAATTACATTATCCAAAAGTTTTGCCTTTGCAAGTCCCATTGGCCAGGAGCCATTTAAGTCAAGGGAGTTTTATTTCCCTGGTTCTGAGTTAATGGACAACATGATATAACAAACCATGTCAGCTTTGTTTCAATTACCCCATTCATTTAACGAAAGGAAAAATTATCAAAAAGCATGTATGTGCTTCTGAGCTAGAAAATTTGTTAACATTTCTTCAACTTAAATATATAATTACTCTAAACAAATAATTGTGAATGTCTTTCCATTTCAAAGGAAAACATTGTTTAGGACATTTAAGATAGAATTTCATGTATATTGATGACTTTGTGAAGAATAAAAGCCTGCTTACTTATAATTTTGCCTAATTAAGACATTTTGCCAAATATCAGAATAAATTTCAAACAACAGTCATACACTCATACACCCACAAAAAAATGAATAACAAATGGTTTCATCAGCCAACAAAGACAAAATGCCTTCACATAGCTATGGAACTTGAACAAAGGAAAGAATAAATGCCTGGGCTCTGGGCTCCACAGTGATCAAATTGTCAGACCTTCTGCTACATTTCAAGAAGGACATCGGTAAATCTGATAACACAGAGAACGAGGAAGAATCTGTAAATTTTATTATATGATAAACCACGTACAGGCACTGGAAATGTTTAGTGGGATAATCAAGCCCTTAAATATTTAAAGGGCTAGCTTTTGAAAAAACTGAACCAAACTTAATCCTGTTAAACACAGAGAGCAGAATTAGAATCAATGAGTAAAAAATTATAGGAAGACTGTTAAATATAAAAGAGTCTTCAAACAATAGAAAACTTTATAAACAAGCAAGCTATGAAATAAAAATATAAGTTCAATTATTGCAATCTTTGAGATAGTCACCAAAGTCGGCTTGAAATAGCATGAATCCCTTGTGTGTGAGAGAGCATTATATCAAAAGATTGAATATCCTTTAAGAAATACTTGGTAAGAACTGCACGTTGGGTAGAACATCAGAT
>NW_012149396.1:8779443-8779898 GCF_000956105.1 Propithecus coquereli | reverse complement strand
CCCACCATCAGGACATAACCTACTAACTAGAGTCCTATAATTATCAGGGCTTCTTGTAATTGAGGAAAGTAACTGCTGAGCATGTAAATTAAAAGCTAAAGGAAACATTCAATTTATTTGTGAAATAATAATAAATATTATTGAGACGAGAAGTTCAATTCTTGACATACTTGAACTTGTGCTCACAAATCAAATTATTAAAATACCCTTCAGACCTAGAAGCCACCACAAAAAGCATCTGTATGTGAATTATTAAACTTAATTTGAATAAATTAGATGTCACTGATGGAACTGTTCAACTGTTCTATGTAAAGACAATGGAAAAGGAGTAAAAATGCCAGAGGCTACTACTACAATTACATTAAATCTTTCAAAAATAGTTGGAATAGACGGAAGATGTTAATAAACCTGTACTATTAATGGCTAGGCCAGGCCGGGCGCGGTGGCTCACGCCT
>NW_012149396.1:8768335-8770133 GCF_000956105.1 Propithecus coquereli | reverse complement strand
CTTGAATTTTAAACATTTTCTTTTATAGAATTTTAGATGTTGAAGAACTTGAAAAGTTAATCCAAGCATATTTTTTTTTTAAATGAGGACACTGAGACTTAGAAAGTTTGTGATTTGAAAAATAAAAAAGGTTCCTTTCTAAAAGAACCCTACAAATCATTATTTTGGCTAAGATTTATTGTTCCTTCTTCCTGATGACACATAATGTCTTATATTCTTTGGATACTAAGGTTTTAGAGTTTTCTAATTTTTTTTTCCTTTTTATATTTTTATTGATACATAATATTTGTACATATTCATAGTCCATATGTGATATTTTGTTGCATGCATAGAATGTGCAATGATCAAGTCAGGATATTTAGGGTATCCGTTACTTCTAGTATTTATAATATCATTTCTATGTGTTGGGGACATGTCAAGTCTTCTCTTCTATTTTGAAATATATAATACAGTGTTGTTAATGATAGTCCACTCTACTCTGCTATCAGACACTAGAACTATTCCCTCTATCTAACTGTATGTTTGTATCCATTAACCAACTTCTCTTCATCCCTCCCCACACACACCCCCTTCCCAGCCTCTGGTGTCTATCATTCTAGGCTTTACCTTCACGAGCTCAACTTGTTAGCTCCCACATGAGTGAGAACATGCAATATTTGTCTTTCTGGGCTTGGTTTATTTCACTTAACATAATGACCTTCAGTTCCACCCATGTAGCCACAAATGACATGATTTCATTCTTTTTTATGGGTGAAGAGTATTCTGTTGCTTATATATGCCACTTTTCTTCATCCATTCATTCGTTGAAGGACACTTAGGTTGATTCCATATCTTTGCTATTGTGAGTAGTGCTGCAATAAATATGGGGACGCAGGTGTCCCTGTGATATACAGATTTCTTTTCCTCTGGATAAATGCCTAGTATTGGGATTGCTGGATTATATGGTAGTTCTATTTTTAGTTCTTGAAGAAATCACCATACTGTTTTTCTTAGTGGCTGTACTAATTTACATTCCCACCAGCAATGTATGAGAGTTCTCTTTTCTCCACATCCTCACAGCACAGAAGCTTTTTAATATAGTAATAGTCCCCTTTGTCTATTTTTGTTTTTCTTGCCTGTGCTTTTGAGGTCTTAGCCATAAAATCTTTGGCTAGACCAATGTCTTGAGTGTTTCCCCTGTTTTCTTCAAGTAATTTTATGTTCTGAGATCTTGTAATTATTTAATTCATCTTGATTTTTGTATACAGTGAGAGATAGGGGTCCAGATTCATTCTTCTGCATGTGCACATCCAATTTCCCTAGCACCATTTATAGAAGAGGGTGTGTCATTGGTGCCTTTGTCAAAAATTGGTTTGCCATAAATATATGGATTTGTTTCTGGGTTCTCTATTCTCTTCCATTGGTCTATGTGTATATTTTTAAACCAGTATCATGCATGCTCTTTTGGTTACTACAGCCTTTTGTTGTATTTTGAAATCAAGTAGTGTGATGTCTCTAGTTTGGGTGGTTTTTTGCTCAGGATTGCTTTGTTTATTGGGGCTCTTTTATGGTTCCATAAGGATTGTTTCTATTCCTGTGAAGAATGACATTGGTATTATGATAGGGATTGCATCGAATCTGTAGCTTGCTTTGGGCAGTAAGGACATTTTAACTACATTAATTCTTTTGATCCACAACCATGGGATATCTTTCCATTTGTTTGTGTTCTCTTCTATTTCCTTGCAGAGGTCTTTCACCTCCTTGGTTAAATTTATTCCTAGGTATTTTATTTTATTTTATTTTTTTATTCCAGGGTATT
>NW_012149396.1:8766371-8767543 GCF_000956105.1 Propithecus coquereli | reverse complement strand
GACCCCCACCTCTCACAAAAATCAATTCAAGATGGATAACAGACTTAAATGGGCAAAGGAAATGAACAGAAACTTTTCAAAAGAAGACAGAATAATGGCCAGCAAACATATAAAAAAATGCTCAACATCTCTAATCATTAGAGAAATGCAAATTTTATTTTATTTATAGCTATTGTAAATGGAATTGTATTTTTTATTTCTTTCTCAGCTAGTTCATTATTAGTGTATAAAAATGCTGATTTTTGTATGTTGATTTTTTTATTCTGCAACTATATCGTATTTTATCAGTTAGGTCTAAGACTTTTTTGATGGAGTCCTTAATTTTCTAGATACAAGATAGTGTCCTCTTCAAAGGGGGACAGTTTGACTTCCTCTTTTCCAATTTGGATGCCTTTTATTTCTTTCTCTTGCCTGATTGCTCTGGCTAGGACTTCTAGTACTTTGTTGAATAGAAGTAGTGAAAGTGGCCATTCTTGTCTTGTTCCAGTTCTTAGAGGAGAGGCTTTCAGCTTTTCCCCATTCATTATGATGTTAACTGTGGATTTGTCGTAAATTGCCTTTATTATATTAAGATATGTTCCTTCTATGCCTAGTTTATTGAGAGTTTTATCATGAAGGGATATTGAATTTTATCAAATGACTTTTCTGTGTTTATAGAGACTATCATATGGTTTTTCTTCTTCATTCTATTGATGTGATGTATCACATTTATTGATTTGTGTATTTTGAGCTATCCTTGCATCCCTGGGATAAAACTCATTTGATCGTGGTATATTATCTTTTTGATGTGCTGTTGGATTCAGTTTGCTAGTATTTTGTTGAAAACTTTTGCATCTATGTTCATCAGAAATATTGAACTGTAGCTTTCTTTTTTGCTCCATTTTTGTCTGGTTTTGGTATCAGGGTAATGCTGGTCTCATAGAATGAGTTAGGAAGAATTCCCTCCTCATCAATTTTTTGAAATAGTTTGAGGAGAATTGGTGTTAGTTCTTCTTTGTAAGTTTGATAGAATTTGGCAATGAAGTCATCCAGTCCCGGAATTTTCTTTTTTTGGGTGACTGATTCAATCTCATTGCTCCTTTTCAGTCTGTTCAGGTTTTCTATTTCTTCCTTATTCAATCTTGGTATGTTGTATTTTTCCAGGAATTTATCCATTTCCTCTAGGTTTTCCA
>NW_012149396.1:8761078-8764941 GCF_000956105.1 Propithecus coquereli | reverse complement strand
TAGGTTTGACAGTGGCAATAAAGAGCACACATAGACTCATGGGTGAAGTTGTTGGTCCTTATTTGAATCCTTGTGTCCTCGTATTTGGGCCAGCATGGAGTCAACACCTCGAGGAGAAAGCAATGTTGACCCCATCCTCATCAAAGAAATCCCCAAGTGGAAAGTGAAAGGCACACAGGCTGAGCAGCTTCTGTGGCTCAATATTTAAAAAATGAAAAGAAATGTTCTCTCTGTGGGTTCTCCAAAGTTTAGTTTATATAATGGGACCAAATTGTTACTGAGAAAAAAAATGTGTTCAGCCATGAAAACAACACTAACAAAGAATAATATTCAATATCTCCATGGGCTTTCTTGGTATCTTAACTTCCACATGGCATACTCAATTCATAGTAAGTCTTCCCTTTTTTGAAAATTTGTAAAACAAAAATAAAAAATATGTGACAAATATTTAGTGATAAGCTAACAAAGCATAGCTTTTAGTCAGCTTTTGTTTCCATTTCTTATTCCCTTGTATTATACTGTCTCTTATTAAAGAAGTGATGACGGTATTCACTTTTTGCCAGGTGATAGGGAAAAAACAATTTCCTTTCAATCAAAAAATATGAATACCAAGAAAACGTCTGAAGATTTTAATAACCAAAATGACAAAAGACTGCCTAGGAAAATATGCTCAGTTTTTGGAAATAACCATTGTCCACATTATGTGATCTTGGCAATACAAAAACAAATGTGCTTCTTCCTCCTTTACTGGTAGGAGAGTGCAAATGTATAATGCAAAAATGAAATTCAAAGTATTTTATAAAGAATTACAATAGCTTTTGTCTTTCTTTCAGAGCCGCCTTCATGAGAGATACTGCGCTAATCTCCTTAAATAGCCATCTAATCTTCACAACCACCCTAAAAAATATATATGTATTATTATCTGTGCATATAAAAAGGAAATTAAGAACAATTAAGTAAAATTTCAGCTCATGAAACTAATAAGTGGCAAAGCTAGGGTTAAACCTGGTTCATTTGCTTGCAAAGTTAGTGTTTATACTACCCCACTACATGAATATCTAAATTACAAATCTGTAAAATCTTTGGGCTGTAATCTAAAATCATACATAAAACCTCAAGAATTACATAACTAATTTATTACAGAAAAATCTAGTGTGAAGGGAACTTTGCATCAGCAAATATTTAGGGTGACCCTATCCTGGGTAAGGACTTTTTTTCTGGAAACTGTAGGAATATAAAGAGTTATAACAGAGAGTCGCCATCCTCAAGGAGAGAACCAAGGCAAGTACATAATTGATAATTCATGGTGTAAGTTATTAAGTCCTACAAAACATGAGAGGTAAGAGTGTGTGAGGAAGAAGAATTTACGTGGTCTGAACTTAACAAGAAAGACAAAGACTTCAGGGCAGGAGCCAGACTTATCTGTAACTTTACTGGCTGCAATGGATGGGGGTCAGATTCAGAGGTTCTTAACCCAGTGTCCATGGGAATAGGAGCAAGCCTCAGGGAGCATGGCAAGGCCCCGAAGTTGTATGTAAACATTTCTGAGCATTTTTCTAGGAAGGAGTCTATGATCTTTAACAGATTTTCTATTACATCCACAACTCAAAGAGATTAAGAACCACAAGGAAGCATGAAAAAGAGACTTATAGCTGTGGTAAGATAAACAAATGTGAATGTGGATATGCAAAAGCTTGTTCTTGAACCATGAGTTCACAAGTCCTGTCAGGCTCAATCTACCTCGATTTATTTCTCTGCGGGAATAGAGGGCAATCCTTGGCTTGTAGCTTCATGACTCCAATTTCTGCCTCCATCTTCATATGGCCATCTCGCCTGTGTGACTCTGTTTCTCCATATGGTGTTTTTCTCTCCGTATGTCTTCATGTCCAAGTTTCTCTAATTCCCTATTTCTTATAAGGAAACAGTCATTGGATTTAGGGTCCACCCTAATCCAGTATGGCCTCATCTTAACTTGATCACGTCTGCAAAGACCCTTATTTCCATAGAAGGTCACATTCACTGACACCAGGACTTAGAGCTTAGAGGGAAGGCACAGGAAGGACATAACTTAAGCCATAACACTTGTGAATGTGGAAA
Organism: Propithecus coquereli; assembly: GCF_000956105.1. Lineage (NCBI taxonomy): Eukaryota > Metazoa > Chordata > Mammalia > Primates > Indriidae > Propithecus > Propithecus coquereli. Next base: position 8,762,844 of record NW_012149396.1, on the reverse strand, counting down.
TCAGGGAACACTAATCATCACCAGGACATCATACTCTGGACCTGAGCAGCAGCTAAAAAGACCTCGGAGCTTTGCAGCAGGTAAAAGCTCAGAAATGCCCTACGCAGGGTGGCTCAGAAACTGGGCCAGAGCTGAGCTGGCTGGAGGGAAGATCAGTGGGCTGGACTGTGGGGAAGTGGGAACAGTGAAAGCATATGGTGCTGACCCAGCTGCCCTGTGTACTCACCCTCTCTGCATGCTCAAATCCCATCCATACTGTAAAGTCCAAAGTCTAGACCCATAACCTCATCCCTTAAAAATCATCTAATATTGATCTCTCTGTTTAAATTCCTGTGGTATACTCCATCCATCCCAACTTCATTTAAATATTTTATACAATCTGCCTGGTCATACGTTTTAGTTGTCTTATCTCTTCAATAAGCACGCAAGGTGCTTGAGATTTGATGCTGCACCTAATATTTCTTTGCCATCCCGTAACAGCAACCATCTCAATGCTGGGCATTTAGGAAATGTCTATTGCACATAAACTATTTATTGAAGGAAATGATTCTTGACTAAGAGAAAATGACTAAGAAGCCTCCAACACAAGCACAGCAAAAGGGGAAGAGCAGGTGAACTGGAACCCTATCTGTGGAGTCAACCGCCTCTAAACTTGGAGAACATCCGCCGCAACTCTTCAAATTTGCTCTATGTAACCTTTGTCTGACATTTCTCTTCCTCAAGTAAGATTTCAATCACACACTTTGAGATTTTATATAGAAGCTGAACCCAGCAGATGCAAGAGGTTGCTGTGAGAACTGACATTTTTGTGGTCCAAGCACAGCCTGCGATTTTGCACTCAATCATCACCTAGGAGGGAAAAGCCCGTGCACTTCAGATGTCTCTTCCAAGCATGCCAATGCGGCTGCCCCTTGAAGCCAGACTTCCCCTGTGAATGAATAGGCAATCTGAGATGCCGCGAGTCTCTTAAGTCAGACTTGAATACAGCCCAGATTGCTAGCGGAAACCTGCCTAGGCTAATTTGCAGTCACTATCTGACTCCATTCCCATGCCTTTCAGCGAACAAGGGCATTAGCTCACAGCACTTCTAAGAGCCAAATTGCTTTTTTAGCAGCAATTATAAGAGTGCTAATAAAAAGCTGAAAGTTGAGAGAATCGATATGCTTCTTTTACTTCTAAATTTTTGTCTCATATTTTCCTTCTTGAATTCTAATTCTATGCCCTGAATGAAGAAAATGCTTCCTTTCAGAGCAGTGAGCAATGAAGGTACATTTTTGTACATTCTAAGCCTTCTTTTAAGAAAAATCACTTTCATCTGTCCGTTGTATGGGCATAAAAAGGGAAATCATATTTTGAATAATTACAGGGAATGGTTCACTATAGATAATATATGATAAAATACCTATTAGCTACAATTAAGTAAAAATTCGGGGGAAATCAAAAAAGGGTCAATTTATTCATAAAACCGCACATCATCCTCCAAGTTCATTTACAATTAATTAAAGGATAATGTGAAATATAAGCATGAAGCATTGTTTTTATTTCATGTAAACAAAAATCCTTGACCCTTACTATCTCTGATTTTAGTATTCTAATGTTCAAATTACATGAGTCCGGGCAACAGAGTGAGACCCTGTCTCAAAAAAAGCCAAAATCTCTGGCAAGATCAACAAGAAATGGAGGGCTGGGAACTCCACACATAGGGGCAGACATGGGAAGGAGAAAATTGTCATTGTATATTCATTTTCTACTTTTGGATATTTTAA
>NW_012149396.1:8759725-8760725 GCF_000956105.1 Propithecus coquereli | reverse complement strand
CATGTTGTTTAATTTTAATTTATTTGTATAGTTTCCAATTTTCTTGTTATTGGTTTCTAGTTTTATTCGATTGTGGTCTGAAGAGATACTTGATATGATTTTGATATTTTTTAATTTGTTGAGACTTGTTTTGTGGCCTAACATGTGGTTCCTCCTAGAGAATGTTCCAGTTGCTGATGAGAATGTTCAATCCACAGTTGGTTGAATCCATGGATCCATGGCTGAACCTGTAGATATGAAGGGCCAACTGTATATATAGATAGAGATTTATTATGTAAAGTTGGCTCGCATGATTATGGAGGCTGAGAGCTGTTGTCTGCAGTTGTAAGCTGGAGACCATGAGAGCTGATGGCTCTGGTCCAAGTCTGAAGGCCTGGGAATCAAGAGAGCTGATGGTGTAAGTTCCAGTCCAAAAGCCAGCAGACTAGGTGCCCAAGAAGAGACAATGTTTCGACTTGAGTTCAAAGGCAGAAAAAGCCCAATGTCCCAGCTCAAGTTTGTCAGTCAAGAGGAGTTCCCTCTGACTCAGCCTTTTTGTTCTATTCAGGTCCTCAATTTATTGAATGAGGCCCACCCTCATTAGGGAGGGCAATTCACTTTACTCAATCTACCGGATTCAAATCTTAACTTCATCCAGACATACCCAGAGTCTGGGCCCAGTCAAACCGACAAGTAAAATTAACTCACAGGGACTTAAGGAAAAATTGACACAGTCACCCTGATTTGGCCCCACAAGCTCTACCTGGAAAATCAAAATTGGCCCCCATTAATTTTATTTAAATGATTAATGTTTCTTATGATTGAGAACAGAAGACAAATGTAAATGAGTGAATTTGAAGTTTTTTCATTTACATTCAGTTCCTTTCCTAATTTTAACACTAAAAAATAATGGTAGCTTCAAAGGTTAGGTTTGACAGTGGCAATAAAGAGCACACATAGACTCATGGGTGAAGTTGTTGGTCCTTATTTGAATCCTTGTGTCCTCGTATTTGGGCCAGCA
>NW_012149396.1:8739011-8755704 GCF_000956105.1 Propithecus coquereli | reverse complement strand
ATGAAACTGGCACACATTAAAACAAAAATATAAGAGCCATGTTATGAGAAAGAATAATGAAGACAAAAGGACTAAAAGGGAGTCTTAAGATAGTTACCATTTGGTGGCACAAAATTTGGTTTGAATTGCCTGGAAACCAAGGAATCAAGCGAAATAAGATAAGTTACATGATAATTATTTATAACTGGAATCACATTGCTTAATTTCCTTACTATGGATAGGCAAACTACGGGTCCCACAGGGCAAAGCCTGGAGACAGGAGCATCTCTTACCCAAAGTTGAGGGTACATTAAAATGTAGTAGTGAGAAGTGTTGTACTTCAACTCAGCTAAGCTGAAACCAAATTTCCTAGAGCTCCTTCTTACAGGATCTCAAGTTAGATTTGGCCAAAGGGGAATTTTGAGTGAGATTTGTATGCCATAAGTGAAGTAGCAGCCATCACTCCCTAAAGGGCAAGGTGGTTAGATGCAGCGTGGGACAAAGCAGAGATACCAACAGATTACAACCTGCCCCCACTCTCCTCCACTCCAAGTTCAGTTCTTCCCAACTGCCAGGCTGGTTATCAAGTGTGACCCAAGCTCCACCACCAGGCCCAGAGGCAACAGCCTTCTATAGACTTCGCCAGCATCCTTCACGATCCTATCCCAGCAGCAGAAACTTCCTGGCTCCCCAGAGATTTTTGCAAGCTCCAACTTGTCCCCCCATGCCGTGTTTCAGGAGAACTGGCTAGCAACTTTTCCTTGATCCTTCAACTCTTCCTTTGGAAATGTATTTTCCAGCTTTTTTCCACTAAGGTCTTATTTCTAAAATAAATCCCCATGCCATGACCTTCACAGGAGTTTTGCTTCCCTAATTAACACTAATACAATTGATAGAGGCCACAGTTAGCCTCTATCAACTGCATATGTCCAGGGAGGCTGTCAGTATACTGACCTGAGTATTCAGCTAGGTGAGAATCAGAGAAAAAGGTCAGGAGAATAGAGGAACAAAAAGACAACGGAGAACAGAGGACCAAGCAGATAAGCAAAAAGACCATCTGGGGAAAGCGTTTTTTGTGGGTGTTGAAGGGGAGACCAGCAGGCGATATGCACAGCTGGAGCATAATGCTGCCACCTTACTTTGTCTCTGATTCCCAAAACTGCACTTGCCAAGGATGCTCTTCATTTTCCCTTTTACTCCAAGGACTGCAGCTACCTTCTGCCCCCTCGACTCAATCCAGGATCCTAGAAATCCGTGGTCAGAAATTCCTCCTCGATACCCGACTTTCTACTTGTCTCGTGGGGAATTTTTACATGTTCCTTAAGACAGGAAATCTTTTCCCGTCCCGCTACTCTACCTTATGAAACTTGAGAGGCACGCCCCTCCCCCAGGATAAACAATGTTTCCAAAGTCAGGTTTAAATACACAGAAAATTTATTCCTGCCCATTTCTTGTATGAATACCTGATTCAACCTGAAAGCACATTGTTCTATCACAATTCAGGAAAGTACTTCAAGTGTTCAGCTCTTTTAGAATTTGTCTAGCAGGGTTTCCGGTCCTCACCGGAAGTCCCCCTCACGCAAGTTGTTCCTGACTATGGAGTCGGTTGTTTTGGGTTAAAACCGTTCCTGTATCTCAGCTTTGCTTTTGTGTCAGTCGTCTGGAGGTAGTATCGCAGGGAGCGGAGTTGTGAGCTATATCTCGAGGCTTCCGGCTACAACTGATGCTGCTTCCGCTCCGCCCTCACCGGCGTTGGGAACTGCTCTAGGTGGTGGCTTTCTTTTCCCTGAACCTTTTTTTTCCTCGCCTGCTGCACATGCAGCTTCTGTCGCCATATGACATCCGCCTCAGCCCAGCCCGCGGCCCTGAGCGCTGAAGGTGGTCTGGTAGAGGCGATCCAGGCGTTGTCATCCCCTAAGAACGCCGTGCACATGGACGAGGCTCGGGACAACGCGTGCAACATGGGTTGCAATTCGTGCTGCCGGTGGCCACGCAGATCCAGCAGGAAGTTATCAAAGCCTATGGCTTCAGCTGTGACAGGGAAGGTGTCCTTAAATTTGCCTGCTTGGTCAAGTCCTACAAAGCCAAGGATCCTGAGATCGCCAGCCTGTCAGGCAAGCTGACGGCACTGTTCCTGCACCCGTGACACTGCCACCCCATGGGCCTGCTTCTGGTAGCAGCATGGCTGCCTCCTGAGAGTTGGCCTTCCCCTGCGCTACTGCCAAGAAAGGGAAGACCTTGGCATTCCAGAAGATACTAAATGTGCCTGTGGCTTAAAAAAAAAAAAAAAAAGAAAAGAAAAAGTACTTCAGTTGGAGATTTAAGTAATTCAGTCCAAGAACATAGATTTCTGATGATCTAATTTAATATGGGATTTGCGCTCAGAGAACCCAGAATCATGGTATTACTCCTTTTGGTACTCACTGGCCTATGGAGAATGATATTAATAATGACAATCAAATATTTATTAGACCATTACTATGTGTCAAGCCCTGTGCTAAGATCTTTACATACTGCCTCACTTATGCCTCACAACAACCAAGGAAACACATATATTATTATGCCCATTTCATAAATAAAGAAACTGAGGCTTAGAGAGGTTAAATAATTCATCCAAATGACACAACTAGTAAGTTGCACAGCCTAGATTTGTAGAAAAATTATACGAGACTACTGAGCCTAGACATTTGACTGCTTCTTTCTCATCCCCCCAAAAAGTCACAATTGTGCAAAATTGCACATACATTTTCAGGAGTTTCACAGATCCTCATTTACTACTTCCCACTACATGAATATGGTCAGTCTAACCCAACAGCATCCTTAAGTAGCAACAGTACCAACTAGGTTTTGAATGGAACTAAATAGTAAGTAATACAAAACTGAGAGTTTTATAATGGCCAACATCAAATCCTGCCTTCCCTGTACATACATACCATTCCACACAGAAAGAGAGGTTGATTTCACCTTCCCTGGAAAGAGGACTTCCCTGGAATTAGGCTACGTTGACCAATAGAATGCGATGGAAATGACCTTCTGAAAGATGTCCTTGCCTTAAGAAAACGGCATTTTTCACTTACATCCTCTTGGAATCTAGCCACCATGTTATGTCAAGACCAAGCCAAAAAGAACAGGCACACAGAGGAGAAGCAGGAAGCTCCAGTAAACAGCCAACACCAACTAGCAGTCATGTGAGTGATCTACTTTGGAGATTCCAGCCCAGGAGAGCCATCAGATAGCTCCAATGCCAGTGAACATTATGTAGAGAACTTCACAGTAGAGCCTAGCCAACATGCAGTCTTGAGAAATGGTTAAATAGTTGCTATTTTAAGCCACTAAGCCATTAGGTATGTTTGTGCAGAAGTAGGTGACTGAAACAGAGTCTAAAGTTGGTCTTTTATCTTTCAGTCCTATTTATTAGGAAGAAATCCACATATATTAGCTATAAGACAGTAAAGTAGCAAAGTTCCTATGTTGCTATAAAACCAAATAATTTGATTTGTTGTCTTATGTAAATGAAAAGCCATGTGCATTAAGATTGACTGATGGAGAACGTGTAAAACAGTCCTAAACATGCTGCTTTCAATCTTTTCCAATACTTAAAATGTGTGCTTTGTGGAAATAAATATTTGTTATGGCAGGAAGCCATATATTCAATTCTTCTAAAAACTGCACTGAGTTATGAAAATAAAGTCTATAATTAAGGAGATCTGGGACACAACCCTGTTTATAACACTTTGTTCTGGAATTTCATCTGTAAGGTTCTGTCCCTTTTCACTCTGGTTGTCATGGTAATATTGCACTAAAACCTTCTTTAGAGCACGTAAGTCCTGGAATACAAGTCAGGATCATCAAGATTGGCACATAGGAGGTTCTCATCTAAGAAAACAAAGATCAATACATCCTAAAATTAATCTTAAACTCACCTTAAAGAATCAAAGATCAATAAAGTTTAAGGAATTAAAGATAAATTTTAAATTTATTTTAATAATAAATGTTGAAGGAATCAAAGACCAATTAATCTTAAACAGGTTTTTCTCAATTAAGTGAAACACAGCCAATCAAAACTGTAATAGCAAAATATCCATGACCAAAATCAGCTTGTTCCACATTTAGGATATTAGATTGGGAGTCCCAGATCTACTGTTTATTGAAAATAAAGCCAGACTACAGATGTGAGAGGATATATAGAAGACTGATAGGTCTGTAATTTAGAAAAGAGAACACCATTGTTTCCTATTATCTTTAATATGCTTCTGTAAAACAACTAATCAAAATTACTTTGCATTCCATGACAACACAGAAGTTGGTGAAATATCTAAAACAAATTAAATGACAGAAACAAAAAAACAATGTTGGAAATCAAATTTTGTCACAGCTATTAACTATGATCAAATTCGGATAGTCAATCATTAATACCATTTTTTCTGTTTACTCAACCAACATTCATTGAGCCATAATACGTGGTGAGGTTTCAGAAATGAAAAAGACAGACTCTCTGATTGAACTAGCTTTTAATAGGGTATGAGAAGGTAGGAATAGAGAAATGCTTCAGAAATCTGGCAAAAGGGAGGGGGTGGGTAGCTCTCCTCAGATAAGTCTAAGAATTCTTCACAGAGGAATAATTGTTTTTCTTTGATCTTATTCTTAAAGGACAAATACTTTAATCTTGAAAAACAAGGGCATTCTCGGAAAGGAGAACAGCACATATAACGAAAATCCCCTTGGAGCAGTGCAGAAGAAAGATTCAATAAGGAGCAGACTTGAGATAGCAGGACGGGGGCGGGGAGGGGAAGAGAGACTGAGGAGAGAGGGAGAGAGAGAAAGAAACGGGGAAGGAGCAAACTAGAAATAGAGATAGGAAGGGGAAAAGAGAGAGAGAGAGAGAGGAGAGACGAAGATACCGAGAGTGAGAGAGAACATAAATATAGGTTTCCAAAGCACTAATGGAATCTTTGGAAGAACAGCACTTGCTTGATGAATTATCTACTGCAGATCATCTTTATTCCAGTTAATGTTATGTTGTGTATAAAATTAAAAGATTCAAAAGCAAGAGGTTGTCAGAACTATGCTGAACAGTTTTCTTAAAACCATGAAGCTAGGCTAGTTCAGGTGCAAAAAGATAAACTACAAATTTGAGGAGGTAAGGAGGAAATATAAGCCAGAATTCCTAATGAAATAATAAAAGCAAATTAATGGCATTTATAATGCGTTCTTAATACAATATTACAAAAATATTGTATTGCAAATATAATAATACAATATTAAAAGACATTGTATTACAAACATAACTGTAACATTATAAATTATAATACTGAATTAAAATTGTAATACATTACAAATTGTAATGTTGTATTGTATTATAAAATACAATAATATAATATTACAAATGCCACAGTTTTAAATATAGGACTGCCATTCCATTCTTCTTGCAAGTCTTATGAATTAAGGAATTACATTGGAAAACAAATCTTTTTGCTTCCCTTACAGGTGCTGCAAAGTAAACTAGAACTTTATAGTATTAGTTACTCTAAAGTTTGAAAGTCCCATGACACAAAACGATATAACTTTTCTACAGAAAATCAAAACAAAAGGAGTAGAAGAAATCAATCATTTGTTATTGTTATTGTGTCAATGTGCAAGAAGTAAATCAGGAATCTGAGGTCTCTTTCAGTGTGTTCTAAGTGTCTGTGGGTTGCCTCATCACCTCACAGGGATTTCACACAATGAAAGTGTGCAGTAACTACCATTCTTCATTTCTTTTTATGCTTCTGAAAGCACAAGATAATTCCAAACAACATAAATTATAAAATTTATATTGAAATAGAAACATCATAAAGTACATTCAAGTAAAAGGGCTGATTACAGGAGCAAAAAAAAGACATCTCACTGTCTATCAGTTGTGATAATCTAGGAGAGAGAAGCCAGGCTGTAAATTAAGGCAGTGTGAGTAGAAGTGCAGAAGATGGACAGACACGAGCAATGTTGAGAAGACAGGACTGGATGGCTTAACAGTTGGTTGGAATTGGGAATTATGGGGACAAGGAGCAGTCAAAAGTCATTCCCAGAACTCAATTTGAGTGAAGCCAAATAGAACCTATTTAAATTCTAAGTTAGATCATGTCATTTCTCTCCCCAGAATCCTCCAATTGTTCCCTTGCTCACTCATGGTCCTGACCTCATCTCCTAATACTCCCCTTTTCACTCTATGGAGTGCCAGCCACACTGGCATCCTTGCCATTCCTCAAATACATCAAGCATGCCTCAGGTTTTGCACTGGTTATCCTCAAAGCCTGGAATGTTTCTCCCTCAAGTATCTGCTTCACTAACTCCCTCACCACCTCCAAGTCTTTGTTTAAATGTTAACTTTTCAATAAGACCTATATTTACCACACTTATTAAATGTCAACCCCCCAACTCTCCCAATTCCCCTACCCCTGCTTCATTTTTAATAACCCTTGTCATATTCTACCAAATAGATAATTTATCCTTATATATTATGCTTGTTTTCCATTGTCTTATTGAGGTTAAGCTTGAAAGAGAAAATGTGTCAGACAGGATAAATATTACAGTCCACTTTTTAACAAGATGAGCTTGTGGTGTCCATGGGCATCTAGACAGAAACACTCAGTGAGTGGTTGGATATAGTGGTCTGGAACTCACTAGAAATGTGTGGAGTTAGGAGTTAGAATTCCTCAACATACAGATTTAAGCCAGGGGTATGGATAATATCATCCACAAAAGTATGTGCTCTTCCAGTAAGAATTCTGGAGAGCAGACAAAAAAAAACTCTGTTTATTTCAAACAGAAAAAGGAACTTATTGAGCATCTATCAAGTACTCACCAACTTGACTAGAGGTTGCAAAACCAGAATTAGAAAATGGGCAGGAAGCTAGAGGATTACAGAGGCCCAAGAAACAGGGAAGCATAATGATCCCTTAGCATTACCGATACTGATGCAAAAAGAGAACGCTGCCCTTGCCTGTTTACCACCTCCAGCACCATAAATGAACTATCGCTATTCCCCAAGCTTATCCCACTTACTCAAAGAGCCAAAATGAGGCATCAGGTTTGCTAAATCTAGGTCACTTGTCCTTGCCCTGGCCTTTGGTGTGTAGGCAGAGCGTTATCCTCTTCATCCGTGTCTTCCACTATCATTCATAAAAATGAGGATTTCCCCAAGGAAGAAGGATGTTTGAAGGCTGAGTTGCCATATAAACCCCAGACACATCCACCCCAAGGCACAGAACGAAAAGAGTAAGAAGCACAGGAGGCCAAAGATGCAAATCTGGTGCTGACTACATTGCAAAGATAAATGGTGGCATAGGGGCCATGATGAAGTCTTAGAAAGAACTGTATAAAATTGGGAAGTAAACAAGGGAAAAGGATTAAAGTAGGAAAAAGAAATAACTCCAAGAAGTAGTGAACAATTGCAAATGCCACAGAAAGTTCAAGTAAGATAAATACTGGGAAGTGATCGTTAGATTTCTCTTAGGAAGAAAAGTTTCAGTGGAATAAATACAGAGAGAAATCAGAATTCAATGGTCCAAGAAATAAAAAGGCTGTAAAGAAAAGACAATGAATGTAGACATCAAGTAGTTTTCTGTCTTTCACCTTGATCTTGATGCCCATCATGGTCAACTGTACCTTAAATTCCTGACTCCTTTTTTCAAGGGTGTTTCTGAAAGCAAAATGTCTGCGTCCATACTACATCAAACAACATCCCTCTTGCTATTGCCTGAATATCTGTGTCCCCCCAAAAAATTCCTGTGTTGAAATCTAATCACCAAGGTGATAGTATTAGGAGGTGAAGCCTTTAAGAGGTGATTACGTCATGAGGGTAGAGCCCTTATGATTGGGATTAGTGCCATAATAAAAGAGATGCTGAGGACTAGCTGGTCTCTTTCACTATGCACAGACACAGCAAGACAGCGCCAAGTATGAACCAGGAACAGTATCTCACCAGACACCAAATATGCCAGCCACTTGCTCTTGGACTTACCAGCTTCCAAAACTGTGGGAAATATATGTTTATTGTTTATAAGTCACCCATTTTACAGCACTGTGTTGTAGCCGCCCAGATGGACTACAAGACCTTCTTACTATCATCAATTTAACTTCCACAATCAAAATGATTCTTTTATTTAGATGGAGGATGTGTAGATACGATTGGCAAAAAAGAATAAAGTCCCCACTCAAGTGCATTGTTCCCTAAATGTCCAAATTAATAATCTTTGATTATACTTTGGAGAGGTCACCACCTTCAGCAAATAGAGTTCATAATAACATACAATAATATATGTACAGTTGACCCTTAAACAATACGGATTTGAATGATGCAGGTCCACTTATATATGGATTTTCTTCTGCCTTTGCCACCTCTGAGACAGCAAGACCAACCCCTTTTCTTCCTCCTCCACCTCAGCCTACTTAATGTGAAGATGGTGAGAAAGAAGACTTTTATGATGATCCACTTTCATTTATTGAATAAATATATTGTCTCTTTCTTATGATTTTTGTAATAACATTTTCTTTTCTCCAGCCTACTTTATTGTAAGAATACAGTATATAATACATATAATATTCAAAATTGTGTTAATCAACTATTTGTGTTATTGGTAAGGCTTCCAGTCAAAAGTAGACTATTAGTGGTTAAGTTTTTTGGGGTTTACTCCAAAGTTTTGGGATTAACATGGATTTTAAGATATTTGATGTTTTTAACTCCCCCTTGTTCAAGGGTCACCTGTATATATGAATAATGCAGAAAGCTGTAAAATTTTCTTTAAAACTTTGTCTTCTCCATATTAAACTCTAAAGTAATGATTTGTGTTTCTTATAGCATGTCTCATTTCTCTAGATCAAGAACTCATTAGCAGAATTTTGTACTTTCATTTATGTTTTTATTCAGCCAATAAAAATGCAAATTAATGTTCAAAATGTCCTTGGCAATTGAGAGACTAATTCATGTATGCCTTAAATTATAAAACAACAGTAAATTTAAAGACCAAAAGAAATTAAAATGGTGATAACTTTTTAATGCAAAAAATGAATATTCAAAGCCAAGTTGTAAAAACATTAAAATATTACATTTTACACCTGTTACATTTTTATGGAAGCTTATTATTACTAAAAATGCCCTCTATATTAGAAACAAAGCAAGTAATATTGAGTATCTGCTTGTCTGCTTGTTTCTTATATCTCTCCTAGTTCCAAAGAAATTCTGAAAAAGCTGTCAGTAAAAGACAAATATGAAAGAGAAGCATTAAAATGATTTTTTAAAAACAGCCACTGATGAATGAGTGAAGATAGCACTACCAAAAAGAATCTCATTCAGGATAGTTGCACAGACTGAGTATAGCATCTAGCTGTGAGCTTCAACACAGTCAAGACACGAAGCACTCCTATAAATTAAGTTACTCTCCTTACCTAATGTACTAATCATGTGAAGCAAAACTGTGCTGCTGTAATGGAGAGAAAATGTTTCCCTATCTCACAGTAGCCCCTTATCAGATTAGATTGTTTTGTTCAAATTTATTTAAATTTTTATTCAAATTTTTTGACAAGCCAGGCAATTCTAGATGAAATTGTTGAGCAAGTAAGCCTTCTGTTTTCTCCAACCTCCCTTTTGAGCACTTCCATTAAACATTAAACTCAGGACTTGGTCCCTGCTATGGTCTGAATATTTGTGTCTCTGAATCAGGAAGTGAGTCCTCATCAGACATCAAATCTGCTGGTTCCTTGATTTTGGACTTCCCAGCTTTCAGTCTCCAGAACTGTGAGAAGTAAATTTCTGTTGTTTATAAGCCACCCGGATTGTAGTATTTTTTTATAGCAGGCCAAACAAATAAGGCAGCCCCCTCCAGTTAGAAGTCTAATAAAGTCACACACATAAAGCAGTGGTTTCCAAAACTGATCAACAGAATTATGTGTGGAGTGTCAACAACTCTAATTTTGATTTTGTTACCTGCTCCCAGATGGTTGGGAAACTCTATCACCTTAGCTAAGAAGCTCAGTTACCTTTTGGTAACTCAGCAGGGAGAGCTCTGGAGCATCTAAAGTCTGAGAAAAAGCTAAATATTTTACTATTATCTTTCTAATTGCTCAAAAATATGTACTCTTTAGGCCGGGCGCAGTGGCTCACGCCTGTAATCCTAGCACTCTGGGAGGCCAAGGCGGGCGGATCGCTCAAGGTCAGGAGTTTGAGACCAGCCTGAGCAAGAGCGAGACCCCCGTCTCTACTAAAAATAGAAAGAAATGATCTGGACAACTAAAAATATAGAGAGAGAAAAAATTAGCCGGGCATGGTGGCGCATGCCTGTAGTCCCAGCTACTCGGGAGGCTGAGGCAGTAGGATCGCTTGAGCCCAGGAGTTTGAGGTTGCTGTGAGCTAGGATGACGCCATGGCACTCTAGCCAGGGCAACAGAGCCAGACTCTGTCTCAAAAAAAAAAAAAAAAAATATGTACTCTTCAAAAAAGGAACTGTATACAAAAGATTAAAATCCCCTATAATCTATCCCACCACACAGAATTAACCATTGTTAACATTATGTATCTTTTCTTCCATAATTCTTTCTATGCATGCATACAAACAAAATGTAGGATTTAAATCCAATCACAGTGGTATGTGCCTGTAGTCCCAGCTACTCAGAAGGCTAAGGCAGGAGGATCACTTGAGCCCCAGAGTTCGAATCCAGCCTCAGCAATATAGTGAGACCCCCATCTCTAAAAAATAAAATTAAATTATTGTTTTTACAAAGGTAGTATTTAACATGTATATTTGTATTTACAAAATTGAGACAGTGCTTTTTTTTTTACCTAAGATGCCATCATAAATGTTTTCAAAACATTATTAAATTAAATTAATTATTAAATACTCTTTGAAAATGATTATCAAGGGCTGCAAAATATTTCAGTATATGAATAGGCTATACTTTTTTTTTTTTTTTTACTGAAACTATTATTGGGATTTAGCTTGCTTTGGGGGGATTATTTTTGTTTGTTTATTTGCTTGACCAAGAAAGTCTTAAAAGGATAGAAAAGATAGTTTTGTATATATTTTTTAAAAGATCAAGATAAGTATGCCTATTTTTTGATGTAAGTACAAGAGGAAGCTTGTATCCACTTTTCCCCATTCATGTGTCCAGCTTCCTAGCCCACCTTCCAGGCCCCCGGCTGCTTAAAGTCAGACTGAGCAGCGCGAAAGGAGGCAGATGTGACCCTTGGAGCTAGCAAGACACGTTGTGCATGGTCTCAGCTACTGACTGTTTTTATCATACTCCACGGAGACACCGAGGGAGGGATGGTGACCAGCATCCCGGCACTCTTATAAACATTCACTGAACAGTGATTCACCAAGCCTGAGATCTCCAAAAGAGTGAGCAGGTGACTTTTGAAAACACACTTACATATACTTAAAAGCTCAGGTGTCAAGAAGTTGCACAAAGGCTGAGGGCGTAAGTTGAAACTTCATTAGTTTCATGTACAGAGGGGAAGTTTTCAGGTTAGGCTGCACCTGGGGTGACTTGATTTTATAGTGTGCTGGGTTAAGTAAACCTTTACCAAGAGAGTTGTGAGGACTAACGGGCAGTGATATCAGCGGAGATGGGAATCACTCATCCTGGAGTGATTCAGTGTGACCCATCAGGGCTCTGAGGTTAGTCACTGATTCTGCAAATTACACTGAGGCATTTTATTGACTTGGGTTGTTATAGTGTTTGCTTTCCCAAACAATGAAAATGACTCAAAATGCTGAGGGGAAAAAAAATACAGAACTTTTTTTTTTATTCCATTGAAAAATTTTACTTTTCAGCCTAAACTAATCTTCAATACCAAGAAAAAAACATAAAAATAAAATCTGAAAAAAGAACACAAGAAAATTTTTGGAGGTGTTGGATATAGTCCATACGTTGGTTGTGGTGTTGATATCACAGGTGTATGCATATGTCCAAACTCATCAAGATGTCAGAACTAAATGTGTGCAACGTTTTGTATACCAATTATACCTCAATGAAGCTAAAAAAAAATTTGATAGATAATATATGAGTTATAAAGTTTAAACCAATGAAAGTTATAAAGGAAAAGGTGATACCAAATGATGATGCTGATAAACTGTTCCAGGTATCAGGGAAGAGCAAGGAGGTACTTGCATGTCATCACCATTGTAGAATATGATAAATATTCAATCGAAACTTCCTATGAATGCAGTAGACTGGAGTCATTATTATCATAGAATTTTAACTCCAGTGCCTAACAGTGAAGACAAGTCTCACCTTCCTCAACTCTCTGGGGCTAACTCATTTGTTTTCTGCCTCTCTGCTCAACCATAAATCAACATACAGTGTATTAAGTTCCTGTAATAAGCCCAGCTCTGCTCACCCACTCACTGTTTATTTATTTATGTGTATGATTTGTACAAGGACAGGGAAAGGAACTATATTCCTTACATTTCTTAAGTTTGCTTATTAATTAGATCTGGGAGTTAGGGAAATGGGATAAAGGCAATCTGAAACCTTTTTTTTTTTTCTTTTGACTGAAGGAGCACCAGTTGAAAAAAAAATTAATAAATGATGAGGTTAAGTTTGAAAGAAAAGAACAGCCTTCTGGACTAGGAAATTGCAATGAGTTAATTAATTTAGTCTAGAATAAACTTTGGTAGGAGCTGGGGTCACTGAGAATATACATAATTACTGAAGGAAAATGCTCTGCAGGGAGATGTAGAAAACTAGCAAAAAATAAGAAACAGACTCCATGAACTTTGAAGGCATGAAGATTAAAATGTACATTAAAAGGAATATGGAGGCTTTGTATATTGCTGAGCAATCGCAAAGTTTTGCCAGCAATATTTAACACAGGCAGGGCATATAGCATAGATTTGAAGAATCAGCAGGAACCTTCAATGGTAGTACAGCTGTGAATGGGTAGTAGTCTAATTTGGAGCACCGGCAGGGAGAAGACAGAGAAGAGAGAAGAATCGAAACGTTTCTTCGAAGTAGGAAAAAGTAAAAATTGATTACATGTTAAAAATCAGGATGCAAACATGATTATTCTATGTTTCTAACCTGGGAGTTGAGAAAAGTGTTCGTTCCTTGTAACTGAGCCAAAAAAAAATCCCAAAGGATTCCCATCATCTATGACATCAAATCTAATGCGTTTGGCCTGGCATTCAAAATCCAACAAAAGTTGACTCTTTTTTCCCCATGGTGTATTATTTCAATCATGCAACCCACACAGTACCTATTTGGTAGAACTGTAGGTACCAGTGCTAAGTACCAATTTGTGGTATTAATCCAGACTTGGTTCTTGTCTCAAACGTCCTGCTCTATAGTGTTTAGTGTCCCAATTTACATGCCAAGACACAAGGTACATTGCTGTCACTGGTTTATGCTCAGTATGTTCACCTGCCTCTGCCTATTCATACCAAATCCATCGATATGCTCAAATCCCATCAATATGATGAAGGATACATTGAATACTTCAATTCCTCTCTCCTCTCTTATCCATAGTATAACTCTTTTTTCAATCTGAGGCAAACCAATTAATACTGCCATTATTCTGTAGTTATTTAGCATTAACAGTCTCATCTTCCCCTTTGATTGGAATGTTATCAAAAACAGAACTGTATATTGTATCTCTTTTGAGTCATCTGGTGCTGGACAAAACCAGACAGACTGCTTGCTATTTACAAATGGTTAGGGAAATTCATAGCCAAAAATAAAATCCAAACAGGTATTTTACTTCATTAATTATCTTACATCATGAAGAATGAAGGTGTTTGCAGTATAATAGGGAAATTAAAACATCAGCAAAATACTAAAACCAAAAACAAATTTGTCTTAGAGTATTTTTCCAGTCTGTAAAAAACATGTATATAAATCTTCTCCATTCCAGTTTGGGTTCTTCATGAAATCTTTAATCATAATTTGATTATTATAGTAATTTCTGTCACTCTTTAGACTATTGTTTTTATTCTCTATTTTTGTGTACTGTTTTTCTATAATATTTTCAATTGTTTATGTTTCTAGAAAACGATAGAGCCTACCTTAACTAGGAGAAAGCTGCCAGATAAGAAAAAAATGGGTTGGGTAAGGAAATAAAATAAAATCACAGAAATATTTTTCAATCCAGTGAAGCATATATCAAATTTCAAAAAAATTATTTAAATAAGTTGAAATATGAACTGAATATTCAAGTTTTGGGATTAATCAGAAAAAAACATTTGCTTATTTGTTTGTTCTAGTAAAATCTGTGTCTATTAATATCAAACTCCTATATCAGGAGGAGAATCCTTATATACCTATCTTGTAAAATTTTTGTAAGAAGTACATGACTTTAGTATGTAAAATCTACAATAAAATAAAAAGCTGAAATATGTGGTATTGATTTAGGTACGTGGGACAGATGCCAAAGAAACTTCACAGGAGGCTGGAAAAATTATCATAAAACTGTGATGGGGGCTAGAAAAATGGCAACCTGTATTATGCCGTAGTCAAAAAACAGCAAAACTGTCAACAGTGGTAACTTGAAGAAGAAAATTAACTTGTGGACATGAGCTAGAGTGTTTCCAGACAAAATGTTGAAAGTGAGTCTGTACAACCATAATATTCTGAAATTTAAAGAAAAAAAATTTCAAAAAAAAAAGTGTGAACTGGCTGCTTTTGGTGCGTTTGAAAAGGTTTCTACAAGAAAGAGACAGACTTAGAAAAGATATGGACACTTTGCAAGCAGAGTAAGAGAAAATATAGAAAACCAAAAGTTTTATTTGTTGAAAAATTAAACTATTTCTCACCTCCAGCCTCTCCAATCAATAAAAGGTCTTCAAATTAAGTTATAGCCTTGTGTCAAAGATCAAATCACTAGATGGCTGTACTAGACCTTACCAACAAAAGAGCTTCTAGAAAATCTGCATTTTAACAAACCTGCCAAATCATTCAGGTCTGTAATGGTGTTAGAAGTATTACTGCTCTAATTCTTCCAAGCCTAGGTTTGCCTGCTCTGGTAACAAAATCACTCCTTCATCCTGTGGTTCTAGCAAGTCTGAGCATTTCCTTCCACATTGATGTTGCTTAAACTGACCATCTGGTGTTGAGACCTTAATCTCAGGACTCTTTTCTTATGAAATAGCCCCACAGAGATTTCTGAAAACCTGGAAAGTTCAGGTATTCAAGCTTTCATTTTCATCATTAACACATTCCATCCAGTAGTATCTTTCATTAAGGGGTTTCTGTTCTCCCTGATCTAATTTCTGATTGAATTCCTAAAAGGGATTTATTTTGATTGGCATCCTGCTGTCTCCACTCTGCCCTTCTTAAATAGTACCAGTAGATGTCTCCTTAGACACTTAACGCCTGCTTGGCAGTGGTAAGAACTGCCATGCTCTTATTTGACCTTGATCTCCAATAGTTAATTCTCTCCCTGGGAACCCCTGCCAGTATCTGATTGTTCCAGGTTTCTATCCTTTCCTGCTGCTATTCCCCTGTGTTCTGGGCATCCATCTGGTACCAGGAAGCACATCCCACCTCCTGCTAGGAGCCATTGCTGACATTTGAGTTTCCTGATTATGGCTTGTGCCAAGTTTCATTTACACGGTACCCTAAATGATAAGTGTCTCGAGACATTGTAAGAGTCTTTCAGCAACTGTATAGCAGTTCTTAAAAATGTAGGGATAAAACAAAGTGGTACTTGTTCCCATACCACCTATTTTAACTTCACTTTCTCAGAAAACTATTGTATATAAAATTCTATGGGGTATAAAATATTCCTTTCCTCATTCATAAGCTGTTTATATGCTTTATGGGTAGGGCTATGTATAGTGACAGTGTTTTCAAGAAGACTGCCTATAAAAGGATAGCTGTTAGAAGGAATGCTAAATGTTAACTTGCCCTGAAATATCATAAATCCATCAGGAGCTTACTAAAACCATGAGTCAGCCAGGACCTATGCTCCCATTTATTGACTCACTTATTTGAAAAATATTTTGTGGCATATGCACAATACCTAACCATCCTTGTAGCATCCCTTGCTATACGTTGACACATCTTTCTACTTTTATGATTTTTTGTAATTTTACTCAATGGACATGTATTACTATCATAAAAAATGGGAAGATCAAATAGTAGTTCTACTTTTAGTTCTCTTAGTTATCTCCATATTACTTTCCATAGAGGTTGTACCAGTTTGTAGTCCCACCAGCAGTGTATGAGTGTTCCTATCTCTCCGCATCCACACCAATATTTATTGTTTTGGGACTTTTTGATAAAAGCATCTACCTAAAGGAAAAAAAGACATTCTATAAAAAAGACATCTGCACTAGAATGTTTATAGCAGCACAACTGACAATTGCAAAGATGCGGAAACAACCCAAGTGCCCATCAACACATGAGTGGATTAATAAAATGTGATATATGTATCCCATGGAGTACTACTCAGCCACAAAAAACAATGGTGATCTAGCACCTCTTGTATTATCCTGGATAGAGCTGGAGCCCATTCTACTAAATGAAGTATAACAAAAATGGAAAGACAAGCACCACATGTACTCACCATCAAATTGGTATTAACTGATTGATCAACACTTAAGCGCACATATAGTAATAATACTCATGGAGTATCGGGCAGATGGGAAGGGGGAGGAGAGGTTGGGTATATACACACGTAATGGGTGTGGTGAGCACCATCTGGGGGATGGACACACTTGAAGCTCTGACTTGGGTGAGGCAA
>NW_012149396.1:8734918-8738961 GCF_000956105.1 Propithecus coquereli | reverse complement strand
AAAAAAAAAAAAAAAAAAAAAAAAAAAGACCTTTCACAAATGCTTATTCAAAATTGCCAAAACCTGGAAATAAGCCAAGTGCTTTCAACTGGTAAATAGATAAATACACTGTGATACATCTATACTATGAAATATCACTCAGCAATAAGAAGGAACAAACTACTGATAAACACAACAATATGAATGAACCTCAAGTGCATTATGGTAAGGAAAATAAGCCAGATTCAAGAGGCTAAAACCATATGATTTCACTTATATGACATTCTGTAAAAGACAAAACTGTAGAGACAGAAAACAGGTGTGTGAGTCTAAGCATGTGTCCTGTCCAAGTCTTCCTGCATAGCACAGCCTAAAAGGTCACCTTGGTTCTGTCATTCTGCCTAAATGTACAGCTATCCTGGCATTTAAATTCTCTTCATATTGTCAAGGCTTAACTTGCTCAACTCCTTAAACAAACTTATTTTGGTCAACGTTACTTTTTTATTATCATTAGACAAATAATGATCCAATATTTTACTCACAGAGTTCCCCATAATTGGAATAGCCCCTTCATTACCCCACACCTTTCAAAATTCTACTAATAACTAAAAACCACAGTAGCCGAAATAATCATCCCTGTGCAATCTCAGAATATTACTTGTCTGCATCCCATATTCTGGCTACTAATTATATTAACTCTCATTTGAATAAATGATTTAGATGTTACCTCCTAACCTTCATTACTTCCATTTGGTATAGCTGAAGTCTCTGTTTCATAGATGAGAAGACTGAAGCTCAGAGGTTAAGTTACTTCCACAAGATCATGGCCACTAAACAGAGAAGCTGGGAGACCTAGGAATGCTGAATCCAAAGCTTGTCTTCTTTTTGTTAGAGTTCACTATCTTTCTTTTGTATTGTTTTAAATTTGATTTTTAATTGACAAATAATTGTATATATTTATGGTGTAAAATGTGATATTTTAATGTATACATTTTAGAAAGATTTATATTTTTATGTTAATAGATTTTGGGGTTACAAGTTGAATTCTGTTACATGTATATATTGTGTAGAAATGGAATCTGGGTGTTGATGTACCATCACCCAAACAGTGTACATTGTACCCCATAAGAAATTTTTCATCCCTCCCCCTTTTAAGTCTCCAATGTCCATTATACCACTTTGTGTGCTCTTGTGTGCCTATAATTGAGCTCCCACTTATAAGTGAGAATATGCAGCATTTATTTTTCTGTTCCTGAGTTACTTCACTTAGGATAAAGGTCTCCAGTTCCACCCAAGTTGCTGCAAAAGACATTATTTCATTCCTTTTCATAGCTGAGTAGCAAAGAATGCATTTTATGCATCTCTGCATCTGCAGGTTGCAGCACTCAGAAGGCATTTCTTAATGCATGTTGAGTGAATCAGAGAATGAACTATAAGAGCTACTCTCAGTCTCCAACTCAGAATTTGTACATTCTGACAGTAGCCGCAAAATACACAGATTCATGTCTTTCAGCAAGACAGGGGCTTATAAAAATAGTTTATGCACACAGAGGACTGAGACGATCTCCCTTTTATTAATTTTCCCTTGTTCTCAACAAAGTCTAAAGAAAACTTTAAGATTAAAATTTTAAAAAAAGAAGTTCTGACCTTTAAGAAAAAGGTGAGAGGGATGCACTTAAATCCCCTCAAAATGAATGCAATAACAGGAAGAAATATGCTTCAGGAGAGACTGTCTCTGCAATGCGTGTGTTTGTGTGTGTTGGGGCAATGGTAAAATGAAAAAAAGAAAAAAAAGAAAAACTATTTTGCAGATAACCGAAGTCATTCAGAAACTTTTTTAATAGTTTACACAGGACTTATATTCTGAACACATTCTCTTAAAAAAAGGGTTGACAAACATTTTTTGTAAAGGGACAAATAGTAAATGTTTAAGGCTCTGTCCTGGCTACTCAACTGTCTTCTGTAGCATAAAAGCAGCCATAGATTTTATGTAAATGAGTATGTGTGGGTTCCAACAAAGTTTAATTTTTGCTCTATAAATGTGGCTCAGATGTATTCCTTCCTTTCTTTCTCCACTGTATACCTTATTAGTCTCCATCCTCATTAGCAGTCTGAAATGCTAGCTTAGCCGTATCATTTATTCATTTATTCAACACATTCATGAAAAAATGCTCAACATCGCTAATCATTAGGAAAATGCAAACTAAAACCATGATGTGATATCATCTCAGACCTGTTAGAATGGCTATTCTCAAAAAGATGAAAAGTAAATGTTGGCAAGGATGTGAAGAAAAGGGAACATCTGTACTCCATTGTTGGGAATGTAAAGTATCACAGTCATTATGGAAAACGGTATGGAGGGTCATCGAAAAACTAAACACAGAACTAGCATGTGTTCCAGCAACCCCTTTTCTGAGTACATATCCAAAGGAAATGAAATCAGTATGGTGAAGAGATATCTACACTCCCAAGTTCATTGCAGCATTATTCACAACAGTCAAGATATGGAATCAACCTAAGTGTCCACAATGGATGAATGGATTTAAGAAATGTGGGTTACTAGCCAGCCTTAAAAAAAGAAGGAAATTCCATCATTTCTGACAACATGGATGAACCTGAGGATATTATGCTAAGTGAGATAAGCCAAGCACTGAAAGAAAAATACTGCATGATCTCACTTATATGTGGAATCTAAAAAAGTTGAACTCACAGAAGTAAAGAGTAGCATGGTGGTTACCAGAGGCTGGAGGATGGGGGGAAGGAATGGGAGATATTGGTCAAAGGGTTCAAAGGTTCGGTTAGACAGGAGGAATATGCTTTTCAGGTCTAGTGCGCAGTATGGTGACTATAGTTAACGATAATGTATATTTCAAAATTGCTAAGAAAGTATATTTCCAATGTGTCAACACAAAAGATAAGTGAGATGAATGATATGTTAATTAACTTGATTTAATCATTTCTCATTTGTATACATATATCCAAACATCGCATTGTACCCCATAAATATATATAATTATTTAATTAAAAATAATTTTTTTTAAATCACATGTGGAGCCAAGGGGGGAAAAAAGTAAGTTTAGAGTGGAAGAACCTGACACATACTACCTTAGCCAGGTGATCAAGGTCAACATGAACAGTGGTAAATCATGCTGATCGTATGGACCCTCAGTATGACACAAAAATAGCCCTTTTCCTCTGTGGTCTTCCTCCCCAAACCCCCTAATCACAGTCTAATAATGAGAAAAACAGCAGACAAATCCCAATTGAGGGACATTCTACAAAATATTTGATCTGTAGCCTCAAAGCCATCAAGATCATCAAAAACAAGGAAAGTCTGAGAAACCGTCACAGCCGAAAGCAGCCTAAGACGACATGACGACCAAATGCAATGTGGCGTCCTGGATGGCCTCCCGGAACAGTGAAAGAACATTAGGTAGAAACTAAAGAAATCTGAATCAAGAATGGACTCCAGTTAACAACAATGTATCAGTACTGGTTCATTAATTGTAACAATTATATCATATTAAAATGAGAAGTTCACAGTAAGGGGAACTTCATGCGGGACATACTAGAACTCTCCTCACTATCATTGAAATTTTTCTGTAAATCTAAAACTGCTCTAAAGTTCATTTTTAAAAACAAATAAAATGACGTGTGGATGAGTTCTCATGGAGATTCTTGAACTCCTCTAGTGATCCTCCTACCTCAGCCCCCAACCCAAGTAGCTAGGACTATAGGTGTGCGCCACCATACCCAGCTAATTTTTTTTGTTTTTTGTAGTGATGGGTTCTCGCTATGTTGCCCAGGCTGGTCTCGAACTCCTGGCCTCAACGATCCTTCCCACCTCGGGCTCCCAAAGTACTGGGATTATAGGTGTGAGCCACTGTACTCACTCCAATTTGGCCATTTCTTATAAAAGTAAGGATACCATTATTTACTCAAGAGAAAATATGATATAATATTCATGCAAAAACCTTTCACAAGGCCGGGCGCGGTGGCTCATGCCTGTAATCCTAGCACTCTGGGAGGCCGAGGCGGGCGGATTGTTTGAGCTCAGGAGTTCG
>NW_012149396.1:8728829-8733468 GCF_000956105.1 Propithecus coquereli | reverse complement strand
GCCTCGGCCTCCCAGAGTGCTAGGGTTACAGGCGTGAGCCACCGCGCCCAGCCTGTATGTCTTAATAACTGCACAACTAAATTCCTTACGGACAGAAGCTCTTTTATGTCCTCCTTTGTGCTCCACAATGTGCTAAATAATGGAGACATCTCCAAAACAAATTGTCTTAAGGACTTAAAACTGTGGTCTAGGGAGAGATCCACATGTCTATGAGGCCATTTCCCTCATTCAACAAATAATAAATGGAAGCCCCTTTCTAATTAGCCTATATTAGCAAGTGTGGACTTTGCATATTTGTCACATAAACTTTGAGCATATTCTTATACAAAATAAAAAGAGAATTCTGGATCCTAAAAAAAAAAAAAAAAAAAATTGCCCAAAGTGAAACTAACCAACACAAGAAGAAAATGTTACCTTCATCCTTAACCAACCAAAGTCATGTACAGTTGGAATGCACTTTAAATATTCTTTGAGGTCTTGAACTTCATCACTTTCAACATGGGTTTTAAGTTTGCTGTTATTTGTTCTTTATATTATCTCCTGGTATTTTTTCTCCTTTCCTTTTGTTTTCAGTTTATATTTTACATCAACAACTTTTCAAAAATAAAATTCTCGAGGCTGAGGTTAGAGGATCACTTGAGGCCAGCAATTTGAGACCAGCCTAAGTAACACAGTGAGACCACATCTCTGAAAAAAAATTAAAAAATTAGCTTGGTGTGGTGGCAAACTCCTGTAGACCTAGATGCTTGGGAGGCTGAGGCAGGAGCTTAAGCCCAGGCGTTCAAGGCTGCAGTGAGCTATGATGACACCACTGCACTCCAGCCTGGTGTGACAGAATGAGACCCCACCTCTAAAAATAAAATAAAATTCTCTCACATATCACGAAAGTTCTATATTAAATTACAAAACTGTCATTCTGGAAGTGAACATTTTATAATAGAGAATAATACATGATTACAAGATGAAAAAAATGTTGATATCACTTCACCATTAGAATTTGTTTAGTTTCAAGTTTGTTTAAATCATTGGTTGATTTAAATTTTGTTAAATTGAAATATAATTTTGAAATTATCCCTCAGCTTTCCATATGATTTATAAGGTGCCCACTGGGTATTTCTCTTATCACCACAAAGACAAGAAAAACAATTCTCCACGTCTGCCTTTGCTTTCTGAATAGGAAGTGGCTTAAATGAGAGCTGAAGGCTCAGAATAAATTGAATAGACAATATGAATCCTAGGCACCATTAAATGAAAAATGAGAAATGACTATTCTAGAATGTTAGAGACTTTTCCACTTGTATGTCAGATTTATATCCATCGAGGGGCTTGGAAAGGTGTTGACATTAGGTTGAGTGTTTCACCTAGTGGCCAAATCCAGCCTAGTATGTTTTCTCAGGGTTCTCAGAATCTCTAAAAGACAGTAAAGCAAGGATTGATTTGTCCGAAAGCATCCCCCTTATGCGTACTTGCAAAGAAACATTTTGGATACTGAACGCTTTAGGAAGTTCATAAAATTTTGACTTACAGATAGAAAATCCTCCTATCCAGAGTCATAAGACACATCTTCCCCGATGTAGTCAAACTGCAGACATATCATTTTTCTCTATTCAATAATTTATCCAAAATTCATTAAGCCTTTAACTCATAATAGGCATTGTGATAATCACTAGGGATATTAACATTAACAACTGAGTAAAGTTAAAGAATTCCTAGTCTAGTGAGGAAGACATGAAAACAAGCAATGAAAATCCAAAGTACAATGACACAGGAAACTAGAAAATCCCAGGAAGTGCAGGGACTCAAAACATTTAAATAAAATAAAACTTTCCCAAGGCACCCAACCAGTAAGTTATTGAGTTGGATTTGAACCCAGGTGTACTTGATTCCAAAGCTATTGGCAGCCCTGCAGGGCCACTTATCCCTATTTCAGGTGAGCAGAATTGTAGTGAAGAGTTCCATGATCATACCATGTGGCTATCAGGGTAATTTATTGCAAAAGGCTAACATTCGATAGCAAGATTAGGCACAGTTTCAAAAGCCTGACTTATCAGAGACAATCTAATGGGATGCTGGATTTAGGACCATGTTTTCTGTTTCCTGCATGCTGGAATATGAGCTAGAACTTCTTCCTAAGCCAAAGCTGGCAGCAGCTACCTCCCTTTCTCTAAAGATAGGCAGTGTAGCAGAGTGGGCAAGCAGACCCAGGTTTGAATACTGGCTCTGCTATTTACTAGCTATATGACCTTGGTCAAGTTAATTGACACCTGGAAACCAGGAGGCTTGATTTCTAGTCCTGGCTCTGATACTACGGCTATATGCAATTTCATGAAAGTCCTACCAGGTTGTCCCAAGAAATGGAGGTTCCTCTGGATAATGCTTAGGGTTCCATCTAAATCCATGGATGTCCCTAGGTCTAAAATTGAAAATTTTAGCTATGACCATGAAAGTGTTGGCTCAAGGAGTATTAGAGGCAAGGAGAGCTGAGAGGGTGAAACACACAGGCACAGCTAATTGAAACTAACAACCACTGTCCAACCGGTTAGTTTCATAAAAAGGGAAGACTTCTACTTCCTCTGGGGGAGCTGTCACTACTGCACCAATTTGGATCCTGTAGATGACCAAAAGAAGATAACCTTGCATCTTAAGGGAATGGAGGCTGCCAAGAGGAGCCTCTTCTCCCCTCTGCAGCTAGAGGCTTGAGCTAGTACTACAAACAGGTGAAAGCAGTAAGGCAATCCCCCTGGATAGGACATTTTCTGCTCTCCCCTCCAAGCCTTAGGGTCTTGGGAAGCATCAAATAAATGTCAGCTTGTGTGTTTAACCTAAATAATGCACACATATTGTGCGTACCTATACATTAGACAAACTCGCAGGCAAAGTACCTGAAAAAAAATTACAGCCTGGCCTATGACCTGAGTCATTTTCTGCAACCAACATGATTTAGTGGCCAAGCAACTAAACACTCAGCCTCCCTGGAG
This sequence comes from Propithecus coquereli, assembly GCF_000956105.1. NCBI lineage: Eukaryota > Metazoa > Chordata > Mammalia > Primates > Indriidae > Propithecus > Propithecus coquereli. Next base: position 8,730,490 of record NW_012149396.1, on the reverse strand, counting down.
AATTTATAAGGGCATTTTAGTAGAAGACTCTCTGGTCATAGTAAAATACATATTTTTGACTATAAACCTTCAGTGTTAATTCTTTCATAAAACATGGAGTACTAGGTGATCCCTAAGTTCCTTCCAGCCCCAAATTTCTATAAGCATAGGGGGTATCCTGGAGCCAGCTCTACCACCACTCAAGAGCCAATTGTTGAGTATTTTAAGTTTTTATAAGCCAGTAGTTAAACCACAGATACCAAAGTTTCCATGTTTGGAGTATTTACAACATAGAAATTGGCAAAGGCTACAAATCAGGGCTTTTTCTCAGAGAGCTAGCCTACTAGCAAGCCAGTAAATACGAGCCATTTAACCAAATGCCATCCATATGCAGGGCACAGTATCAGATGCTCTAAGAGGGTAGTTCCCAACCAGCCATATGGCCACCCTCCCAGGCGGCATTTGAAACGTAAATATTCATTTCTGTTTGTCAAAATAACAGGTGGGCACCATAGGCATTTAATGAGCACAATGTGTACAACAGTCTCTCCGTATAAAGAAATCTCACACCCAAAATGTCGTCAAGAGCAACTCCATTGAGAGACTGTGCAAGAGGTTGGAATATATTCTAACGTCACCTTTCAGTTACCTTCTTTGAGCCTCTACACAAAGTCACATTTATGTGGAAAGTATTGTCTGTTGGACTGGCAAACAGGGGCAGATGGGGCATCATCGCAGAAAGGAACCTGTTGACAGTCTGTTCCCTAACTTCCTAAATCCCACCCTAAGTTTCATTTGTCCTCTCTTCTTAATGGTTCTCATTGCTGTCTCCACTCTGGCTTATTTATCAAAAGTTCCTTTTAGCCTAGTTCTATTGAGACAGTGCGTCGGGTAGATTCTAGGTAACAGAAAACCCATCCCATTAAACACATGATTTTTCTCTCTCACACTTGTGATCATGAGGTAGACAGTTGCTGGCTTTGTTTCAGCAACTGAAAGGTACCAGGCCTGAGGCTCTGTGGCCATCCGACCCGTTCCTAATGACAGCAAGTGGCTTGTGAAACTCCAGCACCCGAGACCATTTCCCCAGCAGGAGATGGAACCAAGTCAGAAAGGGGAGGCATCTGTATCCAAAAGCACAGGCACCCCAGAAGTCCCCGGTAGGCTTCAACTTATCCTTCAAGTGCCAGACTATACCGCATGGCCGCCCTAGTTACAGGAGAGTCAGAGGTTGGATTTTAGTTTTCTGGACTCTCTCTAACAAGAGGAACACAGGAAAGCGAGTTGGAATGTGAACAAGCCAACCACAGTATCTGTCACAGGCAGGAACTTCTCTGCAGAACTTCAGGGAATATTGGTATATAATATAGAAATATGAAAGATATAGAGACAGGCTTACTCAGAATGAATTTCTTATCATAAAACAAATACAACATAACCACAGGTGAGTGGGCACATTTACGGGCACTCATCACTATTCTTTTCCACTTTGATTCACTGAAGATCCCTGTCAACAATGTTCCCTCTGCAGTCCATACACAATTCTCAGTTTCTTGTTTTTCCTTTTTTTTCCCCTCCATTGGGATTGATATTAAAATAAGGGTCTCAGCCAGACCTGGTGGTGCATACCTGTAATCCCAGCTACTTGCGAAGTTGAGGCAGGAGGATCACTTGAGCCCAGG
>NW_012149396.1:8720854-8728169 GCF_000956105.1 Propithecus coquereli | reverse complement strand
GCAATTCAACTTTAAGTCAATACAAAAAGGAAATAACTTCCAAACTCGTGCCAGTGAGGGACAGAATGCCAACTCCTTCATTTACAATACAGGGAAATAGACCCTCACAGTGGGTGATGTGACTGAATGAATTCATGTATGTAAAGAAGGAACATGCTAGTTAAAAGCCACGGGGGCGTTAACGAAGAGATACAGCAGCAAATATTGACAGTGTGCGCCCAAGTACTCACAGGAGAAGTCTTGCCCAGTGGACTCTGCAGTCTCCTCCACTGCCTTCCTATTTCTACTGTGAAGAGATGAGTCAAGCTAAATCAGCCATTCGTGTTTGATTCCTCTAAGTCTCCTTGATTTACACCCAACACCTTAGGGAAATTTCATTTCACTAGCAGGTCTACCTCCAGGGAGAGAAGGCACCAAAAAGAGGATCTGGACGTCAGAGCCCCAGGCAGAGGGCGGTGATTGTGATTCTCCCACGTCAGCGCTTCCCAGGAGGTCCTGTTCAATCACAGATGGCTGGGCTCTGCCCGAGAGAATCTCATTCAGTAGGTCTGCAGTGAGGCTCCAGAATTTTCCTGTTCAACAAGTTCCCAGGTGATGATGATGATGATGATGATGATGATGATGATGATGATGATGATGGTCTGGTGACCACACTTGAAGAAACACTCCCTTAGTTGAAAGGCTGTAGCAAATAAATCTGTAGGTGGTAGGATTCCAGGAAAGATTACACTCGATCTATATTCCACCTGTGAAGAAAGAGGCATGGTTATCAAGAAAAGGCGAAAGAACTGCAGAGAGTCTTGAGGAGAGTGTGAAAATTTTAAGACAACCACCACAGGGAATAAGTACTTGAGCAGTTGTTCAAACCCTGATCAAAGTCAGAAAAAGTAAGGATGGTGACGGCTTTCATTGAGCAATACTATATGCTAGGGATTGTGTTAGGAATTTTGTATGCATTTATTCCTCCTAAAACTCTAAGTATTAAGAACTTTTGTTATCCCTATTTTACAGGGCAGACAATAGGCTCATAGGTCTAGTAAGTGGAGAAGCTAGGATTTCAGTTCACAGAGTTTAATGGCAGAATTCATGCTGTCGGCGACCATGCTCATCTGAGTTTAAATCATTAAACTTCGTTTTGAAATGGGTCTGATCCAAAAGGGTCCAAGTGGCTTTTTTCTGTGGCCAAGGTTGAAAGTTTCTCATTAAGCATCATTTAGATGTTCTCACTGTCTACTGATGATAGTACCGAAGTGAAAAGAAGAGATGTGAGAGATATAGCAGGACAGGACAGATTAGGTCAGGGTGAGCTGATTTCCCTGGAAGGGCCTCCTAGCTTGGAGGGTTGGCCATAGTACAGCTGCCCCTCAGCCTTTCAGATCAGCTACTAAATTCTCGTGTCACCAGTGGATTGAATGCCTGGTCATTCATTTACTGTCAAGGTGGATACATTCTTACAGTGGTGACCAGAATATTTACATTCAATCTCCAGAGTGTTCTTACAACAGTCAAAGTACCTGGGACCCAAATTAGTCATCAGAAAGCCAATTATTGAACAGAGAATCAGACTAGGAGAAGTAGATTGAGGTGCCGATATTTGGCTAGTAGATGCTGGTATGGTCAGGCAGGTGTTTTCAACCAACATCCATTCTGATATCTATATCCGTGACACATTGATAAATATTGTTTGTGTTTAGATTATCCAGATGATAAAATGCAGGAAAACATGAATTACAGCCATTCTATAGGAATATTGAATTTGGAAACAAGCAGCAAAAAATAAAATGATTAACATTATAAAGTAAAACATCTCACCAAAGAAAGATATTATTAAATATTTAGTACACATTAAAAGTAGGCAGATGCCAGCCGGGCACGGTGGCTCACGCCTGTAATCCTAGCACTCTGGGAGGCCGAGGCGGGTGGATCGCCCAAAGTCAGGAGTTCGAGACCAGCCTGAGCAAGAGCGAGACCCCCGTCTCTACTAAAAAGTAGAAAGAAATGATTTGGACAACTAAAAATATATATATAGAAAAAATTAGCCGGGCATGGTGGCGCATGCCTGTAGTCCCAGCTACTCGAGAGGCTGAGGCAGAAGGATCGCTTGAGCCCAGGAGTTTGAGGTTGCTGTGAGCTAGGCTAACGCCACGGCACTCACTCTAGCCCGGGCAACAAAGCGAGACTCTGTCTCAAAAAAAAAAAAGAAAAGCAGGCAGATGCCTAAGAAACTTCCAAATGATAGAAATTTTTTTAAAGCATGTATCTGGCTAAGAAAAAAGCTTCAATTTTCTGGAAATGTCTGTTACGTAGCACAGTGAATTCTCATATGCTATAAATGAGATCACATAGTAAGAAACAAACAAATAACTATAAGACCCCTGGCGATGGCTCCCTGGCTCTGTCTTCTGTTGGATTAGTAAATGAACTGTGCTATTACACAGGTGTTCATACTTATCTAAAGGTGAGTAAAGAGCAGCTACTTTTAAAGCAAATATTCTAATAGATGTAAAAGAGCCAAACGACAGTCATTGTCCACATAAAAAGATAGAATAATTTATTGTTTTGGTTATTTAACTTTCCCCAAAATGTAAATACATCCTTGATGTGTATAGCTAAGAACTATGCTCACATATAATGCCACACATTTTTAAAGATGCTCAAAATATCACTTTCCAAAGATTCATACAGAACTGAAAACACTGTTCAATTATGTAAGAAACTGGAAAAAGTTGATAACCTAGCATTATTCACATTGACATGCTGAAATGTTAACTTGAAATAATTACTAGATTGGTTCTATGCAATTGCCAAACCTAGCATTTACTTAGGAACTCCCATTCTGACTTGTTACCACAAAAAGAAACTATGACCTGTGAAGTTAGTCATCGTGTTGTTATTCCATCCGCCTACAATACCTATAGCATTACATGCAACCATCACTGAATTCACCATTCATGAGAATAGTACTAAAATATAAAAACTTTTTTTAAAGGCTAATAAAATTGGCTGGGCATCATGGCTCATGCCTGTAATCCTTGCACTTTGGAAGGCAGGAGGATCACTTGAGGCCAGCCTGGGCAACACAGCAAGACCCCATCTTAAAAAATTTGGCAGGCATGGTGGTGCACAGCTATTGTCCCAGCTACTGCAGAGGCTGAGGCAGGAGGATTGCTTGAGCCTAGGAGTTTGAAACCAGCCTGAGTAACATAGCAAGACCTGGTCTCAAAAAATAAAATAATTTTTTTTTTTTGAGACAGAGTCTTGATCTGTCTCCCAGGGCTAGAGAACAGTGGTGTCATCACAGCTCACTGCAACCTCAGACTCCTGGGCTCAAGGAATCCTCCTGCCTTAGCCTCCCGAATAGCTGGGACTACAGGGGCGCCCCACCACACCCCGCAAATTTTTCTATTTTTTGTAGAGATATTTTTTGTAGGGATCTTGCTCTTGCTCCGGCTGGTCTTGAACTCCTGAGCTCAAGTGATGCTCCTGCCTCGGCTTCACAGAGAGCTAGGATTACAGGCATGAGCCACCGTGTCCGGCCAAATAAAATAATTTTTAAAAATAAAAAAAGTAATGTTTAAATATAGTCTGATTGGTAAACTGGTGTCTGGCGCCATCTGCTGACACACCAATAGTAACTAACATTCTTTTTATTTCTTCAGCTAGTGTGTAAATTATAATTTTACAAGAGAAATATGTACTTATGTGAAAATGACTGAAAATTGACTTGCAAACATAAAAATAATTTTCGTAATTAGAGTATTGGTTTGTGTTTTTGAATGACCTTATATATTTTTAAGAAAATATGCTGATTGAAATATTTATGAAACAAGAAACACAACTTGAGAGACTTGGGCAAGATGGGAAAATGAACAGCACCAGGGTTAGGAATGAATGTCTATGGTCACTTACAACAAACAGGTGGGCATTGTAGATTGTCACGGATCTGGTGATGATGACCAAAAGTCATCTGACAAGTTAAAGAAAATTAAAGACTTAATTTTTCTCCTACTGTTTTCAATTAAAGCCGGTTATCTAGCATAATATAGACTTGTAAAAGAATGGAAAAACAAGCACCACATGTACTCACCATCAAATTGGTGTTAACCAATCAACACTTAAGCGCACATACAGTAATAACATTCATCTGGTGTCGGGCAGGTGGGAGTGGGGAGCAGGGGATGGGTATGTTCACACCTAATGGGTGCGGTGTGCACTGTCTGGGGGATGGACACGCTTGAAGCTCTGACTCGGGTGGGGCAAAGGCAATATATGTAACCTAAACATTTGTACCCTGTAATATGCTGAAATAAAAAAATTTAAAAAGTGCTGCAGTGAACAACCAAAAAAAAAAAAGATTTGTAAATTAGCACTATGAGAAATACGTGATAATGGATTGCTCACATGATCACCTGATAGTAATGGAGAAAAACTCTGAAGACATTCTCTAAATTACCAAAGAAAAATAAATACATGATTTAATGTGGCTTCATTTCACTAGGAATTCCTAGGATACCAACTGTGCTAAAGAGTATGAGCTTCCCATATTTTGCTTGGGCTATGTAAACTAAAACCTTGTGGGAGGCTAAATACTGAAAAATTTTTATGTGCAGGTACGTTTCTTGGTAATCATTCTTATGAATGCTCCTTTCCCACACATTGTAGAAAGCCAGGTATCTTAGGCCAGTCAAGCTATGACAGAATACCATAGACTGGGTGACTTATAAACGACAAAAATTTGTTTCTGGTGGAAGATGGAGGATGAGAAAAACCGCCAGCCAGAGTGTCTCTGCAAGGAAGACAGATTTTAGAAGAAAATGAAAAAAAAAAAAAACAAATAGGCAGACAAACACAGATCAGATGAGGGTCAGAAGGAAGGGTGCCTGAAACTACAGGAGACTCCAGGGGAAGACGTTACGGAGGAGAACTGGAAGGAGAAAGACTCCCGTGAGGCTTGGAGACCAGCGACAAGGGTAGGGGGAGAAGTTAAATTTCCCCTCCCTTGCATCTGGGACTGCTGGAGCACTCCTGAGCGGTTGGAGAGACCTGCCGACATCAGCCCAGAGACAGCCACCGCCAGTGAGCAGTGACCTCTTGCGGACATTGCACCAGGCTCCCAGCTCCCTCGGGCACCTCCCAGCCCGCAGACTCTAGCCCATCAGCAGGCTCCATATTGCTCCATTCTCTCCTTCCCCTACTCTACCCGCGTTGCTCAGAGAGACAGTTTATCCACCCAAAGGCATCTGAAGGAAACAGGACGTTTCCTTTTGGGGCCCTACATCAGACTGAGGGGTACTCAGACCGCGAGTTCCCTACCCGCCAGCCCTCCCAGGTGCTGCTTGCCTGGTGAGTCCAGGAGAGCGGGGCAAATCTCGAGACGGAGAGACATCCATCCACCTTGGGCACTCCATGGGTCACTTGAGACCAGCACTCTTCTCCCTGGAAGGGCCAGGGATTGATCTCCAGGGCCCAGGGGACAGGCCTGCAGACCAGACCCCGTACACCCAGGTCTGGATTGCATTGCCGCAGGGCACAGAAGGGATATTTGTGAACGAGCCTACTGAGGTGTGTGTGCCTTCAGGGGCAGATCAGCGTGCATGAGGGGCAACCCTCCTCCCACTGGAATGCCGCACACCCAGCTCAGGCTGCGGTCCTGGGCACGGAACCTCTGGCCCGCATCACAACCAGGGGAGATCTGCTGGCTTGAGGTCCTGCCTGTCGGGCCAGGAGAAACCTTGGAATGGCGGGGAGGGGTGGAAAGGAGCTAGGCCTGCTCCAGACTGCAGGTCTCAGACAGCCCCACCACCTCATGCAGACTTTTCGGCTGAGTGGGGCCATTTCAGCCCCTCCCTGGCAGCTTTGCCCAGAAGCGGAAACAGACCTTTGAGCCCTGCTAACAGCATTTGTGGTGCTTGAGGGCAGGGTCACCAGACCCAGCTCTGCCCAGCATCACTCCCCACCCGACCCGCTGAGGTGGAGAATAGGGACTTACCTGGAAGTCCTAGGGCCCCACCCACCACCTGAGGCACTAGAGTACCTCTCCAGAGGAACAAGAGCTGGTTACGGGACCCAAAAACAACACCGCAGTCTGCTCCTTCCAGCAAGCACCACCTACTGGCAGGGAGGCCATTCTGCACACCCTTTTACTGCATCTACTGACTCATGATAAAGGGTGTGGTCGAATGTCACCCACAAACACCACCTACTGGCTCAGAGACTAAACAGGGCGTGTCATTATCCAAATGAAAATCTAAAGGTAAGAAGCAACAGCTGATCCAGATGGGAAGGAATCAACAAAAGAACTCTGGAAGTATGAAGAGTCAAACGGAAATCACACCCCCGAGGGGGAACACCAGGTCTCTAGCAATGGACATCAACCAAATTCAGAACACTAAAATGACAGAAGAATTTCAAACATGGATTGTAAGAAAACTCAATGATATGCAGGAGAAAATGGATAACCAACACAAAGAAACCACAAAAAATAAAATTCAGGACTTGGAAAAGTTTATTTCTGACACTTGGGTTAACATAGTTATCATGTTTGTGGTGAGAACACTTTACATCCCCTCTCTTAGCATGTTTCAAGAATAAATATCAGATAAATCATATGCTAGGCCACAGAACAAGTCTTGACCATTTAAGAAAATCGAAATCATATCAAGTATCTTTTCTGTCCACCATGGTATAAAACTAGAAATCACTAAGAGAAGGCACTTTGGAGAATTCGCAAGTACAGTACATGGAAAATTAAACAACATGCTCCCAAACAACCACTGAGGCAGTGAAGAAATTAGAAGGGATATTTAAAAATTTCTTGAGAAAGCAAAAATGGAAACACAATATACCAAAACCTATGGGATACAGAAAAAGCAGTTCGAAGAAAGAAGTTTATAGTAATAAATGCCTACATCAATAAAAAGGAAAAGCTCAAGTAAACAGGTGGGGGTCGGGGGGAAGCTTTCTAGTGGAAAAAAAGAGAGTTTGGGGTATATCCTGATTGGAGGTAGCTGGCATGGGGATAACTAGAAGTGGAACATCCTATGATTGGTTGGGGAACATATTTAGCTTTCTCCTTTTGGTCCTAAGTTGGAAGTGGGGGCGAAAATTAAGGAAGTTACCAGTCATATAGACCACGTTTATGACTGAAAATATTCATTATAATAAAGATGTCAATTCTCACCAAATCTATAAATTCAATAAAATTTCATTTCGATTTCATTTTTTGTGAACTTGACAAGCCACAGTTAAATTTCATTTGGGGCCGGGCGCAGTGGCTCACGTCTGTAATCCTAGCACTCTGGGAGGCCGAGGCGGG
>NW_012149396.1:8709107-8711855 GCF_000956105.1 Propithecus coquereli | reverse complement strand
GTTCTGTGATCAGAACTGTTTGAGAAGTTAACTCTAGACATAGTGCAGATTATGCAGTGGAGTGAGAAAATGAAGGAGGTGGGAGAATTTATTAATAAAGAATCTATTCCCAGCTGTCCATTAACTATGAAGGAATAAACAAATGTGGTACATCCATACAATGGAATATTATTCAGCCATGAAAAGGAGCGATGTACCGATGCACACAACAACGTGGATGAGCCTGAAAAACATTGTGCTAAGTGGAAGGAGCCAGCCACAGAAGGCCACATGATATATGATTACATTTGTACAGAATTCCTACAATAGGCAAATCTATAGGGAGAGAAAGCAGATTAGTGGTTGCCAGGGGCTGGGGGAAGAGGAGAATAGGAAATGACCAATCATGGCATGAGGTTTCTTTTGGGGTGATGAAAATGTTCTGGAATTACATATTGGTGATGGTGGCAAAACTCTGTAAATATATGAAAAACCACTAAATTGTACAATTGAAAATGACAATCTATTGTCATTGTCTGATGGAGAGATAAAGAGGAGCTGGACAAATTTATCATCAAAGAAAATTTTTAAAAACAGGGATAGCTTCTAAAATATTTAGAAGATTTATTTACGAGAAGATGCATTTGGAAGATAGGGAGGTGACATAAAAGTTGTGAGAACTTTCCTCAAGCCTTCCCGCCAGAGGCAATAGCTGGATGGGGCTAAGACAGAAAACAGGCAAAGAGCGAATATTCTTGCAGATGAAGAACTGGGTTTCAGACCTGCAGGACAAGGCAACGGCAGTGTTTTACAAGGTTACATGAAGTCACGGCGGCACATAGAGATGGATATCATCGACAATCCAAAATAAACAACCTTTCGTGGACCTTGAAAGAAGGCCATATTTGGGGAAAATATGTGTTTTTAATTATTAGCTTCTTTTAGCTGTGTTTCAAAAGGACTTTGTAGCCATTTATAAAAATGTACAGTATACAAATGCTGTCGGTTAAAAATACAGAATGTGATTAAGGCAAAGGGATATTAATAATAAGAATGATCAAATGAGGCCAGAGGAAAAAGTACTATACAGAAAAATACATCCAAAGATCTCTTGTGTTTTCTGAAAGTGAGTGCAAATTGAGCTCTGAGGGACTTTTTTTTTTTTTAACAGCGGGAACACAAAGTACAATTATTTGAGAAGCCTAATCGGTTAGTTACAAGAGTCACTGGTTAATGAGGGGTTTGGATGCGTTGGCTTCCTGTTAATTGAGGTTTTGCTATAGAAGGTTTTCCTGTTTTGCAGATGAAACCACCACTGCTGTTAGTGGCCAGGTGTGTGTGTTTCACAATCAGCTGTACCTCTCTCTGGGTGCTGAGGAGCCCTGCTTAGGGGCCTGTGAGTTGCGGGATCTTGCCTGGGCGCACTCTCCTAACGAAAGAGCCAGGTTTGGGGGCTGCTATTGTTAGTTTCCATCTCAGCATTCAGCCACCCCAGTATTTGATGCTTGACTTCTTTATGTCTTCTTAGCAAAACTAGGCTTCTTAAGTATGTCAGTGAATTAATTAATAGAAGTGTTTTGACTACCAAAGTATGAACATGGATTCCAAGCAGACTGAAAGAGATGCCTAATGCTCCATCCTCTCCCATCCCATCTGACACCAATGCCTGAAAATACAGCAGCAGCTAAAATAATCGTTGCAGTAGAAAACAACAAAGCCAATTAGCAACTATAAATACATTTAAAATACATTGGATGGTAAAACTAAGTATGGAAAAAGTCACAGAGAATACCTGGGTACCCATCTTAGTGCTCAAGTACAAATAACAGCTTTGATATCTCATAGTCAACTACAGAACTAAGGATTGTTGCCAAAATGGGTTTCTTTCTCACTTATCTCTAGTAGGGCCAAGGAACTTTTTTCTTTGTAATCAGATAACACCATCATCCAAACCTAGGCATTGCCTTTGGGATGGGATATTTCACTACTAATGGGCAGCCTCAGCAACTAGAGGAGAGATGGGGGGAAGGAAGAACAGAAGACAAATAAGATGTAATGAAGAAAAAAAAGTTCTTCTAACTGAATGTGGTTGCGAACTGAGCAAACACCCTGCAACATGAAGCCCTTTTTCACTTTCTAGAAAAGTCATGATGAGATCACCTTCCCACTGGCCCTTCTTCAATTCACTGTTTTATGTTTTAGTATTTAAAGGAGTCTTCTTTCTGAAGCCATTGGATATAAAGCAGTTGACAAGAAAACACAGCAATCTTGTATGAAAGTGCACGGATCTCCCGGCGTTGGGAGATGCCGGTGCTGGCTCTCACCCTGCGATTAACCAGCTCAGCGAGCAGGGAGCGGGTCTGAGACCACCCTGGGCCTCACTCTCCAGATTTGTAAAACAAGATGTTTAACCAGACGGCTTCTAGTCACCCTTCCAACACGAATCTCGTCTGATAATCTGATGTAGTACAGTGACTGGCATTTGGCAATGCCCGGCTTGAATCATGGTTTTGCTATTTATTTTGTCATTTACTCTAAGCCTTGGTTTCCTCATTTAGAAGATGAGAATAATGAATAGCATACCCTCTACTTTATAGAATAGTTACAAATATTAAGTAAAGGTATATATAAAATGTCTACTTGGACCCAGGTATATATTAAGCCTTTTAAAAAAAGTTTCCTACTGTTATTGGTATTAGTAATATCCTACAGAAGAAATGAAACAGGCTCTGATATAGAAAGCACAAGTAACTTTAAATTTAACAAGAA
>NW_012149396.1:8707299-8709057 GCF_000956105.1 Propithecus coquereli | reverse complement strand
GACTAGACTTATTAACATATCAAATCAACCTAAAGTGAGGAGACATTTCATTCCAAAGTGCCAAGGTACTCAGCTGCTTTTCATAGTACTATTAGTCTTTTTTGATATTGAAGTATAAAACTATATACCTTTGAAACATTTTTAATTATCATGTGTATTTCTGACAACCATTAAATTTTTCCATGTCGAAAAAAGATGGATTTATAAATACTATAATTGATTTGCATTTTAAATGTTATTTCCAAAACTTTTGCCACACTGACATGCAAAATCTGTATTTGGACAGATAAAACTGAGACTACAATAACGTCTTGTATCCAAGGATTTAAAATATACCAAATATTTATTTATTCACTGCAGCGACCACCTGAAGATTTTGAGAGATGCAGAAAAACTCAGTTTGCCTGAAAAATCTCATGTTGGAAATGTTCTGAAAGCAAGTTTTTCTCAAGCTTATAGATCTTAGAAAAGAGATAATCCCAAACCAGTGTCATTTTCCGACAGAACTTCATAAAGTCACGAAGGCAAAAAAGATTCATCTCAAGAGTTCTTGTCTGCTGTGGAGATTTGCTGCTCTGATCACTCCAGAGATTAAAATTTGCTCAAGGGAACAGTTTCTAAAACAGAGGCTGTATTTAAGGAAATGTCACCCTTTCTCATTCCCAGAGATCAAGGTAGTTCAATCTGACCTTGGCATGACACGATACCAATTTCGTAAACTTGTAAACACATCTCAGCAATATTTATATGCTATTTACAAAGAATATATGTTTGTAGAAAAATCAAAAGCATGAAAAGACATAATAACAAGTCCAAATTATCATGGTGGTGGCCTCTGAGGAGGAATTAAAGGAAATAGGACGAGAGAGGACATCAAGGGGACATCAACTTTATCTTAATATTTATCAATTTTGTAAGAGAAATGACGAAAGTTTAATATTGTGTGTGCTAATGCTTCTTACATCGTTTTCCATTTTTTCTTTCTTTTTAACTTTTCCAATGAAGAAAAATAAATAAATAAATAGATAGATATGGCTCCCAAGGGTCATTTGACATTCCTGCCACAAGTCTGTCAAGCCAAGAAAAGAAACAGGCCAGGCACAGTGGCTCACGCCTGTAATCCCAGCACTCAGGGAGACTGAGGCTGGAGGATCACCTGAGCCCAGGAGTTTGAGGTTGCAGTGAGCTACAATGAGGCTGCTTGCACTCTAGCCAGGACGACAGAGAGAGACTCTGTCTTGGAAAAAAAAAAAAGGAAAGAAGCAGAATATGTTCAAGACGAAGCAGCCTTTGTCCTATGAGTCTGAAGCTCATGAAGCCATAAGAAACCAGGATGGATTATTCTATATGAGAAGCTGGTCAGTGGGTAAGTGGGTTTCTTTCTTCTTATGCTTGCTATTAGGAAAAAAAAAAAAAAAAAAAACATGTTTTGCAAAATGGAGTTCTAATGAGAGCATTATATAATAATGTCTCACACCTGTAGAGAGAGGCCATCTAGGGTGAGAACAGGGGGTGGGGGTGGGGAGCTGGTGGTCAAAGGAAACAAAATCTCGGACAGGAGGAATAGAATTTTTTTCTTTTTTTTAGTTCTATTGCACAGCATGGTGAATATAGTTAATAAAAGGGTATCGTACATTTTAAAATTGCTGAGAAAGTAAATTTAAAATGTTCTTACCACAAAAAAATGTGAAGTACTTAAGGTGATGGAAATGTTAATTAGCTTGATTTAATTATTCCACATTGTATTCATAAATTATA
>NW_012149396.1:8703585-8705701 GCF_000956105.1 Propithecus coquereli | reverse complement strand
TTTTTCAAGAATAGCTTTGAAATAGATACTTTTTAGGGAAAAAAATATTGTAAATGTATCTTCATATAGTAAGCTTTTTTCCTTTAAACTTTTTCAATATATTTATATCATTTGGTTTGGGAAATGTGGTAGGCAGTGTAGTAAAATGTAAAATTGAATTTCATACAATTCAGACTATATGAAAAATTGTCATCTTATCATCAGTGAGGCTAAAATCCCCAATCCTAATTTCCATTCTAAAGTGCGCGCAGAGGTTAGTGAAATACAGAAACGACACATTTATCTAACATCTCATGAAAGGTAAATGGGGATGAGTAGATGAAGCTTCCAAAGAATTAAAGCTATTAAAGATATGTGACTTTGTGTTTATTTTTGAATGCTTTGAGTAAAATGCTTTCTAAGATTCATTTTATGCTTTCCTCTCTTTTATAGCGCAAGATCCAATTTAACCTTTTCTTCAAATTCAAAAATGTTCATTGTTTCCCTGAGCAGAGAGTGGAGAGGTATTTTCAGGAGCTACATTAAATGCTGTATGTGTGTTTGTATGCTTAAGATCTTATCAGCCTTTCTGGAAAGCTACTTTGTTGTTTGGGTTGGGAGGTTGTATTAGTGGTTACTGATGTTCATTTAGGGATGCATTTTTGTGTATTGGTTCCTTTTTCAGTTGTGTTTTGAATAGTTGTGACTTGAATCAGAGAGCCAAAGAGAAGTGAGATGGGGTAAGATTAGGATAGGATCATACATAGACAGGTTAGGTCACAGGAACCTCAAGAATCCATGGAGTTTTCTACAGATACTGGCAAATAATTAAATTCTCTCTCTTTGGGGATTAAAGAAGAAGATACCCTTCAAAACTGTTCTTGACTCTTTTTTTTTTTTTTAGGAGATGGGGTCTTGCTATATTACCCAGTCTAGGCTCAAACTCCTGGCCTCAAGTGCTCCTTGGCTCTTTTAAGCCAAGAAGCCCTAAGCTGGTGGTGGCGCCCTCTCTGTGCTCAGAGGTTTGGGTTCCTCCATCACTCTCCTAGAGGAAAGAGAGTAAAAGAATTGAAAACTCAGGCACATTGTGCTGTTATTTCCCACAGAGCGCAGGTACCAATATTCATGTACAGAGAAAAGAAAAAAGAACTTGGAAAAAGAGTCCCTCCTTTGTGGAAACACAACCTACACAAAGCCTTTACTCAGTACCATGCCCCCTCAGGAGTTAAATTGCGGAGTGCAGCCTTTCTGTTCTTTCCTTTGGGATCTCTTCCTTCCTTAGGAAAGGGGCTTAGACAGGAGAGGTTTTATTCCACCTCTGAGACCTCAGACAGGCAAGACATTTAAGCTCCCTGGGTCTCACATTCAAATTGTTTTCAAATGAGGACAACAATAGTTGCCAGATACAGGGACAATGTGAGATCAAAAGAAGATAATGTGTGTAAAAGCATGTTATCGTCTGGAAGGTGGGAGCAGTAGTCACAGCAGGACACGACGCCCTTCTGCTTTCTGTCCCAGGCAGATGTGAGCACCAGTCTCAAAGGAGCTGGCTTCATTTTCCCAGTGGAAAAATTGAGTGCCGGGAACATTAAATTACACTATAAACGTTTCAAAGTAAAGGTTAAGCAAAGGTATGCAC
Organism: Propithecus coquereli; assembly: GCF_000956105.1. NCBI lineage: Eukaryota > Metazoa > Chordata > Mammalia > Primates > Indriidae > Propithecus > Propithecus coquereli. The sequence continues at coordinate 8,704,083 of NW_012149396.1, read as the reverse complement.
ATTAATTAAATAATCACAGATTCATCAATTCACAGGAAAGGCACCAAGAAATAGAAGATAAACAAGAAACATGAGTTTTCCTCGAAGGGCTCACACTCTATGTAAAGTGACAATTAGGGGTAAACAATTACCATACAGAATTGTAAGTATTTTAATTAAGGAAAATGTGGAAAGTGCTGAGGCAGCATCTCTTCTCTCAGCGGGCCTTCCAGAAGGCTTCGGAGGGAAGGCCCGTGGGAATCACCACTCAGAGAAGGGGGAGGGTATTCTAGTCGGGGCAGCAGCCCCAAGCTGGGAAGGAGTGTGTTGTAAGAGTCCATCCAAACACTGCATCTGCAGAAAGAACAGACAGAACGACTAACATGGGGAGATGAGAGAAGACTGGTGAGGCATTGGGGAACCTTCGCAGGTTTTTGAATACAGGGTTCTGTGATCAGAACTGTTTGAGAAGTTAACTCTAGACATAGTGCAGATTATGCAGTGGAGTGAGAAAATGAA
>NW_012149396.1:8690202-8700071 GCF_000956105.1 Propithecus coquereli | reverse complement strand
AGGCAGGAGGATCGCTTGAGCCCAGGAGTTTGAGGTTGCTGTGAACTAGGCTGACGCCACGGCACTCTAGCCAGGGCAACAGAGCCAGACTCTGTCTCAAGAAAAAAAAAAAAGAAATACTGACGAGGAAGACAGACGACATCGCTACGTTTCTGCATGCAGTCCTTAGCACCCCTGTACCTACACTATGACAGTTGCAGTTAGTTTTTATGATACAAAAAGCCCGTTACAAATAGTATTCACTCATAAAAGGTAGTGAAATTTCAATCTATGCTACAACATTGAAAACATTATGCTAAGTGAAATAAGCCTGGACAAAAGGACAAATATTGCATGAGTGCATTTATATGATGTACCTAGGATAAGCAAATTTGTAGAAATAGAAAGTAGAATAGAGGTTATCAGAGGTTTAGGGGAATTTAGGGGAGGGGAGTTATTGTCTAATAGGTATGGAGTTTATGTTAAGGATGATGGAAAAGTTCTGAATACAGATAGTGGTGATGGTTACACAACATTATGAATATATATAATACCACTGAATTGTACACTTATAAATAGTTAAAATAACAAATATCGATCCAGCAATCCCATTTCTGGGTATTTACCTGAAAGATCGGAAACTGGTTTGTCAAGGAGATGTGTGCACGCCCATGTACATGGCAGCACTGTTCACGACACTCAAGTAATGGAATCAACCTAAGTGTCATCAACAGATGAAGGGATTAAAAAATGTGATATATATATATATACACAATGGAATATTATTCAGCTTTAAAAAAAAAAGGAAATTCTGTTACTGGCAACAACATGGATGGAATTACAGGACATTATGCTAAGTGAAATAAGCCAGGCACAGGAAGACAAATACCATATGCTCTCATTTACATGTAGAATCTAAAACCATTGAACCTATAGAAGCAGAGAGTAGGATGGTGGTTATAGAGGGTGTGGGGTGGGGGGAGTGGGGAGGTGATGGTCAAAGGGTATGAAATCTCAGTTAGAAAGAAGAAATATGATTTTACTTTTTTGTTGTTATTCTATTGCCCGGTGTGGTAAATATATACAGTTAATCACAGAGTATTGTACATTTCAGAATTGCTAAGAGAGTAAATTTTGAATGTTCTCACCACCAAAAAATGTTAAGTATTTGAGGTGATGAGTATGTTAACGAGCTCGATTTAATTATTCCACGCTGTATTCACAGACATCACTTTGTGCCCCATAAATTTATATAATTATAAATTGTCAATTTACAATAATAAATACATATAGACATACATACATAATGACAAATATTATGTCATGTATCTTTTACCACAATAAAAAAAAAAGCAAAGCAAAATAAAGCACTGGGGTGGAGGGAAGCCTGTTAAATTCAGTTTCTCAGAGAAACAAAGAGCTTCAAATCCAACTTGAGCAGTAATAATTTGAACACCATGCATGGGTATCACACACACTGGCTGTAAGAGAGTGGTTATCTTTGGGGGGGATGGAAATGCTTAAGGATCAGCAGAGAGTTACTTTGACTATCTCTGTAACTCCTTATTTAAAAAAATCTGAACAAAATATGGCAAAAGGTTATCTGTGCAAATTCATGGATATTTGTAAGTATGTTATGTCATTTTCTGTACTAAATAGAGACACTTTTCACACCTTCGGCTTCTTTCCTCAAATCTCTAACACTTCCTTTTCTGTCTTCACTTTCTGCTGACAAATTTTGCTTCTTACTTCCCAGAGAACATTGACGCAATCAGAGAGTCCCTGGCCTCCCCCAACCACGACCACCACCCACCAGCGTCTATACCCACACATTCTGCCCTCGTGCCCATTACCATAGAGGGACTATCTAAATCCAATTCCTTGTTTGAGCACTAGGTCCCATCACCTGTCATCTCTTCTAGACTATCTCTGCAGTCATTCTGTATCACCTGTCTTCTCTGCTAAAATATATTCTCCGTAAAGCCAGGGATTTTGTCCACATGGTTCTCCGGTGTATCTCAAATATGGAGATCAGTTGCTAGCATGTAGACTCTCAACAGAAATTTATTAAGTGAATGAATGCATTCCTTGTCCATATTTCTGAAACATTTCAATATTTAAAAAATTAAATATTTGAATAGAAAGCCAGAACTTGAATGCATGAAATATTTGGAATAAAGGATTCTGCTCTGTAATTCCATGAACCATTTAAATGTCTCCAAAGTACCCATATGTCAACATCCAAGCTGTATCTCCCAGAAGTTACATGCAAAATATTTTGTCATCCATATGTTCTCATTTTTCTTCTAAAAGAAATAGATCCATCCCCCTTTCCATGGCATGGAGTCTTTGGACCTCTCGACACCAATGAATTGATCTAGGAGGTCACATTTCAACCCCCAAGAATTGTGAAAGTAATTTTGGGACAGACAAAATCAGAGCCACTAGAATATAATGGGTTAAAAGCTGAATGCACTTTTTTAGACAGCAGAAATTGCTAAGGGAAGTTCTTTATTACTAATTGTAATAGTAAATAGCTTTATTCTGAATTACATATGCTGTGTTTCTCAAAATACTAAATGAAATGTAGGCTTCAGAACTGAAGTAGTTATTACTAATATTTACTCAGCACCTGTCATCAAAGCAGGAGGTGGATATCATCGTTAAAGGATTTTTTTCTTCTAACCTACTTTAGAACACTCCAAATGATCAGGTGTAAAACACTTCAGAAACTCATCAATGTTGGCCTTAATGTTGACCCAAAAGATGAATGAGTGTGTGTCTCCAGGGAGGTCCCATTCAGCAGAATTGCGTAGATACTGTTTTATTTCAAACATTTCTACTCTAATATGTGACTTGATTAAAGTTTGAGATTCAGTGCAGTCTTATGTGATATACTCTAAATTACTATTAAGAGCCTTTTTAGCCTGAGCATGAGCTAACAAAAATTAAATTTTCCATTTAAATATTACATGTCTCAGTTCTACAGCTAGTTATTCCATTGCGCCTTAAGCTCAATGGACCCAGTATTGGAGGAACATTTGTAAACATGTTTTCCTTTTGGTGCATGATAGCTGATGTTGTAGAAGCTGACTTGTGTATGTTTTGGGGATGGAGAGGAAGTTTTCACATTAAAGCATAGGATTTCTCTTCTACCCAAAATTATGTCCTGTGACCTAATTTAGGGGAAAACCAGACTTAGGTGCCAGAACATCTTGTTATGACTCAAGAATTCTAATCATTTCTCAGAGCTTATGCTCAACCTAAAGCATTCAGGATTGCTTTCACTCCTCTGTGGCTCAAATTCTACATGTAAAGCATGAAATACTAAACTTGCCGTGCCAACGCCACCCAATTTGTTAGGTGGTGGATTCAGTGCCCCCCTGGTATTTCTGCAGCAACTCCATTCAACATGAACATTCAGGACTGACTTTAAAAGTTGAAGTCTGTCATTGTCGTTGCCATCAAATGATTTGTGTTCATGAACTTCCTTGTTCTTAGCATAAGAATGACTAATTTTCTTCTATTTCTCTTTTATTTGTATAAGTAAATATTTACAAAGGAGATTCAAGTATGGTATTCATTGCAGCATAGAGATACAGAGTGAAAACCAATTGTTGTAAAAGATGTTAAGTCTCTCAGCAAGTTGTTTCTGTTTTTGTTTTTGTTTTTGAGACAGAGTCTCACTCTGTTGCCCGGGCTAGAGTGCCGTGGCGTCAGCCTAGCTCACAGCAACCTCAAACGTTTTTGTTTTTGTTTTTGAGACAGAGTCTCACTCTGTTGCCCGGGCTAGAGTGCCGTGGCGTCAGCCTAGCTCACAGCAACCTCAAACTCCTGGGCTTAAGCAATCCTCCTGCCTCAGCCTCCCAAGTAGCTGGGACTACAGGCAACACACCACCACACCTGGCTAATTTTTTCTATTTTTAGCAGAGACAGGTCTCACAGGATCTCGAACTCCTGAGCTCAAGGGATCCTCCCGCCTGAGCCTCCCAGAATGCTAGGATTACAGGGGTGAGCCACCACACCCGGCCATCAGCAAGTTTATTTTTAAACTACCTTAATATTTCATTGAGTGCTTATTTGTATACACCCAACTCAAATCGATGAGTCATAATAAACGTTTTAAAGGTTAGTTATTTTTATCAGCTACTACTAAAATGGAAAACACATCATGTTTTCATTGATAATGATGAGTTCATTTTAATATACAGTTGATATCAGAGTACTATAGATTAACAAATTAATATTAACTATTATATTGGATACAAATACAGCAGAAGAGAGAGAGGAGATATTGGTCTTAATGTTTCAATATAAGGATACTAAAAGCCTTACATCTAATTCATATGTATACTGTGTGTTCCCTCTACAATGACTTATTTCCAAAAGAACTCTTTTTTAACAATTAACTAAAATGTCTTTTATTAATTTGTGTCTCATCTTGGCAAAAACCATGTCTTATTCATTCTTATATTTCTGAAAATTAACAGGATCCTGGGGATACACTTGACAATAACAAATATTTTCTGAGTGAAAATGTAGGCACACATTGACATCGGCAAGCAGTATTTACAAATCTGTCCCCTTCTTTAGTGCACAGCTACGTTTTGTTTTGTTTTTAGTTTGTTTTTTGTAGGTTTTTTTTTTTTTTTAGAGATGGGGTCTCTAAAATATAAAATATATTGCTCAGGCTGGCCTCAAACTGGGCTCAAGTGATCCTCCTGCCTCAGCCTCCTGAGTTTCTGGTACTACAGGTGGCTGCCTGCCCCTATACCCAGCTAACAAGTTTGACATGCGCAAACTGAGCATGAGTTTGATTTAGAGCGCTTGGCCTTTAATATATTCCTTTAAAAATGATTTGTAGTTTATCCCATTGTGTTTCCAAAGGTCATCGGTGGATTTTAGTTTTCTTACCTCTTCCCTCTTCCCCACAGGTCTTCCTCAAAGACCATTCTCCAAGGAAGTGTCCTTTCACCTGCATGGCCTTGTTCCATTCACAGGGATGTCCTTAAAGCCTTCTGCCAGCTGCAACAGTGCAAAGATTGTCATCTATTAAGGAGAAGATGGGCCCAGTCCTGTGCTAAACAGAGACTATCTTCTACCTACCATGGGAAGGACTGACTCCCTAAGAATGAGAATGGAATCATGGGAACCATCTGAAAACTGGAGAAACATGGGCAGTTTCTAACGATGTAAGAATGTGCAACTCTATTTCCTTTGCAGTCAGAGAAAACGAATAAAGTGAATTCTGATTAAAACTCATTGCTTTATACTTCTCCAAATATTTTTTTACAGATAAAAACTGCTACATTGTTTATTCAAGCCATTTCCATAAAAGAAAACAAAACTCCCTTATAAATGGAATACATACTTAGGGAAAATCCATTCTATATTTGTCTCCATAACATTTTGTATGCATTACATTACAAAATTCCAAGAGGCCCTTTAAAAGACTTCAATGTTGGTCCTTTGTCTTCTGAGTCAATGAAAGAAAAAAATGAATTAATTACTGCTTTGAATCCTTAAGGATACATATTCTCTCTCTTGCCTTAGAAACACAAGACAAAATGAGATCTTTAAATGACTTGCATGAGAACGACTAACCTTAAGGGTGCTGGCTCCAAAGCCCACGTTTATATTTTATGACGTTTGCCTCAACCTTAAAGCCTACCTCCTCTTCTCTCCTTCTCATCCTCCTCTTTTTTCAGCAGCTTGCCAATGGAATTATACCACTTGAATTGTGGGTCGGGGATGTAAACACTACAGTTGATCAAGGCACTGTTCCCTTCCTTGACTATGATATGGGCAGTTCTGGCAATGATTATGGGACAGAGCCCAGGACCATGGCAGTGCCATTTAAAGTGCTGTTAGTCACACTCTTAGCAGTTGCTAGGGTGGATACTAGGATTAAAAAGGGCACAGAGGGTAGAAGCACACAGTCAGATGGCTCTTCAATTGATCCATCCTCTTTGCTTGCTCTGTAAGGCAACAGAAAAATGGCTTGCCCAGGAAATCTTCTATCAGACAACACACTGTTCAGAGCAGGCCACGGGACAAAACCAACCTGAATCCATAGAGTTGGTACTTGACTAAAAACCTGACACTGCCGTGCCGCTCAGGTGGCCTCTGTGCACCCCTGGCCACGGCCAGCCCAAGAGCTGCTGCTGCGCCATGCTCTGCGCCCAACACCCAGCCGTGCCTACCTCCGAATCTCTTTAGAAGCAAGCGCATTTATGCAAGGGAGTACTGTGCAGCCATAAAAAAGAATAAAATCATGGCTTGCAGCAACGTGGGTGCAAGTGGGGGCCATTAGCTTGAATGAAATCACTCAGACACAGAAAGCCAAATACCATGTTCTCACTAACAGTCGGGAGCTAAATAATATAGACATGTGGACATAGACTGTGGAATAATAGACATTGGAAACTCAGAAGTGTGGCAGGGTAGGAGGAGCATGGGTGATGAGAAATGACTCAATGGGTTTAATGTACATTATTTGGGTGATGGACATGCTAAAAACCCAGACTTTACCACTCCGAAATGTGTCCATGCAACAAAATTGCACTTGTGCCCCTTAAATATATATAAATTTAAAAAAAATGCCTTATGATTTACATCTCACTAATCAGAAAAGATTTTAAAGATGACTATGCTGGAAACATTTTGATCAAAAAAATCAATAATGAGGGAAATTTAGGCTTGGAAAAATTTCAAGTTTTTATTCATATCTGTTTTTAAAAGAACACAAGGAGTAAAGGGAAGAGAGTTTTTGATTTAAAAACATGAGTTACCAATTTCATGGCTTTTGAGGAGTTCTGGAGGCAGATTTTGTAGTTTCCTTAGACACTCGAAGGCCACACGCTTCCTGGTACCACTTCTGTTTCTGAAGTTCCACCTAGGACTGTTTTTTTTAATAAGTGTAATTTCACATACCCCTCAAGATTGCATCTCAAACGATTGACCCTTCTCTCCCACCTTTGCCTGGAGGGCAAAGTCCACTCTGTGGGGTTCAGTAGGAGAGAAGCTTTGCTCCTCCCTTGAGAGATGCATCTACTGCAGGATCTGCAGCTGAGTCCTCCCCCTTGGTTTGGTATCTTAGGCATGGCTTTGGCTTCTGGAGACACTCTTCCCCCAAGCTGTTTTTAATGGTTTTCCATTAAAAGTGTTATGTGTGCGTCCAGACACCGATATCTATTGCCAGGGTAGACTTCAGTTTTATGGAAGGAAAAGCCAGCATATTGAGATAGATCTATTTGTAAAGAGTGTTTAAAATCAACGTCCTGGGAAAGCTAACAAAACATTCTGTTATCTGATGTCTTTTCACATATGGTCCAATGCACCGCTAATGGTTTCCATTTGAAAACAGCAAATTCATTTAGAAAGATGTTTTGTAATACAAATAAGAAGACTTAATGTTCTTCAGAACAGGCCAGTTCTTTGGAAGTCCGAGTGATTCAATCTGAGAATTGCCAGTCATAAGTTCTAAATATAATTAACTGGTACTTTATTTTACCTAAAGTTGCAAATGCTAGGCCACTGATCCGCAAACAGGGGTTCACATAAACACCCCTCAGTGAACTCTTCTGTATGAGAGAAAGGGATAAGTGAGCACAGATGCTTCTGTGGCAACATCATTTTCTAAAACATCTGCCTGGGAGCTGTCCCGCATAGTCACATGTATTCTCTTGTTTTACAAAGAAGGAGTCTCCTGTTTATGCTGGTGCATTGCTCCAAGGACTAAAGATCTCAATTAAAATCATAGGTTTTAAGGAAACATTATTTAATGATGAATCAATTTGCTATAAATCTGCCGTGCTACACAAATTCCAATTAAGATGGAAGTGTGACTTTAGCACCAGGGTATTTGGGCTGAAGTCAGGATGATCTGAGTTCGGGCGTATGGTAGAGTGGAGTGGTGGGTGTGACTTTTCCTTTTTCATACCCTCGTTACTTTCAAACAATAAATAACTCTTTGGGAAGAGAGCCTTGTGAGCAAAAGTAGAGGAAGTTTTAAACTGAAAGTGGCCTTCCCAAAGTATTTAATGCAATCTCATAAGAGATATATTAAAAGTATTATGAACTTATACGTTATGAATTTATGTATTGTGAAGAGAGATTTAAAAGCATTGTGAAATGTGACTTCTGTTCATGAACTTGAAACCTGATTTGGTAATAGTTAGCATACACCCTAATCTCTCTTTGTGCTTTTGAGCCAACCTCCTTGGCTGTTTGCTACATTAATAATTAGATCATAGACCAATTTAAAGTTTGAGGTTCTGACGAGACAATTATGTTTCAAAGTAAGTGGGTAAACTGTTAACAGCTTAGAAATGTCTATTTTAATTACATCTAATCAGGGGCCCCATTTTATCTCTTCAAAAAATAATACCATCTTACATTTACAATGAAATTCATAATTTGTAAAGATTTTTACACTGCATAATCTTATTTGATGCTTATAACAATCTTACATGGTAAGAAAAGCCTTATTTCTTTGGGAAGGTTGAGACTCAGATTGAAAAGCATGGAGTTATGACAAAATTCAGATCTCCATTTTAACCCATTATTAAAATACAAATTTTCATAAGTAATTTGAGAATGTAACAACTGAGTTGTCATCCAATACTACCATTACATCACCGTGCCCTCTAAGACTTGGAACAATACCGTGTAGTTCTAAAATGGGATTGCAGTGATGGTCACAGGGCTGCATAAAATTACTAAAATTCACTAAACTTAAAATGGGCAAAATGTACAGCTCATAAATTGTACCTCAATAAAGCTGTTAAAGCCATATACCCACTGCTATGGGCTAAATCGTGTCCCACAAAAATTCACGTGTTGCAGTTCTAACCCCCAGTACCTCAGACTATGACTATGTATTTGGAGATAAGGTTTTTAAAGATGGAATTAAAACGAGATCATTAGGGTGGGCCCTAATCTAATCTGACTGATGTCCTTATAAGAAGAAATTAGGATACAGATAGGTCCAGAGGGAAGACCACATGAAGACACAGGGAGAAGACGGCCATCTGTTAATACAAGCCAAGGAGAAAGGCCTCAGAAGAAACAAATTCTGCCCTCACCTTGATCTCAGACATCTAGCTGCCAGAACTGTGAGAAAACAAATTTTTGTTTAAGCCACCCACTCTGCAGTTCTTAGTTATGGTAACTCTAGCAAATTAATATACCCCCTAAACACACACACACACACACACACACACAAACACACGCACAGATAATACTATGCTACCTAACACAAGCTATATGAAAACCTGACTTTATTAATATCTGTTGAGTTTTACTTCTCCTCTAGGTCACTTTTTAATTTATCATTATTTTATGCCTAAATTTCAATTATTTATGTTTTAATGTTAATTACTATAGAGTTTAATAATGAACTACAAAAATTCAACATATAACCTGAAAGAGCTATGTAGCTTTATGAACCACATAGCTCTGATCTATAAAGATAGAAATAAATCATGCTCTGTGGGAGACTGTCTTTCTCAAAGTGTCCACAGTCACTGGGGGATAATGTGAAAACTGGGAGCCAATGTGCTGGCATCTGTTTCCTTCCCAAACACTGGACGTGTATTGACAGTCACAGTGGGGGCTGCACAAACAGCTGGGCCAAAGAACGGGAAGATGATATTCTTACCACTATGACTACACAAACTGTATAGAGTTCCTGTAATTAGAAAGCATAAAAATGATACAATAAAACAAGCACTATTTCTTTTTATATTTCTTAACAGTTTCAATTCCCTTCTTAATTTTGTACCACAGGGCCATGTTACGGCACAGCGAGATCCTGAAATGACAGAAAAACATTGGGGTTAAGTAGTGCTTTCAGTCAGATGCGTTCTGACTCGGGTAGCAATGAAGTT
>NW_012149396.1:8687390-8688492 GCF_000956105.1 Propithecus coquereli | reverse complement strand
GGGTTTCTGTGTAAAGGAGGCTGTAATGACACCTTATTATGTTAACACTCAGAAGAAAGTTCAAACAAACAATACAGCATATTTATTAGAGCAAAAGAGGGGAATGGAGGCTGATGAATGTCCTAGGGAAGAACCCTCAGCAAAACAATGAATTAAATTTATGTTTACATTTCTCTTGTGATGGATCATCACTTATTCATTGAAGTAACCCCTCTACTTTGATTATGGCTAACAGCACATAAAAATTTTCTCTATGCCTCAAAAAAATTTTAAAAAAAGGTTCATAGCCTTATAAATTTTGGTAAATAAGCATTGGAATAATTTGGAGAGCACTCATAAAACAAAAAAAAATGTGGTATTTGTTACTGTTAGCTAAAAGTAAAATTAAATATTATGCTTCTGTGAGGCTGATTTTAGAGATAAATGAAAATACAAAAACAAATTATGCAAAGTAATCCTTTGCATAAGGACTGCAACATAGATGTTTCCGTGCAATTATTGAAGTTAAAGATACCATGAAGCATACCAAACCTGTTTTTGTTTAAGATAGCAGACCATTTCTCCATTTGAAGAGAAGTCTATGAGACACATATTAGTAGACCCTGAACCAAAGAACCTGTGAATGTCGCACTCCCAACAGGAAGCATCTTGTGTTCATTCATGCTGTGCTACACAGGCTGCTCGTGATAACATTTAGGAAAAAGGTCAACTATCACGGTGCTTTTACTTCCATAGTTTAGTCAACCTAACTATGTTAGTTTCCTAGGGCTCCTCTAACAAAATACCACAAACTTGGTAGCTTAACCCAACATAAATTTATTCTCTCACAGTTTTGTAGGCCAGAAGTCTGAAATCAAGGTGTCAGCAGGACATGTGCTTGCTGAAGGCTCCAGGGAAGAATCCTTCCTTGTCTCTCTTCCAGCTTCTGTGGCTGCCGGCATTCCTTGGCTTGTAGGCTCTTCACTTCAATTGCTGCCTCCTTTGTCACATGTCATTCTCCCTGTGTGTCTCTGTGTCTTTGAAAGGCCTTAAAAAGACACCCATCATTGGATTTCAGGCCTAACGGAATCCGGTATGACCTCATCTTAACTTGATTGCACAT
>NW_012149396.1:8683466-8685858 GCF_000956105.1 Propithecus coquereli | reverse complement strand
TATTTTGAAATATACAAAAATAAAAAAGATTTCATTTTTTCCCATGTACTCTATCATCTTACCGTAGATAAACCTACGCTACTTGGTGTCTTTAGTTAACAAATAATACTTTAGAAAACAGATGATATCATCATTATTTTAAGATAATGTGGTTATCTTTAAACCTATGTGGTTAAAACACAAGTTTGAAAAAGTCTGCACTTACTGATTTCATGTAAGGAGAACAGCGATTTCAGACATTTTATATTCAGAGATTGAATTGATGATGATGCTTATACAAAGAGAAGAAAAATTTCGTATTTGAGATCTTTGTTGGAATATCTGAGTTTTGGACTAAGGCTTAAAGAAAAAATTTTTTTATTTCCCAACAAAATGGGAAATTTTGTGAATTTTTAACTTTCATTTTATGGAAGTCCAGACCCTTTAACCTTCTGTGCTCTTGGGCCCAAATATATTCCTTAGAGATGTTTTAGTCCTGAAAATAGGAAGGAATATTCAAAGTCACACCCAAACCTCTAATTTCTCATCTTACTCAAGTTCATGGAGAAGTCTTGATTAGGTTAGCTCCAATTTCTCACCGGGAACCAGCAATTACATGCAGAGAAGAAATAAGGAAGCAGAGTGTGGGAAGTAACACACCCCAAGGTGTTTGCATTCAACTTTCGGTGGTCAATTTCTTGGATTCTTTTTGTAGCCTAAATGACTATTTGACATCAACATAGAGAAATATTTTTTTCATCTAATTTTAAAGGTGTGCTTGAATATAGTGAGCAAGAGCAGAGCAACCTGTGTATAGATAGAACCTTCCAGGGGCAGCCACTTTATGGATTTTACCAATCCTCATAGCTGAGACATACAGACTTGCTCTCTTTGGTAGCTTTCTTGCCTCCATAAGCCAAGATAATTACATCAGCTCTTTCTACCCGAAAGGGATTCTACCTGGAAAAGCTCCCTAGCTGATACCTGGTAAGACTTTATAGGAGAAAGGAAAAACTTCACTAGCTTTGGCTAAAATATAAAACTATTTCTTAATCTTTAGTGTTTCAGTCATTACTGGTATTTCTAATTAGCCCCTCTAAAACCTTCATTTCAGTAACAAGGCACTAATAATATTATCTAATGACATAATGATACATTTAAACTGTTGTTCTTATTTTTCATTTGCCAATCGTTTACATTAAACCATGTGGGTTATGATATGTACAATGTAAATGCACGAGGTTGAAGCAGCCTTGGTTTTATGTCCATCGACCACCAAAACAGAGTTTAATTTTACATTTTGCTAAATTGACACCACACCTGCTGTGTGAGAGTATCCTTTGCTTTTTTACTGATATAAAATATGATGCATATATATGGAAAAGGGTAAACATAACCTGAAAAAGGCTGTATATTTTAACATTTTTTCTGTTATACAAATCCACATCACCAAAAATTCTTTTTTAATATTTTACAGACCAAATCTACTTAGCCATCATTTTTAACTGCTTCTGCATCAAAACATTTAACATTCTTCTGGAAACAATAACAAACGTGTATTGAGATCCAGCACCCAAATGGGTGGGTATCTGGGGAAACAATGAAGTAAGAAAAACAAGTCCCCTTCGCTCCACCCCAGCCCTCACTGCCTGGCCACACACAGCATCTCAGCTCTGCCCGGGGTTGACCCAACTCCAAAACCTTAAATTCAAACACACCCTTCTTGGAAGATGATCTGCCTCCCAGCTCTTACTCTCTTCCAATCACTCCATCTCTCCTGCAGCTCCATCAAGACTCCCAGGTACTCGAGCCCTTTCTTCTCTGCCCGTCAGTCATGCCCCCGCTCTTCCTTACCTGCCCTAAACATGGTACCTCCTCATCTCAGATTCCTTCCTGCCAACGTCCTCAAGGCCCTTGTCCCCCATCCTCCTGACAGTCCTGTCCCCTGAAACTCCAAGCCAGATCTCTCCAGCTGTCCACCGCACTGTCATTGCAGGCTGCTGGAGGAAACCCCACCATCCACAGGTCACAGCTTGTGGTCAATGCTGCCCGCAGGCTTGTGTTTCCCGGTCAGCTGCACCTTCCGCTCCAGTGGCGATTTTCAGCCTTCTCAGCTCTCCCCAAACCGTCTACCCCAGTACAGCAAAGACAGCTAGGTGAGGAGCCCACTGGTGCCCCCTTCACCCAGGAAGGCTGCACACCACCAAGTTCCAGTCATGGGGCATGAGCAGAAATGATGTTCCCCTTCTTCTGGGCCAGGCCTACCCAAACCTCCCACCCACAAATGCTCCCCTCTCTCTGCCCCCATCTGCGGTGTGGGTGCTAGAGTCTGGGGCAGGCTTGGGTGCCACCAGTTAAAGAGTCAACTGTGGTGTAGAATGAATGACTTTGTGGAGCAAATCTCACACACACA
>NW_012149396.1:8680337-8682203 GCF_000956105.1 Propithecus coquereli | reverse complement strand
AAACAGAAAGCAAACATAAAATAAAAAATGTAAACCAGAAAGGAAAATGTGTTAAGAACGAAGCTTTTGAAAGATGAATGGGACCGTTTTGTTTAATCGTTTGGAGGATTTCTTCAATTATTTAATGTATCTGTACGTGATAGACTAAAACTAATTTAGCATCAATTTTGTTCCTATTTTTGTTTTTTTGATGCAGTTGTGAAAACGTCCATAAAAATAGATGGAAATGGAAGGAATTTGGGTATAGAGACATTACTCAATTCTCAAAACAACTTCTCAGTTTTACCGATAATATACAATTATTTTGAATGCTTTGCCACTAAAAATAAGTTACTTTATTATTTCGTAGATAATTAAAACAAATCACTTGGATAGCTGTCCGATCACAAATTAACAGCATAAGTCTTTCCTCCGTCAACTGAAAACTCCCTGATTTGCAAAAAAGCCTATCAATCCATCAGCCACTTTTCTCAATGCTTTCTCCAAATACTTCCAGCTACTGTTTGCTGTCCTAGTGCAGGGGTGTCCTACCGGGAAGCAATCAGCCGCAAAAGGAATCACAATGAATGGGCAAGAAGTGGTTATAAAAGGAGGAATGAAGGCACACTCTCAGGAAGACAAATTTTAGGAAAATGTACACGTGGAAGTTGCCTGTCCAGCGCAGCCTGAGGTAGCAGGACATCAGCTCAGTCCCTTGGCTGGGCTGAGACTCGCTGCTTCCCCCGATTAGAAGAGGCAGGACTCTGGGACCTGAAGCCGAGGGGGACACAGCCTTCCCTGTCCCTTTTTCTGCGGTCATTGTGAGCCAGACCGTGACCACAGTGGTAATAAATTCCAATCCTCGACTGGCTTTTAAACAGGGACACTCCTTTCCCCTACTCCCTCTGGGTCTGAGGAGACGGAGAAGAAGCATTAAAACTTGCTTTGTTTATCCACACTGTGAGTCTGTGTTTTCTACGTAAAGAGAATCTGGAATGTGAAAATCAGCGTTTCAGCAAATCAACACATATTCTGACTGAATTATCTCGCTCATGTTTTGGCAAGAGTTCTTCATACCACATCGCTTCACAGGCTGCTGGTTAACTCCTGGAACGGCTGCGACACTCAGGTCTTCTCGATTCAGTCAGGGTGGTTGGGATGAAGGGGACTCACAAGCACAATATACGGCTGCCTAAGACGGCCACGGCATGAGGAGCAGGGAAGGGGTCTCTCTCCCAGACGGGTTGTGAGCCTGTTGGTGGGTGCCAGCCCTCCCTCCCTCTGTGTCCTCACAGTGTCAGAGGTGCCCTTCCTCCTGGTCAAGTTTAACCCCCAAAGCTGGCCCTGAAAACCATACCCTCCCCCCTCACCCCCTCAAGGATCTCCTATCTAAATACCAACATTCTCCTGTAATATCACTAATCTCTCTGCTAGTACCTTCCGTTCACTGGTGAAAAACGCTGCTCTAGAAACTCACTCTTCCAGATATGAAAATACAAAATGTAGCTCCAGTAATTAAAATTCCTTGGAATTGCAAAAGAAATAAATAGTAACAGATTCTAGAAACAGACCCAACTGCATTTCAGAATGTAATTTATAGCCAGATTGACATTTCAAAACAATGGGGGAAAGAGCATTATGCAATCAATGGTGTTGGGACACCAACGATTTCGAAGATAAATAAATCCTGTTCTCAATTTCCTCTCATAAGCCAAAAAGAGATTTCCAATGAATCAAAAGTTTAAACATAAAACCATAAAACTACTAGAAGAAATCATGAGTTATATACAGTCTTAAATGAGGAAGGCATTCCTAAGCAGGCTACAAAACCCTAAATTTAAAGGAAAAGATTTTTAAATCTGTTGACATAAAAATATAAAACTTACA